>NC_045481.1:56985459-57585459 GCF_009650955.1 Corvus moneduloides | reverse complement strand
GCTAATTTTTATGGTTTTGGTACTTGCAAATCTTACTGTGCAGAATATTTCACTCAATAGTCCTTGATCTCTGCATTTCTCACTCCACTGTCAATTCAGTGTGGGTTTCAACACTGATCCCATTCTCAATTTGGGTCACTCTCCTGTAGTCTATTCTGTCATACTCCAGTCACAATGACTGAGAACATACTAACTGATACAACATAGATGCCATAGAAGTGTCCTAACCAAAAATTTAGGACAGTTGTATTCCAAGTTCCTTAAATCAATACTCAATTAACTAAATCCATCCTAAACTCTACAGAGTGCCCAGTCTTTTTGAATAGGTTAAGTGCTCTGTGTGTGCATTTGTGCATGTGTGCGTGTAACATTCCAGTCAGAATCCATTATAATAAAATCTGCTAGGATGGAGAATGATGAACAATCTCCATTTCAAATGTTATCCACATAAATTCATACATGGCATATTAATGGTACATATTCTTTTTCTGTATTTGAAATGTTTCTCTAGACTTCATGACCTAAAACTGTCTTTCTAAATTTAGCTGAAAGAACTGCACAAGTAAATGATAATGTATGTGTCATAATATAAAACACAGGCATCCTTTTAAGTGCAAATTTTTGGTTGGTGTGCATTCAAACATTAAAAAATATGAAAATAAATAACCATGCTCTGATAGATTCTATCTTCCTATCAGAAGATGGTATGAGAGTTTTCTACAGTGTACAAGTCCTGGCTGCAATTAGAGGAGACTAACTGGCACAGGGCAATTGCAAGCACATCTGACAGCTTGTGCTGACCTCTAGGAATTGCTCTGTTGTTGAACAGCCATGCAGTAATCGTTTCTAAAATGCTCTGGAGAGCTGCAAATCATTTACTTTCCCTCGCAGTCTCAGACTGCCTTTGTGGTGAAAGACAAACTTCTTACGCTGAATTAATTCATATTTTTCCAAAGGTACCTTAAATCCACCACTTAGGTGTCACTTAGATTCTAAAAAATCACCCCTTGAAAACCACCTTAAAGGAATTTTCTACAATGTGTAAAAGTCACGATGGCCTCATGCCACAGCATTGGAAATAAGATACAGCCCCAGAAAAGGTGTCTCAAGCAGAGGATACAACCAGTGCAGGATCCCTGTCCTGTGGGTGTTATTGAGATGTGTCAGGCACAGGAGGCCTCTAGAGAAAAGTGGGCAGAAATGCAATGTATTCTGGCACTTATATTCATCATCCAAATCTCACCAAATCAGCAAGGAGCTCAGATTCTGACTGAAGGATTACAGTCTGTTTTGAAAACATAGGATATTTACAGGTTCTTTTATACTTTTTCCAAAATTTGGAATAGATAACTAGATTCCATAAACAAATGCCTGGTACTTATTTTGAGCAGATGAAACTACTTTTTGAAGATACCCAGTGCTGATGTGTTAGAATATTACCAAGAACCAAAGTTTGAATCTGAAACATGGGAGAGCTACAGATGTTTTCAGCCTCACTTCTAGGGGTGCAGGATCCTCCAGCACCTGGCAGCATAACCCTCCCAGGAGTATTATGTTTTACCAAAACATTGGTAAAAATTAATATTGTTCTCAAATCCCTGAGGGAAGAATAATCGCTTGAGAAGACAGAGCTACTCACTCACATCAACTCGTAAGAACTCCAAACCGAGACACTTAGAAAACCAGAATCAGCAGTAGAAGAAGAATTTTGTTACCAGCCTTCATCAGTGGTTCTTTGTGTGTTCAGACCTGAGAACTGGCCCAAATACTCGGGTCTTCCTAAGAGCCCAGAGCACTAAGAATTCAATCAGGATGGCTAAATTCTTGGCAGATTAAATAAAGACTCTTCTGAAAAAGAAAGCATAATTTCAGATCATGATGGGAGATAAAGACTTGCAAAACATTGTAATTGGAAAGATTTGCATGTGGTCAGGAGTTCTGCAGAATTCTAACTGTTTATATTTGTGTCAGTACATCTTCTAAAGAGCCCAGCTCACTGAAGCACAGTGTGAAATGGTAAACTGACAGCATCATATGGCATTGGAAAGTAAAGCCATGACACTGATACAGCCAAGAATCATGTTTACTATCAGAATTTGAACTCCAGAAGAACTTGAATTTTAAATACCTCTTGATCATGTAAGTCGCTCCAGGTTCAAACTGTGAATTCTAAAGGCTCCATTCAGGTCTCCATGTCAAGCTAACACTTGAATTTGAAGCAAGTTTTCAAATATTTGAATACTTTATTTTGACTAAACTCCATTTAGAAATATCAAAACTTCCTAGGCATCAATATTTTTGATTGTGGAGAATTCCCTGTGTACCCAGCTTGGTAGGACCAAAGGACATGGACACTTCCCCCCATGAAAATTTACTTTGGGATTCAAAAAATAAGCTTTCATCTACCTGTCTCACCTGCAAGGCTCTTCACAAGGCTCTGATGTTCTCAGAGTTTATCCATGGAATCAGGCTCCACAGAAGAAAACAAAACAAAAGCCAGCTGCACTAATACACGTTTTATGCCAAAGGGTGAGTTGCCAGAACATTCACTGGGGAAAATGCCTAAAATAAAACCTTGGCTACTAACCTAAGTGGTCATGGAAACCCATACCTGGAATGCATTGAATTTAACCAGACTGAAGTTTGCCAACCACTAAAATGCAACTTTACCAAAAATCCTATTGTTTATGCTCCTTTCTATACAGGCAGAGAAGATACTTAATTGTATTTCGCTCACATATACAGTCAGAAAAAAATGAAAATATTTTTATTTTTGCTTTCATTTTCACTTCTATTGCCAAGCAAATTATATTTCATTTACTTTTATTCATAATTGTTCCTGTGAGCAGTCTCACCACTTTTGTCTTGATTGTAGAAAAAGCGATGTTGTCTCAAAGTACCAAAATAAAGCAAGCATTTGCCAGCACATTGAACTTGCATCTGCTTACGTAAGTATATCTGTCCCTTCTCATCTCAGCACTCCATAGTGAGCCTAATGCTAACATAAACATCCCTGTTCAATTAATTTGTAATGCATGCCTCTGCATAGAGAAATGAAGAAATATTTCAAAATGAGGATATCTCCATCTGGGCCAACAGCTTTTGGTGACAGTGGCTAGTACTGGATGCCTTGGAGGAACGTGCTGGGTCTCCTGAGAGTGCAAAATTACTGTACTGCCAGGGACACGTTTTCAAACCTCTTGCTTTCATTCTCTGTAAACATATGAAGATCTTAGACCACCTAATTCAGGTACATTTCCAAAATATTTAATTTTTCTTCATTCTTGTCCCAGGAAAAATGGCATCTCTCTCACACACACTTATGCACACAAAAAAGAGAAATAATGAATTCAAAAAGGTTATGTCTGATTTATCTTCTGTTTGGAACAGAGTTAGAAGTAAATTCATGGCTATAACCTCTTTATCTCTTCCTAAATATCTTCCTTATCTACCATATTTTGTTACTGAAGCTGGGTAGTGTAGGTGAACACTACAGTCATGAAAAATCACTGAGTATCAAATGACTAACAGTCTGGTCTGAAACACTGTATGGTCTTCACAAAAACATTACAAATGTTTTCATTGAAAATATGGACTGAATACTTATGCAAAATGTCATCTATTTGAAGCAGGCGGTAAGAGAAGCAAGCTTACAGGAAATTGATGGGGTTTTTTCCACCTCAAGGCATTTAGCAGGTGACTTCTTTGACCTGTGCCATGTGACCCTTTCCTCAAAATGTTTTAGTAAACTTTAATTTTTTAGCAAAGGACAAATACATTCTATAACATGGCATTCAGAAAACAAACAATGAAAAGAGAGATGTTTTAAACATTCCAAGACCACATTGTCCAAATCAAGAGTTTCATAAAGAAGAGAACAACTTGAGTAATCAAGACTACCCTGAATTAGAAGTCAATGAAAAAAGCAAAGGGCCTTAAACTCGGCTCTGATCAATTTGAGATCTATTCTATATCAATTGCAAACAAAACTACTAACTAGGACTGCACAAAAAATATTTCTTTCAGACAAGTTTATCAATTACAAATGACATTATGTAGCTACAGAAGAAACCTGCTAAAAAAAAAGTCAGAATAGGCCTTCAGATGGAGACTTGCAAGGATTCTTTAGCAAAGAGAAGACAGGAAGAATTAATACATTTAGAAAAGGTAAAAGCACAATACTAACAATATTCTTGAAACTAAAAATATGTTAGAAGCTGAAAGAGAATTTCAGGAGACTAAAACTCGTCCTTAAACCAAATCAGCTTCCCTCACAGCTGAATATTCAGAGGGACCTCTCTGAAAACATTCAGAACATCTGCTTTCCTGCTTGTAACTATGCCACTGACACAGAGCTCTTAAGAGGTTGTGGTGGCAGTGGGTAACTCTATCAGAGCTCTCCAGTCCTCTTTCTGCAGCCTCTTCCTTCACAGGCAGGAGTCTTAAGACAGTGCTCTTATGTTAGCAAGGATTGTCACTGGCTTTCAATACCTTCGTGATGCAAGTAGACTGCAGCTAAGCTGAGATTCAAATGAAATGTTGAAATTAAGGAGGTGAACTGAAGAAAAAATACCAACCTCTTCAGAAGTTGAAGTCTTTAGTTTTAACTACACCATCCATAAAATGGCAGAATTCCATAAGCAAAAGAAGGTCTGTCTAACCATGATGACTTAGTAGACAAAGTATAAGTTGATTTTTGATCATTTGGTTTTGGATCATTTTATTTTGATAATTACTTTGATTTTCAGATAGCTTGGCATGGTTCTTACAGCTTCCAAAGTGAGAGGCATTAAGGTTCTGCAGTTTACCCAGCTCTATATTTCAGAAGGCAAATGAGATATATTTCAATGTCTTTAAAAGTCATCCTAAAAAGGAGACATAGTGAGTGAAGCAGCCCATGGAACACCTTGGTCAAAAGTTAAAATCCTAGAAAATTCACTTGTAGTAAGAAATGTACTTTATGGAAATAAGAAATAAATAATTGGTAAAAAAAAAAAAGAAGAATCATGTTGGTAGCTTAAAACTGGGCCATCTGGAGTTGAGTGCTGCGTTGTCCTCCCAACCGTTCGCTTGAGGCTTATAAACATCATAATCACAAAAGCATGCTTCTAGAGGGAATAGAAACTGCCCCAGGTAACCATGCCTCTGCTAAACCAAGATGATTTAGACCTCAAAAGTAAATAGGCCACAGCTATTACAAGCTAAGGAAATTAGGATAAGATAAGGTAATACCGGAATGATAACAACTTTAACAATTTGCAAATGGAAAGCAATGCTTGCACTCCTGTGAAGATTTTCAAGGACACAGAAAGAAATTTGCAACCTGTAACAAAATTCTGGTTCTGTTTATGTTGTAGCAGGTACCATATTTCAGGACTGCCAGCAACATGATATTTCTCTTTCCTTATCCATGAAAATACAACCATCAGCTTTTTTTCCCCCCCTAGAATTAGGCCTCCATTAAGCAGTTTCTCACTGCCAACAGTGAAAATAATCTTAGAGAATCTTAAGTATAGCAAACAAGCAGAAGAGATATTCCAGTTAGAACAAGGCAGGTGGGTAACCTATTTCCCTACAGGCTAGTACATTTTGTCAGCTTCTCCTCTCAAAATCTCACCCCAGGTATCATCTGCTACTCACTAATTTATCTTGCTTAGTCCCATGTGTTCCCCTTCTCAAAGTCTGAATTTACTGCTTCACTTTTTTGCTATTTTAGAATAGTCTGTTGCCTGTGTTCTGAGTGATCAGGATTCTTTTGTGCACTGCAAGATGGCAAGATTCAGGCAAGAAATTGAAAAAAAATCCAGCAGCAAAAATAGTGAAGCACTGATATAAAAGCAAGGCAAAACCAGTGTCTACTTAAAGCATGAGAGGTTTTTTTCTCCTGTTAAGACACAATAAACTTCAAATGGAAATCAAGCATCATTTTATCGACCTCAGTTAGCTTAGAAATGTTCTATATCCATAAGGATAATTCTACACTAATTTGGATAAGACGTCGTCATAATATGCATTTAAGGCACCATGAGAGTATTACTATTGCCACAATTACTCCAGCCATCAGCACTAAGGGAAAAGCCACCTATTATATTCAGCATATGGTCCAGGTAATTGACAGAATTCAATTATCCCCAAGGACACGCTTGCTACTGATGTCAGAGCTGCCTTTTGAGGCTGCAGTCCTAGAGCAAGGAGCAGAGTCATCTGACAGGTCTGGGTACCAACAGCTATGAGATTGAAAGGAAATACTTTCAGATAAGGAAATAACCCAGAAAATCCTACAGATCTTCTGTGTAATATCTCATCTATTTTAAGCTATAAACAGTGGGAAAAACAAGGAAGGGGAGGGGGGAGAGTGTTTCTGGGAAGCCAGAAATATTTTCTGATTGTTATTGATAGTATTGCCTTCTAAAGAGAAAATTTCTGTGTTATGATCATATCAACTTTAGGGGACAAAACCCTCTATTTGCTTCAAAAATAGAATAAAACCTCAATACATATATATATTCTTCCAGATTTATGCTTGTGTATCTCCTTTATTTTATGTGCATTTTTCTATAAACAGATTACTGGTCAGCTTATTCCCGACCAACATAGGCAAACACAGCAGATTATTTATGTTTTAACCTAGTTACAGAAGAGCCTTGTTTGGTAGCAAGTGGTTACTTAGAGGTCCATAGCTATTTAAGCCTTGTCATCACTCCTTATTGCTAAACTAAACAGGTGATTTATTTTTACTTAAACCATCTGATTGGTTTGATATTTATCATCATGGAGCATATTTGAACTGATAACACAACCTTTTAGGAGGAGTATGAATCTGTTCTGCAAAATAGGATGGAAAGATAAATAAAGAAAATGAGCATTTGACATGTTTTAATACTAAAATAAATGTAATGTTTCCAGGTATTGGAATAGCGCCAGCAGAACTTAGTACATCATCTGAAGGCAGACAATTCCAGTGCAGTTATTGCTCTGCTGAATGGAAAGTAAGACCATGAACATGGATTTATTACATCCCAAACATGCATTGGTATTACTGATAGCAAGGCCTGAATCCTTGAGGTCAAAAAAATTTATGTGAACAAGTTCTCCAGCAGCCTAAAAAAATGCTGTATATTCTTCAGCCACACAGGCTTCTTCCTATTTCCTTGGGTTCTTCTCCTAATTAATGTTATAAATACTTTTTTTCCAACTAAGTCACTCCAGATGTTCTGTCTTGCCCATTTTTAACATATGTGTCACAGCTCCAGCCCTTCTACTGACCCAAACAAACTTCAGAAAGCATTTGGTAACTAGACAAGTGGACTATAGGGAAATCTGTTATTAAAAAATTACTCTACAAGCAGGAAGAATAAAAGTTTGTTCTTGGAAAAGACTTTTACCATGTACACCAATATGGGCAAAGCATGATTAATAACAATCTTCCCATACAAACACATAAACAGAGTAATACTCATTTACTGCCATCACTGGAAAGGAGAAACAAATTTAATAAATGTTAAATAAAAAAGGAAACAGCCAAAATGCCTGTTTCCCCACACCTGTGTGCAGCAATTAGATTAGCCAACTTGCCTTTCCTTATAGAACCTTTGAGAAGCAGAATGCATTTAGAAATACTGCTCAAATATGACTATCTAAATTTATGGGCATGGATAACACCAGAATTGATCTTTGCATGCCCTCTCTCACTACAAATCTTTACTTAATGCAGTTACTGGGACGGAGGCTGGTACAATTAAAGAACCTGTATCCCTTACTGTCCAGGGACAGCTTTGTCCTAAACTGCATCACTTCTCACTGGGGGTGCACTCAGATTGTTACATGGAGTTCGGATTCCATTAAACCTTGAGGTCTGTTTGTAACTGTAACACTGACTTCTAAACTCATGTCTTAATATCTCTTCTTTAAGGTTTGCCTGTCATATTGCTTTTGGGCTTTGGTTTGGATATTTTTTTGTGGTGGAGGGGGATATTTATGCATCCTAGTAGCAGAGTGTTAATTACTTGATCTTTTAAACACCTAGATTCTTGTGCTCAGACTGAATTGCTAGAAAATGTCAAAGAATGCAAAGGGGAATATTTAATATCACGATAGAAAATGACTATGCCTTGGGTAGAGCAAAGGAGACATAAGCAAAGTTGGTTTTCTCTATACAAAAGTTAGGGTGCTTTTCACTGTGCTCATGGAAACACCGGAGATGCTTCTGACACCTGTTACTACAGAATAAAGGTAAGCAAAGGCAGAAACTTGAAAAGCTCAGATCAGCTTCTCAGCTGGGTAAATTAGCCAAGGTACCTCGCACTCAGGTAACTACTGTTTGCAAGGCCTGAGATAGTTCTGATACTACAGATAATTCTACATTCTGCTGCATTGCAATACCATATTTGTTGTCATATCTGAAAAATCAGAACAGGGTTGCTGACATGCCTGACTTTAGACACACTTGTTAAATCGTCATAAGCCATATATAATTATCTTTATCAGTGACCTGTTTAATAGAACATTTGCTATAACTAAAAATGAATATACACTGTTGTGTTCGCATTCTGGCTACATTAGTAGCTACCTGAAATTTAGTGCGCACAGAAGAAAAAAATAGAAATGTCTGGGAACAGAAGCTATTTGCAGAGAAAGCCTCCGTTCCAAAGAGTGCTGCTTCACTTCTTGCATTCTGTTGTATGGTTTAAATTTCCTCATACAGAATTATATACCAAAAGTAAACACAGAAGGCAGTGGAATAATACTAGAGGAAAATCAAAGCAAGTGAAAGGAGAATTCATGCTCCTCAGTCTGACCTTTACAGCACTTCTTTTAATATCTCAGGGAAAAAAATAGTGGAGGCCATTAGGGATTCAGCCGTGTTCCAATACAAACTGAACTCTAGCACACAGATAGAGAGAGCAAAAGGAGAGTTAGGAAATAAGAATCCAAGAAATATTATTTTTCTTCTTTTGCTTCTATAAAAATATTTAAGAAAATAAGGTTTCCATTACACCTATATACTTATTTTGATGTGCACACAATGAACAAGTAATAGTAAAATTTTAATTTTGAATGTATTTTATTACAATTTTTCGGGAGTATGGTGGGAGTCTCTTTTTCCTATTGATTCCTCAACATCTACTTATGACTTTTCTACCTAGCCAAAGGAAGCAACAGCTTCTGATCGTGCACAGAAAGATCACAAGCTACATAGAACTATCTGCCCAGTCAGAGTTTCCTGTTTGTGTATTCTGGCATTTTTTTGCAGCAGAAGTTCCCTGAATAAGGCTGCCTATGCATCAGCAGCTGCTGTTAATGTTGTAGTTTGCAGGCAGGCAAGGTCTAAGCCTGAGTCAGGTAGGAAAAAAATCTCATGATGGAGATCAAAGGAATCTAAAATGCTCCTTCCTGGTTTTGACCAAACATATATTGTTCAATATGTTGACATGTAGGCAGAAATTCAGCCTTTCATATTAGGGATAAGAGTCTAAGACAGTAATCATACTTTTTTCTGTCAAATTTCTCATTGCTATGTAAGAACAAAACACAATTTTCCAAAGACATGATCAGTATTTCATTTAGCGTTATTTCACTCTAGCATGAAGAATGACTATCCTATTATTCTATTGATCCTATTGTAATTGGTTGTATGCTATTTTCTTTTAACAGTAAGGTTTGTCTCTTACTCAGTCTTTTCAAAATTAATTCATCTCCATTAACATGTTTTAGTTGCATCTAGCTTTACTTACCCCAGAGGTCTACACTCATACTGCAGATTCTCACTTCAGTTCAGGAAAACCTCTATCATTATGTCTTCACTTCACTGACTACCAAGGATGCATCTTAGAAATCATATAAATTCTGTCCTTAGCTATGGACACCACAAAAGTACTCTAAAAGTAATTGAATTTTTTTATAAAATGATGTTTTATGAAGATAAAGGTGCTGTCTAATTACATTTTAAATTGATTAAATCTCAATCACTTAAACACATTTGAGGAATGCATTGCTGCAAAATACAGGTATTTTTAAGTGGTGAAAGGATGCCTTATTTTATTCAGTTAGCGGACAGGGATTATTTTTAAGAGCAGAGTACACAGTGCACATGAAATAGAGAACACATTCCTTCATCTGGAGTACAAGTACAACTTGTAGTCATGCTTCAAAATCTCCAAAATCTCTCTGCACTATTTAAATGAAATATTAATGTGCTTAACATGAACCAGCTGGCACACTGTGTCTCATTGAGAGGATGCCGTTCCCTATATTTGAAGAGTGTGTTTCTACACAATTGTTGAGGGTGGCAGTGGTGCATACAACAGTTGCCTAGACTTTTGCTGAATTTTTACATTATCATTTCCCAGGTTAACACCTCTCAGGCTTGGTATCTCCTTTTGGGGAAGTTTAAAAAAAAAAAAATTCAGGGACAACTCTTCCACCTTTTATGAGAATGATGTTAGGGAAAAATTGGTAACTGCAAGAATATTCTATATATGAACTGGAAGTGGTCTCAGATTTTGCGTGCTGAGAAAAAACCAAAACAACCTACCAATACAAAACCCCAAAAGAATCCTAGCACCAGCCGAGTGAAATTGCACCAAAATTTGATCCAAACTGAACTCTCCAGAAGTCACCAGCAAATCTGACAGTATGACACACATCGTGACCCATACTCTGACCCAGGAAGTTTGCATTATTCATTAACTATGCCTCACAAAGCTGATAAGGAATTTGCTGATTGACTTTTATTAAAAGTTTTATTAGAAAAGTTACTGTCAAAACCTAAAGGTGACAGGGTCGCCGGTTTCAGTGTACAGTCAAGAGAAAGACTTGTAGATGCAGCCTGGGATAGCTCACCTCGATGCAAGAAAGGCCACAACTGACTCCCTACTTTTCTCACAGAGCAGTCAGTCAGCGTCAAAATGGCTGCTAAGCAAATTCATAGTGGAAAAAACCCTACTATAAAACCATGGCCACCCTCATGTGCTGTCCCATTAATACTGAGTACCAGTGGAGAAAACCTCCATGATATTTTGTAGGGTGTGCACAGTTTGAGAACAGATTATGTCAATCCGCATCCAGAGCATGCACCAGCCCCTGTACTCCAGTAGCCACGCAGTTGTGCTGCTCAGGAAATTCACTCTGGTGCTTGGGGAGCCAGGTCAACCCCTCAGCTATTTACAACAGAAGGGAATTCCACAGTTTGGTCCTCATCTGGATCTGCTTCCTGATGGAGTCCTGACTGAGTGGACTCCAGTTGCTTGTGGGAAGGGTGAAAGTGGGAATCCAGATCTCTCTTGTCTAGAGTTATATGGGCTTAATTTTCATGTCTTTTTCAAACAAGGTTAAGTACCTGAGAAATTGGACAGACACATTTGACAGAACCAGATATAGAGGTCAGATATAGAGGTCAAATACTGCACCCATATTTATAGAATCCCTTCTAAACAGTCAGGTTATTGCATCTGAGTTCTAGACTGAGATCTGTGTTACAGGAAAGTGCAGCACCTTCTAACTTGACTTCAAGTTGCAAAATGCAACATACAAGTTGCAAAATGCAACTTCAGCAGTCACATGATAAAAACCAACCTGAAGTACTCTGCACAGTTTAAAATTAAAGATAATATTCCATTTGCGGAGTCCAACATAAATCCTGGGTAGCTCTGTACACTTCTTTTGTTTTGATGGAATTCAAGATCTTGTCTGAGAGTATGTGAGATTCACTGACTACAAAGTGAGAATGACAATATTGTATGGTGTAGGCAAAGGGAAAACAGAATCCCAGGAGAGCCTGCAATTTGGTGCTGGGGGGCTGAACTATTAAGACCTTCATGCTGTGACTGGTAGGGCCTGTTGCAAGAATGTGCACTTATTAAAATTGACAAAACTTGGTAGAGCTGCATTGGCCCACTCTGCATGTGTGAAAGTCATAAAAAATATCATTAAAAATGAATTGCTTCATATCCCAAGAAGCTTTTCCAATATAGTAATATTTGATTGACTGATATAGCTGAAAAGCACACAGACAGCCTGAGGAGATCAGGCTGGCAATGGCATATGCATGATTACACCACCCATTTCTTCCATTTAGTTTTCCTCAGTGTTTATTGCAGTTGTTTCTCATTGCTAAATAAATGGAAATATATTCCATCATTTTAAATTAAATTGGGTGAATTTTAGTAGCCATGAATCTCAAAGACAAGTTGCAGCAGCTGGAGCTACAGACTAAGAAAAATTATGTTAATGGTCTTAAATTATCCTGTAAAAGAGCCTCAGAAATGAAACCCTGTGAGAATAGCTCCTGTGGAAACTGTCAGAAAGAGAACGGGAGGAAGAAAGAAACACTGTTATTTTGAGGAATTGAAATTGAGTCTCAGTAGTTCTTCCCCAATGCAAAAGTATGAATTTAAATTTTTGTTACTGCTCTGATCTGAACATCTAAACAACACAAACCTGACCTTATGGCTTCCTTGCTCTTGTGTGCATTTCTAATCATTTCCCTGGAAAGCACTAATAACAGCATTAACTTTACTTTCAAATAAAAAAAAAGGAACTACTGTGAATATATGAGAGCCAGTTTTAGCGAATTTAATTTTCTCATTTCTTCTACTGTTACGGACACCCAGAACTTTTCCTTTTCATAATATGTAAAGCTAAGCAAGGTTTTTGTTTATCAATAAAGTATATCTGATAATGTATTTTTTCTGGAACTCCAGGGTAGCAATAACCTGAGCAAGCAAATAGTACAAGCTAAAGAAAATTTGGGGTTTTTTCTAATTGGCCAGTAAAGTGAAATAAACATTCCAGCTAATGAAATCTAAATTTCACCTAGACCTAAACACTGTAGAGATAAGAAACTTGTCTGTAGGAAGGTGTCACTTTTGCCAGCTGAAATGTCTAGAACATTTCACAGCTTTTCTATAATCTGCTTCTGGCCAAGATGTTCCAGGTGTCACTGATTTGGCAGACAGACAAAATCCACTTTCGAAAAGCAGACTGGGAAACCAGCAGCAGGCAGAATGCCAGGGGCTTCTCTGAAGAGAGATGGGCCCCACCAGGCTACAGGACATGGGTAGTGCTCTATTCCAAACTCCAGACCCTACGGATTTGCAGGAATCAAAGCCCTTCTTGGGACTTATTTTCCTGGAAATTTATAATTTGTAGTTTGTAAATATTCTGCACTAATTCTTTTTGTGGACAAACATTAAATTAATCTGGATCTTAATAGCTGTTCAACCTGAATCACCCTAAGACTTTTGCCAGTGACCTTGCTGCCTGCTGGATCTCTCAGATGTGCTCACCACCTCATCAAGTCATGTTGTATAAATCATCCTTGGCATGCCGAGCCTCACATCTGTCCCCAAGTTAAAGGACTCTCTGAAATGAAGACTAGCTTGCATGTGCAGAAATAGCCCCTTGTTCCTAATAACAGCTAGGAAATAGTAAATAACTGGAAGCAACAAAAAACTGTTGGTTTTATACTACTGCTACTTACACAAGATAAGCAACGATAAAATTAAATAGAGATTAAATACTATAGAAACTTGGGATACATTGAGTTTTAGAATCTTTCCAAACCCTGATTTATCACCATTTTGATGAGCATTATACATTTTTTAGATGTTCATAGAATCACTTTTGTTTTTCTAGATTACATGGAATTGTGGTAGAATGCTGAAATGGAGCTCCATGTTCAGGGATGAGATATAAAAATAATTAAAATGTATGTATCTATTGACAAGAAAAACCCCACAGTGTCTATCTAAAAAAGGTAGATAATACACAGATTATGTATCAAAATTTTGAATATCAATAAACATATTTAATGTGTTCTGGTAGTCCTGAGATGTGAAAGAGCACTCCAATTTTCAGCATAGACACAGCAGTTGCTGTTGCTGCTGTTTTCCTCCCCTTGCTTCTGCCAAAGACAGAATTCTCTGGGTGTGCTTACCATTCACTTGGAATGCAGCTGCATTTATCTACTAACTTCACACCTTTCTGTTATCAAATTCACACCTTTCTGTCCAAATTCTTCACCATTTTCTCTGAATCTGGAAACATTCATGTTTATGATAGTAAACTTCATTTTATTTAATCTAAAGCAGCAAATTCACCATGCAGATAGACATCATGAAAGCATAAGGAAACATAAAAAAGCTTCTTTCTCTGTGACAGAGGAAAAAATAGACAGAATTTAACAGAAACCAAATCAGATGCTTTGCCTAGCAAGATCATTTAAAATGAAAACTTTCCACTGGGTGTTCCATTATTTTTAATTTTATATATCTTAGTTTTTCTTTTTTATTTCCTTAGAACTAAGCAGAAATCTTCTGAGTTTAAATTCTTTAAAACTTAAGATTTATGCATTCATATATCTTTTGAGACCTACTATTTAGAATCCAGTAGCCCACAGTGAAGATATCCTTCTTCCTCCAAATAAACTCAGTTCATTATTTATACTTTCAAGCCACAGTCATTAATTTTCTGAGTGAATGAAGCAGGGTTTAGGGCAAAAGATACTCAGCATGTGTTTTGTGCAATTTTTTTTCCCTAAAAAGAAGTAGACCTACATTTGTATAATTTCTATCTTGCTTTTGGGTAGCTTCAGCACTACTATCTGGGGGGAAACAAGCTGTTTTATCAACAAACATTGAGCTATATTCTCAGGGGAAAAAAAGGAAAAAGGAACAAATTTCAATGAAGGGTTTTATGAATAGGCTGTCTGAATTAACCGTTATACAAGCATCTTCTTTTTCCTGGAAAAACACACGAAAAAATGCTTGTTTGTAATTCTAAACAATGTTCTAGTTCTCTCTCTCTCTCTCTCTCACCAAAAGTTTGATTCTGAAAGATAAGAAACAAATGTGTTTGTTTACTTTCACATTTACTAATGCTTGTTTATTCTAGAGCATGCATTCTAGGTTTTTCATATCATACTGAAAATAATAATTTGATAGAGGAATTAATTCTTGAAAGATTAATTTCTTTTTGAAATGCTCATGGGTTTTTCGTTAGCTTTTAATGAAAGATAATGACATTTTTCTTTATAAAAATAATGATTTTATGATTTTTTTTTTCTTTTTAATTCTATGTATCTGAACAAATTGATCCATGACATTTGCACTTAGGAGAAAAAAAAAAATCAACCTACTGTGGCCAAAAAAAAATCCCCAAAATGTTTTCCAAACAAATGAGTGCATATTTTCATTTGAAGTTTTTAGTGAAAATTTCAGTGCTGAAGAAAAAAACTGAGAAAGTTTTTATGAAGAGATTTGGTGAATCAAAAATCCCTTTCAAGCACTCTAAATAAGAGGAAAAAAAAAGAACTAGAAAGATCTTGCCAGTTGCAAAAGAAAGCTGGGGAAAGTGAAGGTCTGTTCCTGAATGGAGGAGTCAATATGGTTACAAATGACACAGGACACAGTGAGTTAGTTGCTCTTCAAAGGAAAATGGAGCCTCTACATCCACCTCCAGATGGATCAGCACATTTTGCAAAGGAGGACAGTTTACAGTGAAGGAGCAGCAGATTAGAAACTCCATGAAAAATCCACAGGGCTGGATGAGATTCACACCAGGGTGTTGAAATGGTTGGCTGAACTGAAAAATCACTCTTAGTTTACCAAAGGTCGCATTCCAATCAGACATGGCTTCAGGAAATAGAAATCTACTAGTAAGTCAAAAGACATGGATAGAAATGAACCTGAGATGAAGATTCCCAGTTTGCCTTTCAGAAATTATCGCAAAAGACGGGTTCAGAACATGATGAGATGTACCTGTTCCTAAGTAAACAGCACGGCAGGCTGGAAATAGGATAGCTGGTGCGAAGGTAGCAGCCGCAGTAGTGATGCGCAGGTCAGACCTGATGCAGCAGATGACTCATTTCTTTGGCCTTCTATGGTGTCTGACATGAATGGGTAATTCATTCTTCAACACCCACCTGCTAAAAATGTCAAATTTAGTGTGACTCCCCAGGAACAGATAGTATTTAGGACATTTTCCACTAATTTCTTTGGCCTTAAGGCAGAGAATGTTACTTTAATTTTGGATAAAAAAGTAATAAAGAATATTACTTGAAGGAATAACTATTAAATCAGTACTGAAGGTTGGTAACTCAGAGTCAGTGCATCACTTTCCATCCAGTTATTCTGGACACCACATAAATACCATTCATCCATCCACACTGAGCCTTTTTAAAAATTATTTTAATAAAACACACTATACACATCAGTTTAAAAACAGTTTAACACTAATTTCTTTCACTTTCTTTTAAGCATAACAGCTTGATTTTTAACAGGTGACATTTTATAGAAGCTTCCTGTGAGTGAGGCAGCCTGTGAGCAATCACCATCACTTGACTATATGTTAGTGTGCAAGACATCTTAGGCTTCTGCTAAATAAACACTTACAAACTGTGCACTTGATGTTTTTTAAGCATTTTTTTCTCCAAAACATTCTGAAATGCTAAATGTAGCAATGTGAACATATGAGCTAGTGTTAACAGCCAGATTCAGCTGCCTTTAGGGAACCTTGCATCTGGATCCATCATGGAGTACAGCAATTGACCAAGAGCAGTAGCTCACCAGTCTAAAAATAGAGTACCTTCTGTTTTGCTTCAGGAGCTACCACCACACAGAGCACACTTTGATAATGTCTACAGAGCATTGACAAGCACACACTGACCTCCCTCCTCAAGGTGGAGAAAGAACAAGAGCTGCAGTTGCAATAGAGTGTCCTGTAAAACCAGCAGAGATGAGAAACACTCACTAGCAAACAGGGTCTCAGCTGCTCCCTTTTCTGTGGAAAAAACAAATGTGTCTACTTGAGTATCTGCAGTAAGTGGTAAGTCAAATTAAAGAACTTAGTGACACCAGTATCACCAAGAGAATTGAAAATTTCAGTATCATCTAGGCAAGAATCCAGGGGAACCACTTAGCAAGTATTCTTTAGATTCAGGAAAATGGTTTCACCCTGTGGCTGCAGATGAGGCACCATTTCGTGGGGACACAAGAGGTGGTGCATCATAACAATATCATCACTGCTACTCCTGCGATAATGCCCAGTGAGCTTTGCCTAGCTGGACATCCTCTCTGCTAGTCTGGGATATCAGGTTCCTTATAAGGACAGACTCCTCTAGGGGGTGTTCAGGTTAGGTGGGATCATTTGCTCTTTGGAAGTGCCCATTTCTCTCCAATAAATTCAAAAGGAATAGGGCAATGAACTGAGATTGTGCCTGTTTCTTTAAGACAGGCAAAATTTAGAGCTATTAACATCTACCCCAAACAATCGTCCTTGTCCTAGGATAAAGAATAAACCAAAATCCTGAGGGTTTCAAACAAAGGAAGGGATAGGGTCAAGCATAGAAACAATCAAGAGGTCTAGTTACACGAAATGTTATAGTCATGATGGATTGTTTTAAGACAGCACACATGGAATAAGATCAGATCCTCCTCACTTCATTCTACTCTACAGAAACTTTCAATAAATTTTAAAGATTTTTTTTTCTAAAAAGAGAAGGAAAGATTTTCCCCCAAAATCCTTTCTTCCTTTCCCATGAAGAACAGTGAATATGATCACTCAGGAACTAGTTCCACTGATGCTGGTGATTTGTACGCTCCTATAAATTTCTTAAGAAGCTTATAACCCTAGATCATCAAATTTTAAAGTAGTTATTCCCAGAAGGATCAATACACCTTCAGGAAATGGGTAACCAATAGGATCTTTTTACAGAAATGATCAACACTGTTGATCCTTTATCCTGCATAAGCCATGATTTCAGAGTAGAACAATCTGCATCCACACTAAAGCGTCAAAAGTATTGCCTCTTCTATCAAAGTCCTTTAGTGAAACGCCAGAGATACTGCTCAGACTACTCAAAACCAAGTAGTATATCAAAGTCTACATATTAGCCCAGGAATTAAAACAGGTCAAAATATGGGAAAAAAGAATCACTATATATTGCTATGATTTTAGGAGCGAAAAACCGGAATAACAGAAGTCCTATTAATTAATTCTATTCTGGTGACAACAACAACATATAAAGGCAAAAAAGAGAACAAGAAACAAGCCATAAACTATGCATACATTCTATAACAGGGGGGAGTTGTAATTACTTTTTTTTGTTCATTTAGCAGCAAGCCTTCCAAAAGCAGATGAGATTTTTAACTTATCAGTGACAAAATCTCTGTCTCTCTGTAACTTATAGTTCCAATAGAGAACACTCAACATCCACCTAATTAAGAAGAGGGAATGTTATGACTAATGACTTATGTTGAAAGTGACAGAACTTAATATTATCTAGGGGTCCCAGAGCTTCAGGAAAGCTAGATATATCCTATTTTTTCTCAGAATAGAAATGTGTCTAAAAGTTACAGTTTTATTTCAAAGAACACAAGTCTAGCTTGCACTTACCATTTCACCATAGTTCTGCTACTTATCATCGTGTTTCATTACAAAAAGCAACACATCATTCAGTGGACTCTTGCAGGACGTGAGGACACACCATGAAGAGCATCAATGTCCTGGCTGAGAGCAGATGTAAACTGGAGCCTACCTGCACAGTTTTTCCAGCCCTGATTACTTTATCTTTTCTGGATAAATCATTTCACCATATGCTACAAGCATATCCCTGCTAAAGAAAAAAGTTTGGAGCTCGCAGTGCAGTTGACATTTTTTCAGAAAATGACCTGGAACCTATTTCCATGGTTATATAATGTCATGCAGATCACATCAAGAAGTTAATGAAATGGAGGATAAGACTTTAGATTTGCTGTTTCACATATAAGATGACAGAATTAATGTAGCACCCTGGAATATTCTGGTAAGCAGACATTAGAAACCCAGATGTCAACAGGTATTTAGTAATTACATGCAAGGAAAATTCAACTAAAATCATGTAACAGGTTAAAATCACCTTTTAGTAGATTTAGGGAAAAGTAGTACTAAGAAAATTAAAGATAATTTTTTTCCTTGCCAGCAAGCCTCATGTATGTCTCCCAAAACTGATGCACATCTGTTTTCGCAAGCAGTTAAAGAATGATCTTGGGATCCTCCTTCTACTTATTCTTATATCTTTAAAAAGAGATCGGGGCACATTCAAGAGAGCATGATCAATATTTATTCAAGAAACACATAGAATCAAATAGTTATGGCAGTAGATGTGCTCCAGGAGAGACATCCACAAAATACGATCAATACCAGTGAGACAACAGCCTAGTTGTACACGCAGACTATTAATCACCACTTCATGTCCTTTCCTGACAGCTAACCCCATCTCAGATTCCTGTGGGAGAACACACAGTGACACTGGTGGGTGATACTATTAAAAAAGAAAATTAAATGTTGATTGGAGTAAAAATTGAAGTGAAGGGCAAGGAGTTAAAGATGAAATAATAAATCACAACATGCAATAAAATACACATTGTATTTTTATTGCAAGAGTCCCTTGACGATCAGCTGCTTTCATTATTATCTCAGCTTTACTAGTCTGTCCTTGAACTTTCTTGAAATCACTCTAAAAGAACACAAAGAGATGAGCTTATTTATGAAAGTTAGCACTCATATTTGTATTAAAGCTCCTACACTTCCAGTATTTTGAGAGCACTGATTTAATCAGCGGCTGGTTCACAGTCTAGGTCATAAGCTTTGATCTTTGGTCTCTATCTATTTCCATCCACTCTTTATTTATCTGAGGTTGGGGTGATCACAGCAATGTGGCTTCACTTAGGATTTATAAAACACTTTGACTAGTCAGCTATTACTGTTACACTACAGAACCACAGCATTCCAGAACCACAACCCCCACCATGAAGTGGTTGGGGTTGAAAGGAACCTCTGGAAATCACCTGGTCTAACCCCCTGCTAAAGCAGGCTTACCTAGAGCAGGTTGCACAGGATCATGTCCAGGCTCTGAATTTCTCCAGAGAAGGAGATTCCACAACCTTTCTGAGCAGCCTGTTCCACTACTTCATTGCAAAGCAAAGAAATTATTCTTCATATTCAGATGGAACTTTCTGTGCTTTATTTTGTGACTATTGCCCCTTGTCCTGTCACTGGGCACCACTGGAAAGAGTTTGGCTCCACCATCCTGACATCTGCTCTTAAGATATTTGTATTTATTGATAAGATCTCCTCAATTATCTCTTCCTACTAAGAAACGTGGGGTGGGGGCAGAAAAGAAAGTATAAGTCTTCCCTTGGGCTATTAACCATTGTCTCACTCACCAAGTATCACAGTATTTCACAAAAAATGCTGCATTATATGGAACTATACTGTTCAGCCAGTGGTTCTTCAGGTTCTGGGAGAAGCCTACCACTGTATCAAACACATATCTCTTGTTCCTGCTGCCCATTTCTCAAAGCTCCCACTTAGCCAGTACTCCTATAGTGCTGGACCACTGAAATATCAATGCCTTCCCTCTTTTTGCTATCCAGGTGCCAATACAAATACGTTGTTTCAAGTGCATGATTTGATCTGGAGTATAGGATTCATTCTACCTGACAAAGCATTCAAAACAGATGCTTCTGGACAACTTAGAAGAGTAAGATATCTAGGTTGTGAGAGATGGCTACTGCAGTCTTTAAAAAAATTTTGTAGTGTTTATTGACTGATTTAGAGTACTTTTATAAGTTCTGATAACAAGTTGGCATGAAATTGAAGTAATAGGAAAAAAATTCTTGGCTAAAATAAGGCAGGTCAGTGGAGTTCCTAATAAACTTGAAGACAAAAATAAAGCTGGAAGAGCCTGCTAGCTCTTCTAAGGCCACGGTGAGAACTCAAAATCATCTTGATTAAATAAGTGGCCTGAGGAAACATGAGCAGAGCAAAGTAGCACACATGGAATAAACTTATCAACTGCACAAGTGTAAGACAAAAAACTCACTACTGAGACTTGTGAGGTCCTCAGAAGAGAATCTGGGTTTCAATCAATTAATCTGAACACACATCAACCAAATCAGACTGCTAGAAAAAAAGCAAACCACATAATGAAAAGAGAAAGAGAATCTCTCTGTATAAGGCCCAGAAAGGGATTTGTGTCTTCTGGTTGACTCTGGAAGGGTACTAGCTAAAATTCTGTAACTGGCTATGGGAAATGACTTACAGGTGTCTTAATCAATAAGAGAAAATCCAATCCAAAGGAGGATAAAAAGGATAAAATTATTAAAAGTGCAGGAGTCACAAATTGTGAGTAAAGACTGAAAAGATTGTGATGGTTTGATAAAGGGAAGAGAAAACCAAAGTACAAGACCCAATAGCAATTTTACAAATATGAAAGATTGCTAGAAAAAGAAAGCTAAAAAACTGTTTTGTAGATATAGTTATGGAAAGAAGAAAAATCAAGGACCTAAATTGCAGCAAGTAATAATAGATTAAACTTACATTTTCTGTGTAAAACTTTTCACATTAGGAAGATATAAAACATAAATGAATTGTTATTAGGACTTGTAATATGTATTGGAAAGCTTTAAGTATTGAAGAGCTTTAAGAAGACATTACCCAAAAATCTGTAAAACACAAACGTGTATGGTTATTGTTGCCCTGGGAGAGCAGGAATCTACACACGAACCCTTTGTCCATTCCAACTTTACATATGTATAATTCAATCAGTAATTTACATTTAATTATTACTATATTATTAGTAATTTTTCAGATTATCACTAAGAATTTACAGAGGAAAAATCCCATTTCAAGGATGACTCACAGCTTTCCTACTTTTTATTCTGCATCTTCTGGGACAGAAGATGAGGCCATATTGTCATGTTTTGTTTGTTTTAAGTTGTCTTGAGGACAAGGCAGAAATGTAAAACATTCAAATTTAATAATAAAAATGCCCTTTTTCCCATTTTGAGGCATTAAATCATGCTAAAACATCTTTTGATAGTTCATCCAAGGTGAGCAAAAGAAGGAAAAACAAAAATGGAAAGGATAGGAGACGTAGGAAAAATGTAGTCCACATATTCTACCTGACAGTAGGTCACAGTTCAGTATCTAAAGAAAGCCTGAATTCACTATCAGTCTTTAAAGGAATGTTAAATTGGTATGCTGGATTGCCAACAGATCCTACAGCAGAAAGAGAGTAAAAGCAAGCTGACGTCATATTTTCTGATCTATTTTGAGTCTTTATTATAACTTGAGTATAAAAATGGCCTCTAGACAAAAATTTTATATGTAGACCTAAAACTATTTATACTTTCTCCTAAAATAAACCAAGGGCATGTGTCTCTAATGGTAAGTCTTCTGCTTGAATGAGTTTTCATGACAATGTGAAATGCTGCAGAATGTAATGGTCATGTCAAGGGTGTAGCAAAACCAATCATATGGGGGAAGAAAACCTCAGTGAAAGCTGCCTGTGCTTCATTCCCTTAAGAGGCTGTTGTGATATCTAATATCAACTGCTGTTCAGGGACCACCTCAGAACACAGGGAGAACAGGTAACAATCTATTTTTTGTCTTGATTTCATTTTTTAATTTCTCTTCATGAAGGAATTAGTGTGCTGAATCATGGGAAATAGAAGGTCACACGTCATTTCACCGATTTCAGTGAGCCTCATCTTTATGAATTTCACAGAATCATGGACTTCTGTGGATACACACATTAAATGGCATTAATGTTGGGAATACTATGGAACAAATGAAGCATCCTCACTGTTTCTAGAAATGACTGGTGAATTTTAACACTTGGTATTTTTAGTTAAATAAAGGGAAATATTATGTCAAGAAAAGAATATTCATCAGCAGCATATACTTCTGAAACTCCTGGATACACGGGAAATGAGTAGTGATGAACAACCAGTAACTTCAATTTCAACTTCTTTTATGAAGCCTAGTTCTTTTCTCACTAGTTACCCATAAAAATAGGTTCAAAATGTGACATCTCTGTACCATGTGATAAACATAGTAAAGATTAATGTTTAAAAAATGTCCTGAATATATTTCCATAACTGTGAAACATATCTGTGTACATTTGCTTAGAAATACTTGTCTTTCCTGTTACTTGCTCTCACAAAATAGCAAGTTATACATGAGAAAAGGATAGTCTTGCATTATGTGAAGTAATAAAAAAAGTTTCAGCACTGCAGTTTCTTATTCTCTGCAAGTCACTTTCAAAGTCACTTTTATGCTTGGCTTGACACTTAAGAATCAGTTTAAGTATTTTCTCCTAATACAAAAATAGACTTCTATTTGTTATCTCACAGAGGTCTCATGAATGTGCTAAATAGGACTAACGTAGGATTTGCCTTGCTGGATGGGTGCAGACAGCTATATGTGCACTCTACCCAAGCTGAGATGTGCCAGAACATGAGCCAGCCCCAGAACAAAAACAACAGAGCCACATCATCACAGCTCTGAGCTGGAATTAATATATCTACCTCTCAACAGGGCTTAAAGTTGAAAGAACCTTTCTGGAGTTTTGATTTCTAAATATGATTTGTATTTGTAAGCATGAGCTAGAAGATTGCAGTAGTTTCATTTCGTTGAACAGTGAAAGCATAAAAATGTGATTTTACGATGAATTTTTAGAAAATTCAGGCTGGCAACTAACACAATCTTTTGCAATCAAAACAAAAGAACAGTAGGGTCTTGCACCAGTTTATTTAGTTAGAAAACATTCTCTTAACTGCAATTCTATGGCATCACTGCTAGTCCAGTGAGACATATAAAGTCATATGGTTATCTCCTGTAATATGTTTAAGACAATATAGATGTAGGGTGGACTAAATCTGGCTCCATTCTGTCTTCTGCTGGTTGAAGATTGTTTTCTCAGGCTGGAATTTCAATGGAACCAGTGGACGTTGGGGAATCAATTCAATTTTAATAAGCCCAAGTGTATAAATCCACCAACCTTCTCTTTAAAGTGTAAAATGACAAATGCCCATGAAGAATAAGCTAATTTTTCAGAAACAGCAATTGTATCTCTCACTAATTTTATCAAAAGTAATAGAATCTGTAAAATGTTCTTTTACTTGTCATATGACTTGAAAAGCTCTCTCAAGCACCATATCAAGTTTTCTAGTTCTGTGTTAAAACCAGTTAATTCCAGTAACACTGCACTCTGATATATGTATTTGTTCCATAGGGATACAGATACTTCTCAGCTCCTGCAATGCGTTCAGATGAAATGTACATGAGCCTCAATTTTACTCAAGAGTAGAGAAATCAAGTCCTATTTCTAGAATGATTCAGAAAATTCAGAAAAAAATAGGAAAAAACCATTATTCTAATAAAGAAGATGAGCATACTTATTTCAGCAAAAAGAAACCAATTTTTCAACAGTAAGCAAACAGACAGTTCTGAAATACACTAAAAGAACAGGGAACTATCTACAAAACTATCTAGAAAGTGTTGCAATATACTGTCCTCATTGTATTAAATGCCTCCAATTTACTGTTTGTCAGGTGACTAATTGAGAATTAACAGTAATTTGTCCCTAACATCTTACTCCTGACAGTGTATATTACTTAATCTTTAACGCTGCTCTTGAGGAATACAACTGGAGAATTATTGTAGTGTAGATAACCTTGTACAACAAAAGACAGTAAGAAGATCCAAAGAACTAACAATGACAAAAAATAAACTGGACATGAGAAAAAGGGGGACAAGTAACAGATCAAGTAGAATCAACACTGTAAAGGCAGTTTCATCATTGTGTTAATTACTACCATCTTACTTTTTCACTAGGGAGGGTGGACAGTGTTAACCTGGGGAGAATTACAGAAAGCAAGGCTAGAGGATGTTTCTAGAAGAAATGGAATGAGGAAATAGGCAGGAAAGAGAAAAAAAATAAAAGAAAAAGAAAAAGAAAAAAAGAAAAAGAAAAAAGAAAAAGAAAAAGAAAAAAGACAAAAAGAAAAAGAAAAAGAAAAAGAAAAAAAAGAGAAAAAAAAGAAAAAGAAGAGGCAATTTTGGGATGAAATAAAGGAAAATAATTTGTAACAAGATTTGGACAAATATGACTTTGCTGGACTACTCTGAGTCCAATTTCAGTTCTACATAAAGAAGAAAAATCATTCAGATGCTTTCTTGTGTCCTGCAAACCCAACTGCTGCAGTGAGAGTACAGTGATCATTAAAACCAGCACAATATCACACATAGCTCAGTAATATCTTTTCTTCAAGAGAAAAATAGCTGATCAGTGTGCATGGTGATTGGCTTTCCTTTTATTAGTTAACAAGCGCCTCAGCCTACAAATGATAGAAAGTTTCCTACATCCTGTAAAAATAAGTAAATAGGCAAAAAATCTAGCTTGACAATGGTATGCTGGAATAAAGGTGAATATGGTTGCCAGTGTAATCCTGTGGGAAAGACTTCACTTTCCAGTGTTCTGTACTTTTCTTAGACTGTTTTCCAGCACTCTGACTCAACTGTCTGCAAACATTCTATTATACCCTGCAGCCATTTCCAGAGTACTAAACAAGGCCAGCCTCTGTTGGCAGAAACCTGAAATCATACAAAATGCTTTTGGCATTTGTTACTTGCAATCAACTGTTTGAGTACAAATAACAATTCAGCCCAGCATGAACAGCAAGAATATGTGGATTGTTACCGTGTCCAAACCAGACAGCAAATACAGAAATCTAGTAATTTAAAGGGTTAACTGTAATAGACACTATTTCTCTACAGAATGTGCACACAGAGAGCATTTCTTAAGGGATAGGAATGGACTATAATGAATTAGATATATTCTAATGGCTTCATGCTCCAAACAGTAAATTGTCTTGAATGTAAGCATGAAATATGTCGCTAAGATATGACCTTCCCTCTTCATTGACAACACATAGTGAATATCATTACTATGTTAAACACACTGCTTCTTATAGACTGTCAATTAGCTCTCAATGAATTATAAACAACCTGATGTCTATTTTAAAAGCATTCCCAATACAATGATCATTTTCTCTAACTCTTATTTATAATTATTCATAGAATAAAGCAGGTCAATAGTTCTTAGTGAAACACAGATTTTAAAAGACATATTAAGATTTTAGTTAAAGGTTAGCTTTGTTGAAATTAGTTAAAATAGACAGATAAGTAAGCCCATATGGAATCAATTAAAAGTTAATAATTAGTTAAGAAGAGCTGGACCTGAAATGAGCTTTTAAGATGTAAGTAACTGATTGCTAAGTAACTGATTGCTTGTCACTTTTATATTTGTTTAGCTGTGCTTAGAAACATTGATAAATAGATCTAAAGAAATGTAGACAATTACTAATTTCCCCCATCTGAGAACCTATTCAGAAGTCACAAAGAGAGGAACTGGAAGTTCACCGAGAGTAATTTGTATTGTCAAAACCCAGAAAGGTAGAAAGGTCAGAGCGAGGGAGAGCAGTTTTACTTCATCTTCCAGGACCCCTCCCCAAATAAGGAGACCACCGACCCAATTCAGAGAACATACCACACATGCTTAATGACTTTTAAGCTAATTACCATACAAAGTGGAGAATGGGAAGTGTCGATGTTAAAAATATGCATTTGTATTTTGAATATTCAGAACCTTTGTAGATAAATAGACTCTGTATTGGCTTGTAATTTTGCACTGCGTATTGGGGAGCTATCCTGCTCAGCTGTCCGGCGCTGGAATAAACATACACTTTCTAACTCTAAACTGTTAGAGTCCGTCTTAGTTGGGTGTTGATATTAGATCAATGCCCATATTTTGGTAAATTATTAGTTCATAACTTGTCCGTGAGTTTTACAGTAAATTTTCACTGGCTTAAATTCAGTCTGTTTGCTACAGACAGAGCATAAAATCTCACTGCTGTGCTATTACCAGATTGGTAGTACAACTATTTATAAATACAAATATGGCCATATAAATATGACACTTACTCCCTGTTAACAGACCACATATTGAAAATATTGATATGAAACATAGCATCTAATATGTGGTTTCCCAGAAGACAGTTGACCACTACCCTATTAGTACACATTTGCTAGCAAACCAGCTAATAAAATAAACCTGTAGTTTTTCTAAACTTATAAACCAAATTAATTTTCTTTGCTTTTTCCCCCCCTTTTTTTTTTTTGCATAGTCTTCCAGCTGCTCTAAATAATCATTAAGACCAAGACATTTTAATGCTCGAACTGTAATGTCTCTGCTCATCAAAAATCTCTGCTTTGAGGTCTCACATGAGACAGACCATGATGTTCACATGACTTTCATGTGGAACAATCTCATCGAAGCAATAAAGATAAGAGTATCTCACATTTGAACCATCAAAGCAGGACATTGTAGTAGCTGAAATAACCTCTGCAATGCCCAAAGGCAAGGCTTTTTAAATGTGACATTGCACAAAGGCAAGTGAAAGACTGACTTCCTGAACTTCAGTGTTCAGAAGCAGTGGTGATATCGAGTGCTATCCCATCCATGAAGAAGGCACAAACCAAGCTTCTTCTACCACAGATCATGTTTTGTATGTTTGGGAATTCTTAAATACAGAAAAGGCTTGTACTTTCTTTTTTTTGTTTGTTTTTCAACCTACACTAGGCCACAGTTTCAAGTTTCACTGAAGTCCATGAAAATGGAACCTACTTTAAAAAAATTTTGCTGGTATCCTACAAATCATGAGACAGCAGGCTATAGGTCTTACAATATTTTCAATATGGCAAGAGTTTCAATATAGCCAATTTAAGTACTGTCAATCCAGACTCCACACAAGAGACTTACTTATTTTCTCTTTTTAGGCTACATAATTCAGAATGAGATTTGAAGAAGGTACAGTTACCCTCAGAAATCTTAATTCAGAACTGTCAGAGGGGTTTCCTTTTAAGGATTTACATAAAATACAGGAAACAGTGCTTAGAAGAACACATCACTGAAAGCTAGTGGATATATTTGTGTGCTCTATAATTGATAAAAGACTGCTGAAATGAGATGCTTTAATTATTGCTAGATTTCATAGACTTAAAATTTTGTGTTTCTGACATCAGTAAGGAGACCTTTATGTTTCTCATTGAGGGCATTAAATATACATTATTCTTTTGTGCATTTAATTTATACTCAAATATTGTCAAATCTCATTAATCCCCTCCATTATTCAGATTGAACTGAGCAGTGTTACCCTTAAATGTGGGGAACAGTTACAAGCTTGACTTACTTTGGTTATTACAAGGTAATAACCAAAATGGAAGGAGTTGTCTAAATGCCTTGGGCGGACTGAAGCAGTAGCAAGAGTGGTCTAACACTGAGGAAAATCAGCCTGACTGATATCTTCAAAAGATTCCAGTTTGCATTAGCTGGTACATTGCATTTTATAGTACACATTTTACAGCATATCAAAGAACTTTAAAGCAAAGAAACAAGAATGTAGGGACCTAAAAGAAAGAAATACATACAGGTACACTCCAGAAAAAATTGCTTCCCTAAGATCAGGTCAAGCACAGCATGTTGCACATTTTGAACACAGGCACAATGGAATGATGAGTGCATGGGCTTGGTTTTATATAAAAGACAAGCAGATCACATGTTAGAACAACACTGGAGACTGAGACCTTAAAAGAACCATGTCATAGTGAAACAAAGTTCAAGAATCCACAGACTCGAGGCAGTTTCCACTACATATCTTTATAATTCAGATGCATTTATTTAGCAAGAGATTTTCTGTTCCACTTTTTAAACTAAAAAATTGAAGTAGGACACAAAAACAATCTTAGAAAAAAATTAGAATCATCATAACTCTACTATTGAATTTCCAGAATCAAAATATGTCCTATGATCCAAGAAATTCTGGACCTTTATCAGAACTACATTCCAAGAATAGTTTTAATGTTTTAGATAATACAAAGTCATGACAAATAACTGTTGAACAAGGGTGAAAAGATTACTTCTGCTCATAACTCAAGAGGAGAGAGGTTAGTATTTGCTTGGGGTTATCCTGCTGTTTGGTCTTAAATACTGTAATATTTTCCTTAGGCTTCTAACCAAAAAGAACAAAAGATTCTCTTTGTGAATTGAAATAGACCCAGCTACAACCTTGTAATATGACATTTTGCTTTGCATATTATGAGAATTTTGATTTTGCTTTGCAAAAATGACAGAAGTTGCAAAAACATGAACAGCAGTCAGGCAAAATTAGTGTTGGTTTATCTAAAGAGCTAAACTGAGCAACTCTTCAGTGCTCTAAGCATCAAATGATATAACCTTTTTTTTAACACAAGAGGCTTCAAGTAAGAAAGGTCTTCAGACTTCTTACTACAGCTTATCACATAATTGATCAAGGGAGGTGGGGTGCAGAAATTGCTATTCACATCTTCTATCAATATTATCCTTCTATGTTTAATCTGGACCAAAAAGGCAATAAAGCTGATGGGACCTCACTGCACATGATCTAATGGCTGTCAAATGAAAGAAGACAGTTGCATCTGTATGCCCACTAAACAGCTGAAAAAAAGGGAAAAAAAGAAATCAAAGTGGCAGTGAAGGACTTCAACTACACATATCTAGTGAGACAGAAAAAATTGCACAGGACACTTCAGGACAAAGAAATTAAAAAACTCAAAAAATGCTGTTCATCAGTTTAAGTAATTTGCATCTCCAAATCCTCACTTCTTGTAGAACTACATAAAAGTTATTCAGAAGTTAATGTTCAGATGTTCAGAAATTACTTCAAAAAGTAGAAATATTTGCATTGTGGAGTAATAATGATTGCATGTAGTTCAAAGCTGGAATCCATGAATATGCATATACAATTTCCTTCCTAGTATTTTGCAGACCAATAGAAGAATTGTCCTAAACCCCACACAATTACCATGAACCCCTCACAGCACGTATCTCTGGTTTTGCATGCCTCTCCTTCTGGTTATATCAGAGTATTACCTTAAAAGAATTCCCCTTTTTTTGGTAAAATTTAAGTAGTCCTCATGGGTCTTAGTATTTGCAAGCTAACTGTTAGATGGAAATAGAAGATGTATAAAATAGGCATTGTATTAAACTTACTGCTCCTACCATCTTCAGTCTTAATGCTAAACCTAACTTCTGAGTCATACCTGCTTTGTTTGAGTGACACAGTGCAAACAGCACAAGGCATCGACAAATACAAATATTTTTGTCTGTTTTTATTAATTGCAGAACATAGGCATTAATTGCTTTTCTTAGATGAGCTTAGCAAATGCATTATATTTAAAAGCATTAAAGACCTTTATGACAAATGAAGAGTATGATCTGTGATGAGAAAAAACAAACAAATAAAAGGGAGGCATTTCAATTTTTTACCAAGAAATAATGGAATATTTCTTCATCAGCATGATTGGCAAAACAACAGTTTGTCAGTCTGACTGTGCCCTCAGCTAAATGTACAGGATCTTGTACTCCTATAATGCTCTATAGGTAAGAAATAACAGTTCAAGGTGCATTTCAGGAAAGATTTACAGGCTCCTAAAACACTATCCTATATCAAACAATTTTATGAATGGTAAATTGTCTTCACATTCTCTGTTGGCCTTTTTTCCAGCAGTCTCACTACAGCTTGCCAGATTCACCATAAACAGATAAGCAAATATTGAATCCAAAGTACTTTCGACTTAAGGAGTGACACAGAATTCAAGGAGCAGACATCCGACCTATTTTTGTGAAGCTGTGTTGCAGAGCCTTTTAAAAATGTGCTCTCTTCTGTCTCCCTTCCTTTGAAAAACTTGCAGATTGAGTATACATTCAAAAAAATCTTTTTTTTTTTTTTGTCAATGAATCAAACTAAATGCACTGTCAGAGGATTTCTAAAATTGTACATTATGGCATGCCATTTTCACTGGCTGTATTCTCAACACTGTGTTTCACATTTAATTAGCTGGAAATCTAAGATCACACAGAGCCCATTAACTTTAAATTGCTTGCAGGGGTAATTAGAAAGTGTGGCAGGTCCCTTTTCAATACTTTAAAATAATATTTTAATCAATTTCTGCAAAGGAGCAACAAAAGAACCAAGGAATGAACTTTTTGGTAACATTTAGAAAAGTGCAAGAAGTCCTCTAGACAGAAAATTAAAATGCTTCAGTCCCTCTAAGGCTTCCATACGTTACTGAAAATATATTTGTTCACAGCAGCTAAGAAGTAAAAAATTGCTCTTCATTGTCATTTTACATTAGGTTCTGGTGATCTGCAAACTACCATCAGACTACATCTATACGGTGAATTTCATATTGGCATATCACAGGCTTGCTGTAGCATATCAATTTCCAACTCACAAAATTGAAAGGAAAACATGCACAATTATTCAAGGAAAAGTTGGTTTTGACTTAGATACTCACCAGCCCTGGTACAAAAGAATTGACTGATTAAACTTCTACATGAAGCTAAACTGATGCTGTGACACTCATCATTTAGAACCAGAGGCTTTTATTGCCGTTGTTCTTAAATAGTAGCAGGACTTCTAATGTCAGTCTTATTAACTGCAAAATTTATTTACATTTCAACTCTGATATATTCTGCATCTTACCTCAAACTGACTGTGAAGCTGATGAGTGGCTTTGAGATGAGTGATATTAAAAATGACGTCTCTTCCGTGGCTGAGAAGAAAATACAGGTTTTCAACAAGGAGTGACTAGACAAGTGTTGCCTTCCATATTTTTCCTGTTTAAATACACACAGCCTGTGTGGACTAAGGAGGGTGAAGGCATTTCTTTTATGTCGTTCCTTTCTCCCTTTTCCCTCCCATCCCATACACAGCAGGGAGAGAAAGGCTTTCAAGAAGGAGCTGTGTTCCCAGAGAGTGTAACAAACTCCATTCTACTGCTTCTGAGTCACGGTTTGTAGTGGTTTAGTTCAAAATCTATTACTTACTTATTTACCCTCTGTGAGATAAGAATTAGGAGAAAGCAAAGCAGGCACAAAATTTTAAAGAATATAAAGAAGTTTATTAACTGAACTAAAAGGAAAAAAGAGTCAGACTAAACCTTCAGAACACTTCTCTTCCCCCCATCTTTCTCCCTTCTCCCACTGACAACGTAAAAAGACAACCCTTGAGATTTTCAGTCAGTTTACCACCTCTATACTAGTCTTTCTTCAGTTCACTTAGGGAGAGGAGTCTCTCTTGCTCATGCTATGGAGACATCTCCACAAGAAGTTCTCTCATGGCTTCAATGTCACAGCAAGACAGCCGCCCGGGTTGGTTCTCTGCTCACATGTGAAAGTCCCTTCCCTCAACTTAGAGCTTTCTCCACAACCGCTTTTGAGGGTCCAATCTTGAGCTACTGGGGTACCATTTCAAGGATGAGCTGTTCAGAAGCAAAGGTTCTCTTCATCTATCTCTGGGATCATCTTCATCTCTGAGAGCAGAGATCTTCTTCTTCCCTGGGAGCAAGGGTCTTCATCACTTTCATCTCTCTCTGTTCAAGCTTCTCACAAAATCACAGCTACTTCAACATTTGCTTGTTTCAGCACAGGTACCTTTGCTCATCATTGCAGTTTGAATGCTCCACCCCCCATGCTTTTCATGAATTACAGGGGTACTCTATGTCCATCACCATAGCCTTCAGCTTCTAGGTTTGAAGCATCTCCTCTTTCTCCTCTCTCAGGGTTTCAGCTCTTCCTTCTTCATAGAGACATTGGTGTCTCTATGGTGTTTTCTTCACATACCTTCATCTTTCCTTTTCCTCTGACTCAGGAGAGGATTGATGTCTGCAGGCTTCATCTGTTCTGAGGAATCTTACAGCACTAAAAGAATTAATCTCACCCAGGCCTTGCAGCTGGAATTTGCCTCTCGCTGTTGGTCACATGATCTCTGCCGGGCAGCGGCTTCAGACGAATTTTGGCCACACTGGGGGGGGCCGGCCTGGCCCCCTGATCATAAAGTCACCCCAGGACAGTTTCATGCTGAACAGATTCCTGGTTCTACTGCTTCAAGGAAGTCATTATTTTGAAATCTGCTTTGCTCAGGCACTTTGCCTTGTGCCTGAGCACTTGTGCAAGATCAGACAAAAACTAGGTTTGTCTGATCCACACAATAATAGCTGGTCACCAGCTGTGGTCAGGACAGAAAATGTGGCAGGGCTCATAAAACAATATGCCAGATACTTTTCCTCATTTCCTCTTTTCTTCCATTTAGAGGTGCGATCAACAGGCAAGATTTCAGTCATTTAGTTTGAGTCTGCAGTAAAACAAAAGGTATTTCCTCTTACCTACTCCTAAGTTAGTACCAGCTCAGGGTCACTGGAGCTGGAAAAAAGTTCCAATGAGGACTATGGTCCCAATGGTTAATAATGAAATTCCACGCTCATGTCCTTGTTTCTATAACTGCATCACAGAGTATCAGGTTGGCAGAATTTATTAAATTGTCCCAACATCCTTCCCAGACAAGTATTTTGTGCATGCTACTACACAGATGAAAAACCCACATTCTTTTACAATGCCCCCATCCTATCTTGCATAAAGATAACTTTAAAACATTCACACTTCAAATATATACATATCCAGAAAGGTTAGTAGCACCCAAGGGTTTAAGTGAGGACAATGATTGCCAAAAAAATTGACTGTCTAAAGCATGAGCACATTTGCTTTCGGTTACTTTATTACTGCTAATGACTCAGATAAGCAACTCTTCTTACTTATCTCACTTTTTCAATTTTATCCATGTCTGTATAACTACATTTAGGCAATTCTCAACAGCATCTCACAATATGTAATTATGCAAACAATTCCTCCACTCCAAAATATTTTTCTGAAAATGCTTCAGTGAGATGCCATCATAAGAGTGAGACAAAGCGTTACCTGGTTTTCATCCTTAGAGTCCAAGGAGGAGTATGGGCCATTACATGCCATTAGCTATGTTCCAATCCACGCATACACACATATAAGTAATTTATCAGAAAAAATTAACATTTTCAACTTTTCATTCAGTATCACTTTTTCCTACTCTAATAAAATGTACTGTTATTAAAGTCTAAGAAATGGGGAGTGCTGAATGATTTGTGAAATGTATGTGCACCTACCATTGTGTATCCTTGTAACATGCATTTTTAAGTATTCTTAGACCAACTGAACTGTTTTCAGCGCTTAGCAACTTTATTCTCCCATGAAATGGATGACATGAATAAACAACAGGTAAGAAGATTTATCTCTCTTTAGAGTGAAAAATGGGGGGATTCCAGTGGTGGAAGCATCTTATTTCATTCTCCTCTTCTGTAAAACAATACCTTCTTACAGCTGAAGGGTGCAACACATCTACATTTGTAAAATATCTTTGGATTACCACGTGAAAGGGACAGTACACTGCAGAACATTATTGATACCATTTTCTACTTTCTGTTTTTAAAAAAAGCCATTTTAAATACAAAGGATAGACAGAAAGCAACAAATATTGTTAATAAAGGAAGACCAGTACTACATAATTGATAGACATTTCTTTTCCTTAAAAATCAGAATGAAAAGATTGAAAAATCATGAAAAATATTGCCCATTTTAGCAATATGCTAAGTGCTGCTGTTAGAGAAACAAACCTTGAACTTACTGAATTTACATTCTGGGAAACACAAACTTTCTCAGTTTTTATGAATGCTGTATTCACAGAATCACAGAATCAATCAGGTTGGAAAAGACCTCTGAGATCTATGGACCAAACACCACCTTGTCAACCAGACCATGGCACTGAGTGCCACATCCAGTCTTAAACACCTGCAGAGACGGCGATTCCACCGCCTCCCTGGGCAGGCCATTCCAATGCCCAATCACCCCTTCTGTGAAGAAATTCTTCCTGATGTCCAACCTGAACCTCCCCATGCGCATCTTAAGACTGTGCCCTCTTGTTCTGTCACTGGTTGCCTGGGAGAAGAGACTGACACTCAGCTGGCTACAACCTCCTTTCAGGGAGTTGCCAAGAGCATTAAGGTCACCCCTGAGCCTCCTCCAGGCTAAACAACTGCAGCTCCCTCAGCCCCTCCTTGTAAGTCATGCACTCCAGACCCTTCAGGAGCTTTGTTGTCCTTCTCTAGACCTGCTCCAGCACCTCCATGTTCCTGAATTAAGGGGCCCAAAACTGGACACAGGACTCAAGGTACAGGGGAAGAACCACTGTCCCGGTCCTGCTGGCCACACTATTTCTGATAGACACCAAGATGCCATTGGCCTTCTTGGCCACCTGGGCCCATGCTGGCTCATGTTCAGTCGCTGTTGACCAGCACCCTCAGATCCTTTTCTGCTGGGCCACTTCCCAGTCACTCTGCCCCCAGCCTGTAGCGCTACAGGGGGTTATTGTGGCCAAAGTACAGGACCCAGCACTTTGGTCTTGTTGAACCTCATGCCATTGACCTTGGCCCATTGATCCAGCCTGTCCAGGTCCCTCTTCAGGGCCTTCCTGCCCTCCAGCAGATCCACACTGACCCAACGTGGTGTCATCTGTGAATTTGCTAATGGCAGACTCAATTCCATCACCCAGATCATCAATAAAGATATTAAATAGAACTGTCTCCAACACTGATCCCTGGGGGACACCACTGGTGTCTGGCTGCCAGCTGGATGTGGCACCATTCACCACCAGTTTCTGGGCCTGGCCATCCAGCCAGTTCTGAACCCAGCAAAGAGTGCACCTGCCCAAGCCGTGGGCTGCCATCTTTTCCAGGAGTTCACTGTAGGAAACAGTGTCAAAGGGTTTGCTAAAGTCAAGGTAAACGACATCCTCCCCTTGCCCCCTAGGCAGGTCATCTGGTCATAAAAGAAGATCAGGTTGGTCAGGCAGGACCTGCCCTTCCTACAGCCTTGCTGGCTGGGTCTGATCCCTTGGCTGTCCTGTATGTGCCATGCGATCACTCACTCAGTCTGCTTCGGCTATTCAGTTACCAAAGAGACATAAAGAATTTCAAGAGTTTAAAGCTTAAATGTGAGAGGAATGTTAGGCAATAAAGCTCATGCCAGCTTTCTGAAACTAATTCAGGGGAAAGGTTATTCTGTCATGTAGCATAGCAGAAGTTGCTCTTGTCTGCTTTGCCTACACATGACAGCAAAATGGATTTTCACAGAATTGTTGTTTAGAAGCACAGTATAGTTCCAAACAACATTTTTAGTAAAATTAATTCACACTTTTCCCTGAATGAGCCATGGGAACCATATGTATTTTTGTTACAGCCAGCCTCCACTTCTAGTGAGTCATTCACAAAAAAAAATATAAAAAGGCACTTTCACTATAAATATGAAAGCTGACTACTTTTTTAATGTGCTGGGATGACCGCAGTTGCCCCACCATCGATGAGTAATTGAAAGTCTGCCTGCACCACTCAGTAAAACCTTTCAAATGGAAAGACAAAGTAAGTGAGAAAAGGACAGAGTGATACAACACTGCTGAAGACTCTCAGTACAACTTTGTGAGGAGAATCTTCCTCCACTGCTGTGGACTCTACTGGATCAAGCCAGTGAAAGTCCCTATGTCCCTAAACTGTCCAAGGTAAAACAGGCCCTTTGCACGTAAATCATGCCGCGCTTTTCCTGTAGTAAAAATGGCAAATGGAAGCTGACTGGCTGACAGTTGCTATAGAACTGAAAAACATGTGGGATTCAACCTTTGGCATTTGTGATCTCATAATAAACTTTTACTGAATGCCAGATTTTTTGGGGGAAAGGAAGCACCATGTGAGAAAACTTTTGCAATATCATCAATACAAACCTGCGTAGGCTGCTTCCAAAGTCACAGCAAATCTGTGTGAACACAACTCCTCAGAAGGCACATTGTTTTATCATCGTGACAAAAAATGGAACACCAGAACAAGGCTGTGGGGTCTGTGGCACCATGTCACAATGTCTGAATGAGCCACGTTGCCACTGCTTTAACAGAAATGCTTTTTGTTAAGCATTTTATATGGTTTAGGTCTTGTCTTTCTGGGTTACCCAGCTTTTGTTTCAGTCATTAGTGGCTAGGTGTTAAACGAGTGAGTTTCTTGTTCCAGCGTTCTATTTTTCAAGGTGTTTCCAACTCATCTTTCACATTCTTCTTTCCTTTATGTCAGCCTTGTTTGTTGACACTGAAGCCTGTAGAACCCAAAAGTATTTTGTGGTCATTCTATTCATACCCTTAAAACTGGGGGTCTGGGTACCTTGCTCACCTGCTTAGACTTACAATTTACATAACTAGCATGCATGTATCAGAGATTGACATTCCCTCAAGAGTTAGACAAATCCTCAGAAGATGTCAGATGGAAAGACTCACCACCTGGAAGAGGTTAAACTCTCAGTTTAGACTGTTTCAAATTTAGACCTTAAAGATAGGTGGGATTGACTTGGATTCTGAAGCCTAAATGGACAAGAAAGACAAGGTCTAACCAGTACTATTTTACAAATAAGTAACTGTGACAGATATGCCTCTTATTAACACAGTTTTATGTCCCCTCTAAAGCTATCTGTTTGCAGTGCCTCAGAAGTAGTATTGGTTGTTTGATATTTTTGCAAATCTGCCTTTAAAAAAAAAATTTAAATTAAAAAAAATCTAATGAGTATTCAATAACTTGTATATGTATAGCTGAAACAGTGCAGTCAACAATTAGTCTGTTTCTGTGGGATTATGTCTTAAATGAAACCAAATCTCTACCATAACAAATGTGTTATATCAGAAACCTGATTAAAATTAAAAAGAAAAACAAACCACAACAAGTTATTTAGCTACAGTATACTCAAAGAAAATTGTCAATTCATTATACAATCTTTTTTCCTCTAGAAGAAGAAAATTCATATTTAAATAGGCCAATATTATTTCTTTATTTTTTATCAAATAGGATCAGATTCTCTATTACCCAGGTTTCAGAACAGCATTGCCATATTGGAAGAATAATCACTGGGTGTCTGAATTAATTTTAATTGCCAGTCATGTGTTTCTTTTGGATAAAAGAACAACTGCAAATTAATTTAGCTTTTTTTATTGAAGAAACATGACAACCTCAGATTTGTGCAGCAGCCATTGGTACAAAATCTTGTTTGTTTTTCCTTAAAAATCCCAGGCCAAAGCACAAGTTCTAGCTCCAGCTAAAACCCAAAACAACACACCAATATATATTTTTACTTCTTCTCACAGGAGAAAATTTTGAAAAATGCTCCAGAATACTTCAGAACACTCCACACAGCAATCAGTAACTGCCTATGGATTATTATTACTTTGCTAAATGAACTGTGCATCACTTCAGTCCTTGAGATGGGGGGAGAATCTGAATTCTGTGCTCTGACAGTTGCTTGCATACTGCAATGTCCATAGGGGAAAAGTTTTCTACAGAACTCTTTGCCTTCCTTCAGGAAGAACTCAACAGAAATGGGGCTATCCACATTATTCGGGGAATAAATTCCCCAAACCCAGCTCTGCAACACTATGAGACCACAAATAACCACACAAACTTTTGAAAGAACTTGGAAAGGTTTTTCCATCACAATGTTAGAAATTACAAAAAACAATAACAAAAGGAAAAGGACTAGAAACCTGCTACTAATAATAGGTCATCTCCTAATATTTCTTCACAGACGCAAAAGAACAGTGAAACCATTTCTTGAAGTCTTAATTGCAAATATTGATTTGAAAACCTAGATTTTTTTTTCCACATTTCAGTACAATCAGCAGTACAGTAATGGTGAGTTATTTCTTAATATTATAATATATATATAATATTGTTTAATATTATTAACTATTTGGTGTCACGGCAAGTGCACTCTAATACTATTTACACTTTCTTTCATAGAACTTCTGAACAATTTACATTTATCACAATATTCCAGGCATACAAACAGTTTTCAAGAGACATTTTTTGAAGTAACACCAATCTGTATCTTGATTTTGATGTTTGTACTGTGCTTGTTTTCTCCAGGGTAGAGTTGGTTTTCTTTGCAGTGGCTGGTACGGGTCTGTGTTTTGGGTTTGTGCTTAACACAGGGTTGATAATAGGGAGACATTTTTGTTATGGCTGAGCAGGGCTTCCACAGAGACAAAGCACGACAGTACACAGTCATGACATGGATTTATCGGAGGACAGCAAGAGCTCAAAAACTGTTAGTTGTAATTTTTTTGTGTAAGGAATATTTTAAATGTTATCTTCCACTGAAGATGAGACATTCTTATCTAAACCCCTGAGAGCAGTGACTATGGCACTGTAGAGAAGAATAAGGTCTAGAGTAGATCTCTAGTCATAAAGTTCTAACCTGCATTAAATAGATGCAAGGTAATGCTGCACCTTTACAACAGATTTTCCTTTGTCTTGAACATACTCATTTTTAGTTTAGGTGATTGACAGATAATTTAAAATATAAGGAATAAACATGAATAAATTAGACTGGATAGCATTGCATAGTACACATAACCATTATTTTTTGCACAATGCAGTCAAGATTTTTCTGGTAATTCACAGAGAATCTTTTCTAGAATGGGTAAATGAATTATCTTAGTTTTCTCATACAGATTTGGGAGTTGAAAATTTAATTGTGGGCTTTTTGATTCATCTTAAGTCCTGTTAAGTAACCAATACTTGATTCCAGCTTTGCGTTATTTTAATACCGTCTACATGGATGCATATTATACAATGCAACAAAAACCTGTCTCAGAGAGAAAACTCTCATGTCTTCTCATGTTTTTCATTGCCTATATATTGATTTTTCAAGAATACTGTACAATTTATACTTAATAAGTCAGTAAGAATGATTTGGTTTAAAATAGGCTGAGAACTTGCAATTGCTTTTATAACAATCCATCTATTGATGTTCAGCACTTATAAACTCAAACCCCAGGCCTTTATTAGAGGCACTTAATTCCTTAAACCAACGGGGTTTTATTGGAAGTGAATTTTCAAAAGGTGAAGTAATTCTGAAGCTTAGTTCTTGCCACTAGCCATGAACATACTTCTGAAAAATTGCAATTCCTTGCATCTAAAGTCTAAAAACTTCTTTATAAATCAATATAGGTTTTGTATTTAAGTGTTAGGCGTTGAACAAGGAGAAAAGTGCAACTTGAGGTAGAAACAAATACCTATGACAACCAGCATGTACAGTGCAGATGTCATTATGCAATCTGCCTCTCCCATAGGAGAAAATGAAAAAGAAATTGAAAACCAGCAACTGGTGAAAAGCAATTAAACTGCAACTAATGAATGCTGGAGTGACTAATGGCTGCTGACAAGTCCATCCAAAGAGAATTCCAACAACTCACAACCAGAGATCCCCACTGAACACAGAACTATCCAGAGCTATGACAGTTTTCTCTTGTTTCTGGTTTGTTGATTTTTTAATACTCTCGAGTATTACACTAGGACCAAGTCAGCAGCAACTCTTTATTAATTTCAGATGATTATGGACCTAGGCCACATAATACATTAAAATAGAATAAAAGGGCTGAGATGATAATAAAAAAATAAGATTATATTTATGTTTTCATGGATCCTTCACATTTAGAATTTGATCCTGCATTCCCCTGTAGAAAACACTTTTTCAATGGAGAACTCCAAACTCAACACACACAACAGCAGATGTAAAAGAAGATCAAGTGTCCGCAAGAACTCAACATGCACAGCAGCCATCTGCCTCAGAAGTATAGATATATTTGCCAAAAATTGTCTTTTCTGTTTCTCATTCAGCTGAGGATCAGATCCCCAGCTTCACACTGATCAACTTTTAGCCTTTTTTCCATATTTAAAATTGTCCCTTTTGAACTGCTTACATCTAAATTAGCAAGCAATGGGGACTAATAAAAAGATATCTACACAGAGAAGCATTTGATGCTGTGGGGCCAGTTTCCACTCTATACATGTTTAAAAGGGTTTTACTTCAATAAGTTTTGTTCTGGTAACCTGGAAGAACCTGCAGTTGGAATGTATTGATGGTATTCCTGTGTATTTCCTTCAGTTTAGCTTCATTTGAGACAATGTAGTTCATGCATACTGAAACCACTCCACAACATGAACCAAAGCATAGAAAGCAGGAAAAATTATGAGACTTAATTCAAAAGCATGCTTTTGATCCAAACTGAAATCCTAATAGAAAGAACTTTACAGAGGAATGTCCATTTTATAAGTTGTCAGGAATTGTACATAAATGGAAATAAATTCACTTGGAGGCTGTATAGGTGATGTCAAAGGGGGGGGGGGGCTTTGGCAGGGCAATCTTTTCGGAGAGAGGGTTAGAGAAGAGCAGTTAGATCACAGCCTTGGAGACATTATCAGATAATTTTTCAACTTGTCCTCACATATTACGATGTCACAAGCTCACCCTGTGCAAGTGACAACTACTCTATGTAGGGCCTAAGATACGTTGCGTGACATTAAAAAGACATTGCCAGCATTGAAATCATTGACACTCCACTTACTGAAAGGTTTCTGGAAAGGACAAAAAGCTGTTCACTAATGCACTGGCAAAGACAAGATAAACATAGCATACATCTTTTCTCATGGAAAACTCTTCATAAGTTACTTGCTATTTTCCAGCCACAAAAGATTTACACACGTGCTTTAATGGAAAAAGCAAACTCTAGGCAAGAATGACGTTGGAACAAATTAAATCCTGTTGAATACAAAACCAGAACTGCCATATCAGAACAAGAAAATAATATATCCAGACGGTTATTCTGCTTCCAAAAAAGGCTAATTGCAGCTTTTGAGGGTAGCTTAGGTTCCCCATAAACTGAACAGCTCTGTGCAAGTCTGAGGAATGATTTTTAGCCTGACTGCAGCCTGACCATAAAATCTAAATGAAGCAAGTATGTGATCACAAGAAGACAGCTCTGGGTTTTATTTTATTTAACACAAGTACTAATATTAGTTTTATCCTGAAGTGTAATCATGTCCCACAAACCTAAAGAGACAGTTTAAGTCAATATTTGCAACAGATACCTCTGAAGAAGCAGAGACACTGCAGAAATTTGTTTCACCATTCAAGATTTTTTCATCTTCATGAGCCCCAAATCTGATTTCCTGCAGAATTTTGAAAATCCTAACACTTCTTTTTTTAGTTCCTTACGGTCCACTTCCTTGGGATATCCAAGGGATATTCCTTGATTCCTGGGGAACAGCACTGGCTTCTTATAGTAATAGCATTATTCTAACTACGCTCCCTCCTGTAAGTGCTATTGAATGCAAAATGTAATTATGCACCCACAGAATGCATGAAGTCTTTTACAATGGTGTAAATTATTATTGAAAATTAATATAACTGTTAAATCCTTGAAAATAACACTTATGTTTCACAATTACTTTGTAAGGTATTTTTTATCATGCATAGAAGTTTTGAATTTCTTTCTTATTAATGACAGAAGAAGTTTTGCTTGGAGTCTTTGTGTGTATGTGACCTCCTGTACTGATGCACATATGTAGCTCCAACTGAATAAATAAACCTACTGCATTCACTTAGGTTATCTGAAAAAAACTTCTTGATGCAATTTATTCTTCCTCTAATGTGCAGTAGCTCCATTTCCCAGCACCTTCCCAGTGCTAACATTTCCTCAATATTGGCATTTCTCCTGCTCACTACTGTTATTCACTACTGCAACCTTTAATAGTGGTTCTTGGGATATAAACAAGTCCAAATCCACCAGCCAATTTCACAGGCTTTGTACAGCAAACAGGTGGCCATAAGTTACCTGTCCTGTCCAACAAAAAGCTCTTGGTTCCATTTCCAGTACCATCAATTTACCATCTTCCCACTCTTCACTGTGCTACAGTATATTTTCCACAATCCTACATTCTGTCACAATATTATGCAGAATGAATGTTTCTTCTGAGTGCACTACTCTCAATAGGTAAAATGTTTGGGATTTCTAGATTTTAAAGAAAAACATTACATATACTTCATCTTTAACCTCAAATTAGAAAAAGTCCTAGGTTTTCCTGATAAATACCAGCACCATTCTTTACCTCTTTGCGTCCCCTTGGCCATGAGCATATTAACCTTTCTATATGTACTGTGTTACTTTTTCTTAGCCCTCTTGGTTTTGGTATTTTCTCCTCATTAACTCTTTTTTATATTTTTCTATTCCTTTTTCTATACTCTGCATCTTCTTCCTCCTTCTTCCTGTCCTGATGTATTTTGAGTTCTCCTCTTTTCTTTCAATCCTGAGTTTTCTCCCTGATTTCAGAAAGTTTCAGATCTTTTCCTCTCCTGTTTGTTCTACTGTTCTCATCTCTTTCTTCTTACTTCTTCTCTTTACATATCTTTCAGCAGTTTAGGAAGATGGCCAACAGTCATCACTGAACTGGAGACTGCATAAACTTAAGCAATCTTTACACTTTTTGCCTAAATCAAACCATGTACAGCAATGTATCCACTTATCCAAAAGAAGCATTCAGAAAAAAGGATCAATCCTGTCTAATCACATTCTTGTATTTATCTAACCTTAACACTCACAACTTTACATGTTGCACTGCTACTCTTTAAATCTCTTTTCTCCTTAATTTTTCAGTATCTTCATTCCCTTGCCTCAGCTGAAAATTTGAGCAAGTGATATAAACGGCTTAGGCAACCACCTGAATATTATGCAGGGAGACTGGAATGTAGTTTGTACCTTTCCTACAACATGCCAATCCCTAACATTCAGAGAAAGCAACACTTTAAAACAGTAAAAGCAATCTTCTCAAAGTACACTGAAGTCTAGTAGGAAACATAAGATCTATTGTCACCCAAAAACATGGTATTTTGCCTGAATTAGAGTTCATAATAGCTGTATTAATTCTCTTTGAGTGTATTCTCTTGAGGGCCCACAGGGACTAATGTTGCCCACTTTTAACTGTGTCCAAACACACATATTTGCTTATTCAAACAGCTTCTACATTTATTGCCCCAAATGCATAAAATGGCTCTGGTACTGCAGTACACTGTGTGACCACTCCCTGTCTTGGGGTGCATTCATCAAATGATGAAGGCACTGCAATGAGACAGAAACCAAGCCAAGTCCCTCGAGGCATGGAAGTTTCAGGGAAAAGTGGACTTGACAGAAGGTGTATTTTAATAGGCATTTAACAAACAAGACTGAATCTTATTTTGTGTTTTCAGAATTTAAAATATGTTTCTCTTAGGGATTTTTGGCTGTGTATGCTTATTATATTTTAGAGATGTTAGAACCTGATCCAAACAGAAATGCACAATTTCTTCTGCCAACAGATATCTCAAACCCTAGGGAGATAAAGGAATTTTTATACCTCTTGACCATAGCAGCTTTTACTTGCATACCCTGCAACCTGATTTGGTTATAGTATGAAGTGTAGAATATGCAATACAGAAAAAAATATTAAATTACCAGTTCAGAAATCTCCACATGAACCCAAAAAAAAATTTTAATAGCATTAGTAAGTGTATCCAACTCAAATATCCTGATTATACATTTCCAGTGAAAATAAATTATAGCAGTCCAAGAAAGTTGGTGGGATGGGACATTGTCTGAAGGAGACAAAAATCGCAGTATAAAACAAAAAGGCAATCACTGCTTGTGCTAGACAGAGCAGAGCAGATATGTTTTAGCCATAGTTCCTAGTTTATAACCATTAAATTAAGTGCCAAGCTTACAAATTACCCATTTACTCATTAACTCTGCTGCAATACTTAGAAAGAGAAAAATATTTTGCTAAAATTAGAGTGTATTGTACCCATATATGTAATCAACTCAGCCGCCATATCCACCATAGTACATCTCTATGCTCTAGCCAGTCACTGGTTCAAGAGCAAATCTTCTTATTTCTTTTGAGATTATTTTCACTCTTGTAGCAAATTGTTGGAATCCTAAAATTCACACATATACTTCAATTAGCAGAAATGAACCAATTTTAAAGAGACTTACTTATTTAAGTAACATTAATCTGATTTACACCAGGTCAGGCTTTTGCTCTTGACAGCATTGTTTGGTTTTTTAATGTTTTACTTATAATATGACAGCTAAATTTGTTCACAGGCTTCATTAACTAATACTATTTTAGGCATGAGGAGACAAAGGAGGCCAGGAAAGGCTTGTTGTACATATAAGAGTTGGTGATATTCTCAATAGTAAGCTAGGTGGGATGAATGCTGCCATTACAGCATCCAATAGTATGATTGCTGTAAGACTCCAGCTGAGTAAGAGAAACAATGAGTGGGTTTCAATAGTGGAGGACAGTAGAGCAAAGAATTGCATCTCTATGTTATAATAAGACTGGATTACTAAATTATTATTATTATTAAATGTTTACAAAGACTTGAATTCTTACCATTTTGTCAACTTCTCTGTTCATGGTTCTACAGTTCTGAAAAGGGAGGCAACTTAAATCAAAAGGACAAAGGCTGATACAGCTGAATTTAACAGAATCACGCTCCCAAAGAAAAATGCACTGTTGTCAGGAGAAGAAAAGGTTTATTACCTATCTAAAATCCATCTCTGCACACTGTGTTATGTGCTACAGCTTTAAGTAGGTGTTCCTTGGGCCAATTTTTAATGAAAATGTTCTATTGCATAATTCCCTTTATTTAGCAAAGAAATTACAGTGGTATCTAGTGCCCTTGTACTGCAGTGTATAACCATAATGTAACCACACATGTCCACAATACAGTATTAATCCCATCTGCCTTTCCTCTACTTGCTGCTAAATCACCCTGTTCTCACAGAGCATCTGACCACTGTGCGGTGTGCTGAGGGTATGATGAAGTGGAACACCCCATTATGAAAATTTTATGCAGAGCTCCCACATCCCACATCAGTGATTACTCATTTACTGAGCCCTAATCATTGTTTGAAAAATCACCATTCCAACCATTCAGAGGCAAGTCTAGAGTGCTGTGCTGTCTAGAATGGCTTTCATAGCCATTTTTACAAGGGGAATACATCTGAGGAATATCTTGGGGGAATATTTAAGAAGCAAGGGAAATTCTAACTAGATCATATTATAAATTTCTGAAATTAGACATGTTTAGTCTTTTCCCAAAGCCCTTGATAGATCCAGTAACATCTATTACTGGCACTTCAGATGCACGTGACTGGGGAGATGAAGAAATTTATTTCTACAACTTTGCAGAAAATGTAGTTCAGAATGCCAAATAATTTTTGTTCATAGTCATTCTTTTTCAAAGTAATCCCCGTGTTAAATCTTTGCTGGTGACATTTTCTAGATTTCCAATCATTCTTAAGGATTTAGAAAAGTGGTTCTGGATCAAAATTGGGTGACCAGAACTGTATTAGAATTTCTTGTATTAGAAACAAAAAGAACAAAAATCAGGAGGGGAAAAAAAATCCCAACAAACACAAAGACACAAAAAACCCACCAGCTAAACTTCGTGCTCAATACTTTGTATTCCATAGGCACACTATAGTGACAGCTTTGCATCTAAAACAGTAATTGAAAAGCAAATATACAAAAGCTAAAATATCCTGAAATACATAATGATAGAACTAGCAGAGTTAACAAGCCCATACAAAGCTGCCTAAAGTGAAGTCAGAAATAATTACTGCTTGCAGAAATCTTGTTGGCAGCATTTAATGCTGGTCCCTTGAATTAAGAGAAGCATGCCTTTAGGGCAGAATGCATGTAATGCTTGAAAGTCAGGAGTATGCTTCCACTTGGCAGTTTTAATAACACACTTTCATGCTGTATGAGTTTTTATATTGTTAGTAAGCAACTTGAGGAAATCACATTGCAGTCAATGTGCTTATGTTGGATTTGTTCTTGTCCACATCAATTGGCAGAGCAACAATTGATAGAGTTGGCCATGTGGTTCAGCTTGATGCTGGTGAGGAGGGCTTTCCTGGTTTCAACTACACCTTTGGAAGGAATTCAGATACAAACCCCAAAACATGATTGATTTGCATAAAGCAGCAACTTAGATGCAGCCAAGGTTTGGCAACAGTATCTGAGAAACTGGAATGTTGGAACAAGGAACACAAAAAGGAGACAAGAAATTCAGGTTAATCAGTTTGCAAGAAGGGATTCTGTCGTGTTAGACAGAGTTCCTCCACAGCTCTGCTGGATGTCATGAACACCTAGAATATTGCAGAAGAATGGCACTACTGGTACTTATCCTGAATCATGTTGCTGAGAAAAAAAGTGATGTGACCCATCAGAAGAGCACACTTTCTCATAAGCCTTTTTCCCCCTCTACATTTGGTCTTGGGAAATGTGAGACAGTACTTGCAATTGTTACAACCCTTTTCTCATTGCACTTCTGCTTAACTTTTTGCCAATAGAAAAGATACAAATCTTCTCTGTGAACAGCTCTGTAGAAAACACTTTTCAAAATGAAATATCACTAATTGTATGTAAATTTCAGATTAAAAGATGTTTGCACCATACAATTGTACATCAAAGCAATCACTATTTGCAGAAATAGTAAAGTCTGATAACACAAACAAAACATTGTTAGGCACTAAATCCATTGGGGTTTTGCATGTAGATATACTAAACTGGTTGAGCAAAATATTCATACAACATCACCCTCATATTCTGATACATGTAAATACATCCTCTCTGCTCTTCATTCAAAGGTAGTATCTCAGTTTAAACAGCAAATCCATAGTACATCATACTGTGTTTTCAAAGAGTATCAGCAGCAGTACAATCTTTTGCAAACACAGAAGAGCATGAGTAGGAGAAACAGAGAGGTGCGAGACCCCTGGTCAGAAACTTCCAAGATACTTCAATCACAAGCTGCCTGCTGCCTCCCAGGTGTCATTCACCTGGGGCACAATAATGACATCATGCTACTTGACTTTTTTTAATGCATCTTTCCTCTGTGCACATAGGGTGTTCTGGTCTCACAGACAGCAAGTGCTCTTTAGCTGGACTGCATTTCACAGATGTTTTTACAGGCACTACATTCAGATCACACAGCATTAGGTTGAAAATTCTTCCTTCTTTAAAAATCTGACAATATTTTGTCACTTTAATGTGGACTATGCCTTCAGGGCAAAAAACAAGGGAAAGAAATAGTCCGTTTATGTATATTTCTGGATCTTTCTACCAGAGATGCACTGTTCTGCACTTAGCAGGTGTGCCAACACCACTGAAATCTGCATCTCCTCACGACTAAGTGACACTGCCCTAGAGGCTTCTCACGTTGAATTCCAGTTGACTAACAAATGCTGTCTTGTTTTTGAAGGAGCTGCCTGCAGCTCTGCAATTGTTTCTGGTTGCATTATATTCTAGGGAAAATCTCCCTCAGGAATTTTTACTAACTGTTGGAGCCACAGGGTTAAAAAGCCTAGTCTCAGAACTTGGGGTGAAAAGAAAACAGAAAAAAAACCCCAAAATAAGACTCACATTTAAAAAGAACACATAGCTAGTACTGGTATTAAAGGTTTCTGTTCTGTATTTTCTTCTTGCGCTTTTTTCCCGCTGAAGATCAAATGTTCATATGTGACACCTCTTTGTCACATATGTCACACCGTGTTCCATGGTCTTCCACTGGGTTTGCTGCATGTAGAGATCATCTCTGCACATCTATCTTTCAATCACGCCTGTCAAGACCCGTCTCCAGAGACTGGCAGAGTCAGCCCCCCTTATCATCTCTTGGTCGATCACTGGATCACGTGACAGGGATCCCAAATGCCTCACTTCAGCACTGTCCAGCATCACATCATCACCTGCAGCATCCCAAATATGGACCATCTAACTTAATATGGATTCATCAGACCTTCGAGTGTAGTCCTTTCTTAAGCTGTGAAGGTCCTTTATAGACAATGACTCAGTAATGGTTTCTGTGCCTGAGTCCGTTCGTGGTTTTAAGGTTCCTTCCCCTGCATCTTTTGAGGTTCCTTCCCCTGAATTATCCTCATCTTTCACTGGGTGAAAACTCATACGACTTGGGCCACAAGAATATGCTTCTGCTTTAGCAGTAATGAAACCAGACTACGGTGCAAATGAGACTGTGCAGGATATGGCAGTGAAGCTCCGAGCATATGCAGATGCCGTGCATGGCCCAACACATGCAAGAATCACAGCTGTGGAAACACGTATGCAGAAATTGGAAGATGAAATAAAGAAGAATCACCAGGAACTCAAGAAGGAGATCAAAGAGGGCCTTCTCCAAATCTCGGCAGTACAGATCAGTGATTGTGATACCAAACGCGGACGTTCCTAAGAGAGAAAGTACACCCCATGAAGAGAGCTGTGGGATTTCCTGTGTGACAGTGGGGAAAACATGTGGAGGAGGGAAGGACAACCCACTTCTGCTCTGGCAGCACAAGTGAGTGAGTTGAAGGAGCGCAAGCCTCAGAAAGGAAGTTCTACCAAAAAAGGAAGTAGCTCCAGTTGCCTGTAACCAAACTACCGGAAATGATGGAAAAGATGATGACATGTCCGATTCCCATGAAGGAACCTCTAAGATGCAGGCCCAGGGAAAAAGGATAACCAGGCATAGAGGGGCCCTGCCTCTAGCCAGGTAGAGGTCAGGGAAAACCGTGTTTTTTGGACTGTGTGGATCCGTTGGGCTGGTACATCAGAACCACAAAAATATGATGCCTTGGTTGACACTGGTGCGCAATGTACAATAATCCCATCGCAACATGTGGGGGTAGAATCTGTTTCTACTTCTGGTGTAACAGGTGGATCACAAGATTTGACCTTGGTGGAAGCTGAGGTGAGCCTGACTGGAAATGTGTGGAAGAAACATCTCATTGTGGCTGATCCAGAGGCCCCGTGCATTTTGGGCATAGACTTCTTCCAAAACGGGTATTTCAGAGACCTGAAGGGACTCAAGCAGGCTTTTGGAATAGCTGCTGTGGAGACAGAGGGCATTAGGCAATTGAACACCTTGCTTGGACTATCAGAGAACCCATCTGCAGACGGCCTTCTGAAGATGGAAGAACAAAGAGTATCAATTGCTACCTCGACAGAGCATTGCCGACAGTACCGGACAACTTGAGATGCTGTGATTCCCATCCACAAGATGATCCGTGAGCTGGAGACCCAAGGGGTGGTCAGCAAGACCCACTCACCCTTCAACAGCCCCATCTGGCCTGTGCGCAAATCGGAAGGAGAATGGAGATTGACTGTGGACTATCGTGCCTTGAATGAAGTGACTCCACCATTGAGCACTGCTGTGCCAGACATGTTGGAGCTCCAGTACGAGCTGGAGTCCAACACAGCGAAGTGGTACGCCACTATTAACATTGCCAATGCATTTTTCGCCATTCCTCTGGCAGCGGAGTGCAGGCCTCAGTTTGCCTTCACCTGGAGGGGTGTGCAGTACACCTGGAACCGACTGCCCCAGGGGTGGAAGCACAGTCCCACCATCTGCTGTGGACTGATCCAGACTGCACTGGAAAAGGGTGAGGCTCCAGAACATCTGCAGTACATTGATGACATCATTGTGTGGGGGAACATGGCAACGGAAGTATTTGAGAAAGGAGAGAAAATCATCCAAATTCTCCTGGAAGCCGGTTTTGCCATCAAGAAGAGCAAAGTCAAGGGACCTGCTCAAGAGATCCAGTTCCTGGGAGTGAAATGGCAAGATGGACGGCGTCAGATTCCCACCGAAGTCATCAACAAGATCACAGCAATGTCTCCACCAACCAACAAGAAGGAAACACAAGCTTTCCTAGGTGCCATAGGCTTTTGGAGAATGCATATTCATGAGTACAGCCAGATTGTGAGTCCTCTTTACCTGGTTACCTGTAAGAAGAATGATTTCCATTGGGGCCCTGAACAGCAACAAGCTTTTGCCCAAATCAAGCAGGAAATCGCTCATGCTGTAGCCCTTGGCCCAGTCAGGACAGGACCAGAAGTGAAGAATGTGCTCTATTCTGCAGCCAGGAGCCATGGTCTTTCCTGGAGCCTCTGGCAGAAGGTGTCTGCTGAGACTCAGGGTCAATCACTAGGATTTTGGAGCCAAAGCTACAGAGGGTCTGAAGCCAACTACACCCCAACAGAGAAGGAAATCTTGGCAGCCTATGAAGGAATCCAAGCTGCCTCAGAGGTAATCGTCACTGAAGCACAGTTACTCCTGGCACCCCGACTACCAGTGCTAGGGTGGATGTTCAAAGCAGAGGTTCCCTCTACCCACCACGCCACCAATGCCACATGGAGCAAGTGGATTGCTCTCATCACACAGCGCGCCCGTATTGGAAAACTGAATCGCCCTGGGATTTTGGAAATAATCACAAACTGGCCTGAAGGTGAAAACTTTGGTCTCAGTGATGAAGAAGAACAAGAAGAAGTGAAACGTGCTGAAAAAGCTCCGCCGTACAACCAACTGCCATCAGAAGACACGTGCTATGCTCTTTTCACCGACAGTTCTTGTCGCATTGTAGGGATGAAACGAAAGTGGAAAGCAGCCGTATGGAGTCCCACATGATGGGTTGCAGAAGCTACTGAAGGAGAAGGTGGATCAAGTGAACTCACGGAACTCAAAGCTGTTCAACTAGCCCTGGACATTGCTGAAAGAGAGAAGTGGGTAGAGCCTAAGCTCTACCTCTTACACTGATTCATGGATGGTAGCCAATGCTCTGTGGGGATGGCTGGAAAAGTGGGAAAAAGCTAATTGGCAGCGTAGGGGAAAACCAATCTGGGCTGCTGCAGAGTGGAAAAACATCGCTGCCCGAGTAAGAAAGCTGGTTGTGAAAGTCCGCCATGTAGATGCCCATGTCCCCAAGAGTAGGGTTAATGAGGAACACCAAAACAACAAGCAGGTAGATCAGGCTGCAAAGACCGAGGTGTCACAGATAGACTTGGATTGGGAACACAAGGGAGAGTTGTTCCTAGCTCGATGGGCCCGTGATGCCTGAGGTCATCAAGGCAGAGATGCCACCTACAGGTGGGCATGAGATCAAGGGGTGGATCTAACCATGGACAGTATCTCCCAGGTTATCCATGATTGTGAGACATGCGCTGCGATCAAGCAGGCCCAGCGGGTGAAGCCCCTGTGGTACGGTGGGCGATGGTCCAAATACAAGTATGGGGAGGTCTGGCAGATTGATTACATCACACTGCCTCAAACCCGCCAAGGCAAGCGCTATGTGCTCACAATGGTAGAAGCCACCACGGGATGGCTGGAGACCTACCCTGTGCCTCATGCTACTGCCCAGAACACCATCCTGGGCCTTGAAAAACAAGTCCTTTGGAGGCATGGCACCCCTGAGAGAATTGAATCTGACAATGGGACTCATTTCAAGAATAGCCTTATCAACACCTGGGCTAGGCAACATGGCATTGAATGGGTATACCACATCCCTTACCATGCACCAGCTGCAGGCAAAGTGGAACGGTGCAATGGATTGTTAAAAAACACCTTGAAGGCACTGGGTGGGGGAACTTCTAAGAACTGGGAGCAGCATCTGGCAAAGGTCACCTGGTTAGTTAACACCTGAGGTTCCACCAATAGAGCTGGTCCAGCCCTATCTGAATCCCTGCATAGAGTAGATGGAGATAAGGTCCCAGTAGTGCAGGTCAGAGGTCTGTTAGGAAAGACTGTGTGGATGAATTCTGCCTCGAGTACAGACAAACCCATCCGTGGGGTTGTTTTTGCTCAGGGACCTGGTTGCACATGGTGGGTAATGCAGAAAGATGGAACAACACTTTGTGTACCGCAGGGAGATCTGATTGTTCAGTGAAAACCATCTATAATGTGGAATGCCTGTGTACCGCTGCTTGCTGAGAGTCACTGTCACTGTTTGTACATAGCTGTATATATATATATGAGTATGTATTAACGTGTGTGTGTAGAGTTAGAATATATTAGTTTGGGCATTGAGCCAACGATATGGAATAAGGGGTGGAATGTCTTGGGGTGACTTGAAGTTGTATTCCCTATCGCTGCACTATGCCCAGAAATTAGTATATGCCTTTCTATGCTTTTAAACTGAGCCTGAGTGGAGAAAGATAAAAAAACCTCAAGGACACAGACAGAGATAACACACTCTCATTCTCTGCATTTTTTTTTTTTTTTTGGCTTCTGTGTTCTTCCGCTGGGGGAGAGGAGCGGAAAAGCACCCTGCTTGCTTGTTCAGCTTGTTCAGGTTCTTTTCCCCTTCGGAGAGTTGAACTTTGTTTTTTTCCTGCAATTTCGGATTTTTCGCTTTCTCTGCTGGATTGTTTTCAACATCAGAACACATGTTGGAACTGTTCTCCATCGAGGGCCCTGGCCCCTGGGGGAGGGGCCCACCCCATCCCAGCTTGAAGGAGGAGGACCAAAGGGAGGACTCTAACATTTTCCCAGGTTTTTTCTCCACAGCGAGAGATTGTATTATTTAGCATTATTGTCCTTTTCCTGTGTGTTCGTTAAATAAATAGTTTTTATCTCTTTCACTTTCCTTCGAGCAAAAAGATTTTTTTCCTGAACTTGGTGGGGGAGGGGTGGTTTGTAACCTGCCCTCTCTCAGAGGATTTATTTCTAAATTTGGCCAAACTGTCACATATGTTGCAGTCTGAAAAGAGGTTTATCCTTGACAACTTTTTATGAGACCACTAAAATTTCTCAGTGATAAAACACCTTGTTTTCTTTAACCCCTTTAATCTCTTCTTGCTTTCATCAACATGTCCTTAGCCAAAATGTTTCTCTTGCCATAAAGAAATAAACATGGACCCACAGAACCAGGGGAAGTAAATAATATGTATGGCCTTCATTATAATGTCTACAGACCCAGGTGGAAAAACTTGAAGTGGACAAATAGATGGGAAAACTCACAAGAACTCTGCTTTCCTGAACATTCCTTTCTCTGAAAGAATTTCCTTTCTCAAAGATTTATTCTTCCACAAATATTTCACTGATTTTCCTTTGAGTGCATCCTCCAATTAGTCATAGTAATGAATAATAAATGATTTATTGAAAAGAAAGAAGTATAATCTCTATTCTTTTCATATAAAACATTTCTATTCTTCTTATTTTCATCTGAGTATCAAAATGTGTGGGTTTTACTTTTGATTTATGCGTCAAGTAAGGTGTAAGCATTTTGTTAAATAAATGCTATGGAAAAGAAGCAAAGCAACTAAAAACATCAATCTTAAAGTGACTCAGATGAATGATGAGGTAGATACAATTTATTCCAGCAGAAGTATGCAGAGAGTTTGGGAAGAAAATTAGTTCAGCATTTGGAGGCTAGAGTATAAAAATATATGTGTTAAACACTGAACTTTAATTTCTATTATTGTTGTTACTATTAACATGATATTTTTATTGTTGTTTTAAATAGAAAATTCTGTATTTTGCACGTTCCCAAAGCATTCCTATTTTAATTTTTTAAAAATCTAATTTAGGACAAGCAAAAATGTCAAGACTCATTTTTTCCAGCAATCAATGTAAAACGCACTTGATATTACCTTATCTGCTTGTAAACAGCCTCAGGCTATTAAAAACTGAGAAAGTCTGTTTTATAAATACTCTAATAAAAAGTTCAAGTACAAGTAATTTCTAATTTTAGAACATATACAAACAAAAAACCCACATATGTATGGATTAATGGCATATGGATTTAATGTGCTGTTCGCATCTTATTCAAAGGCATTTTGTTTAGCTAAACAAATTCTGATGAGTAGAATGATTACACCTGTGGGGAGTAATCTCCAAAAAATTTAAAGAAAAATAAACTAAAAAGGAGATACTCCCATCCTTCCCAACAGTAGTCTTATAACAAGATAACCTTTTTTCTTCAATTTGAATTGGGTCATAGAATCATAGAGTGGTTTGGGTTAGAATGGACCTTAAGGATCATGGGCAGGGACACCTTCCACCAGACCAGGCTGCTCAGGGCCCCATCCAACTTGGCCTTGAACATTTCCAGAGATGGGGCATCAACAGCTTCTTTGGGCAACCTGCGCCAGGGCCTCACGGTAAAGAATTTCTTTTGAATATCAAATCTAATGCTGCCCACTTGTCAGTTTAAAGCCACTGCCCCTTGTCCTATTTCTCCATGCCCTTATAAAAAGTCCCTCTCCAGCTCTCTTGTAGCCCCTTTAGGCACTTGAAAGCTGCTGGAAGCTCCCTGCAGAGCCTTCTTTTCTCCAGGCTGAACAACCCCAGCTCTCTCAACCTGTCTTCACTAAAGAGGTGCTCCAGCCCTCTGAGCATCTTTGTGGCCCCCTCTGGACTCGATCCAGCAGGGCTGTGCCCTTTTAATGCTGGGCTCCCAGAGCTCGATGCAGCGCTCCAGGTGGGGTCTCATCAGAGCAGAATAGAGAAGGGAGAAGAATAAGAATCCCCTCCTTTGACCTGCTGGCCGCACTGCTTTTCTTGCAGCCCAGGACATGCTTGGCTTTCTGGGCTGTCAGTGCACATTACCAGATCATACTGAGCTTCTTGTCAACCAGCAACCCTAAGTCTTTCTCCTCATGAATGCTCTTGGTCTTGATTTGCCCAGCCTGTATTTCGCTTGGGATTGCCCCAGCCCATCCACTCTGTGTCAGGGCAATCACCTACCTTGGTCATCTATCAGTAATGTACCAGTCATCATCTATCTTGAATCGTCATAAGTGAATCCTTCCAAAATGAAAAAATATATTTTTATAAGAACAACTTCTCTAACACTAATACTGGCCAGGCTTTGTAGCCTACAGACTTGTGTGTCATAGTGTTGACCTTAAATTTGTAAGTTGTGAGTGTTAACCTCCTTTAACAAAGTATTTACAGACTTCACTTACTGCCTCTCATATAGTCAGGGAAATAAAATTAGAAAGATTTTTAAAAGGAAATACAAAACCTACAAAAGGTCGTTTTGTATTTTGGGACATGAATTCAACGTGACTTGTCACAACAACCACCTGTGTGCTTGCAGGTTGATGACTTCCAAGTCATTAAAATTGAAGAGGCCCATTCAGAAGGCGGCATGTCTTACCTCTGTCTGTTGTAACTGTGGATTCTTTCACAATATAGGTGTTTATTAGGGAGAAATGCATACCTGAGAGAGATGATAATGAGCTGTACTGCCACAGACCCACTTTTTATCCAATAATTATTTAGTGTATCCACGAGAGGACTAAATATCTAGACCTATTACGTACCCACTATGTGTATGAAAAGTGTAACAGTTACTTGCCAGCTGCATACCTTACTCTGGAAAATCATCCTCATTATAAAATATTTATTTCTTTGTATAGCCATAAATTAATAGAAATTGCAAGGCTTGCAAAAGGATCTAGTGGAGAGAATACCAAAATACCAAACACAATCCCACAATACAAAAATCTGCATAAAAGTTCCCAAGGTACAGCACTGACACCACTTAAAAATATTTCTGCAGTAAGAAATAAAAGAAATAAAGTTAAGTACTTGGTTTCATAGCTTCCATGCAGACATTTTACACCTGTCATCTTGTTGCCCTGTTTGGCAAACTCACAAGGTGCCCTGAGCCCCTGTGGGATACTGCTGTGGGAAACACAGCCTCATCAGCAACAAAAACAGTTCAGCATGGTTGAAGAGAAATGAGAGCTAAGACATTGTCTGATGGCAGTCTTGGGTTACAATCATGAGAAATAAAAACTATTCATAGAGACAACATCAGAGGTAAGCCAAGCAAGCTGATACAAATAAGTGCATTCTACAGTTACACAGCAGATAAAGATAGGCTTTGTAAACATTGTAAGCGCATTTATGATTTACTAACCCCTTTGCATTAGTTAATTACTATCTCTATTTTCCAAAGTAAACAGCTTTTTTCCTAATGAATCATGATTCAAGTGAACAAAAATTATGACTAAAATTAAACTGACAAAATATCTATTTTTAGACCTTCTGCTGTTCTTGGTTTGAATTACAAGTTGCATGTACCTTTTAGGCAGGCTTTTCCTCTGAACAAAGTTCTTTCATGCAAATTCAGTAAGTATGATGAAAATTATGTATAATTTAAAAAACCTTCAAGTTTGGATACACATAGGTCAGTTTTCCAATTGCTATATAATTCAAAACCAAAGTGGACATCCTCACTGATTTTAAGGACCCTAAATGTGAACAGTATCTAATCAAATTTATGTGGGACATGGAAACCTAAAAAATCTTCCCTTACCAGTCACAGTTTTTCAAAATGCATTCAGAACTTGAAGAATAACACTTATGTATCCTTACATATCTGTTGTCTGAAAAATAAAATTTTTTTTATAATAAATATATATTATTTCATAATAAATAAACAAGTTTTACATAGTGGAACAATATCAAAATACAATAATCTCTCAAGAAAGATGCTAGCACCAAAGATCCTGGGAAATTACACTGAACTTTTTTAAAAAATTATCATTTATTTAAAGTGCACACTGCAAAATACTCAGTGCTTCCGATCAAGTGCAGTACAGAAACACCTCCAAACCCATACTTGCAAAAGCAAAGTTCTCCGAGTACCTGAGCCATATTGGTATGAGAAACAAAGAGAATCATTTCTTCCTAAAATGGAAAGTAGGAACCACCACCAAGGTTTTCCTTTTCAAATCAAAATCTGATATTTATGAAATAAATAAACATATACAATAAAGTATGGTGAACATGTTTAAAGAGAGACAGGAACATGCATGTGTTTCTTCAGACATCTCTTGTTCGCTTTATTTTTCATCAAATCCCCATGGTAATATAAAGGAGTATCTGTCCCTTATTAAACTCCAAGAAATTAGTGACAGCTCTAATATCCTATGTTATGCTATCACCCAAAGACATTATTTGGGGTTTGGTTGCTCCGTATTGGTGCCTTACAAGCAGAGATGACTGAATTCTAGTTTATAGCTCTTTTTTTGTACCAAAAGGAAGGGTGGCTGCATTTAAGCATTCAGGAATGTGAGCATGGGTTGCTTTAATAAAGGCATGTTCTGTTGCTTTGTTACAGCCTTCAACTGACTCTGCCAGCAGTAGAGGAATAAGCCAGGAGGCAAACAGGCAAGAAGCACTGCTGCAATTCCTATTTACCAATCATTCTAATAAATACTCTAAAATGCTATGTATTCATTAACTAATATGGTATATGCCTGTTGAGTTACTTATGTCATAATTTTTGTGTAGTGAAAGCATATTTTCTAAATTTGAAGATATTTTCTATTAATTTTTTTTCTATACCTCTGAAATTTGTGCGTGAAATCATGCTCTATTGCTCAATTCTAGGTAACTCATTTTTAGGCTTAGCATATTTCCTTATGATTTGGCTGGCAATGGCTGTTAGAAAGTGCTTGCACTATTGACTTTTCATGACAAGCTTTGTTTTGGTGTTCAAAGGGCCTGATGATTGCACAATGGTATGAAAAGGGAGTAAAATTGCAGTCAAATTCGAACAAGTGAATCTAGCTTTAAGCCCCAAATAAATTCATTCTCTCTTCCTCTATTTTATGATAAATCAGCACTTCAACATGTTAGTTATGAAACTCTGATCGATATTGTCATAAACTGAAGCGGTGTTTGCTTTTTTTCCAGATCAGTAAAGCCGATTAAAAAAAAGCTGATACAGTCATTTCAGATCCATTGCCCGTTTTGGTTCGTTGATCACAAAGGTGAGCAAATGCAATAGGCTGGCAGGAGAGAATAAGCTCTTACAAAGGCACTTTTTTCCTGCACATAAAAGTAGAACAGTCTGCCACCTTACAAAGAAAGAAGAAACCCAACCCAATGCCAAAACAAAACAATGAAGGGTTCCACGTGCCAGTAACTGTCATTTCAGTGGGCAGACAGGCAGCTTCTAAGAATAACAGCTTTTATGTTAACACTTTCACTTGATGTGGTCAAAATCTTGATCCAAATCAGAGCATAGTGGCTTGCAAAAGCCTCTTTCACATGTGCAATTTCTTTGATGTGAGACTTTTTATTATATTATATATGAGTTAGCTAGTTAAGTAGTAAATTATTCTATTTCAGGAATAATCTAATTTTCTAATCACATGACCATCTGCATTTTGAGCCCTAAATTGTCTCAGTGGATACATGGGATGTTAAGTGATAGCCTTCCAGATACCTAAAAGATCTATGAAACACGTTATGGACACAAATTTACAAGTATAACTACCAAAAATATAACTATCCAGAATATTTGTCTCATTTGCGAATTGTTACTTGCATATAAAGCATGGCTTATATCATGCTAGTGGCAAAATATAGCTTGCCACAAGGCAATTTTGATATTTTTATCAGTAATTAGTTAATACTTCCTCAGAAAAGTGCCTTCCCTCAGAACTTGTATTAAAAAGTATAAGGGGTTTTCATAGTGATTTGTGAGTCATAAGGTGTCTCTTTCTTCATCAAGCCCTAGTGTTGACTTTTACAGACTGAGCTGTTCCTAAGAAATTCCTACCTCCTCCTGTCCCAGGGTTCTTCGTGCCTGTGCAGGGTAATACAGTCCATGATACCCAACCATGAGATAATACCAGAACTAACAGTACTGAACACTATGTCTTACATAGTCTCCAGTCAAGCTATGGTCTTTGGCAAGGTTTTTTTGGTCTCTGTCTCTGTAACATGGTATGAGAGTTGAAAAATCAATGGAAAAAAGCATTAATTATTGATAATTGCTTCACAGAACTTTCTGCATTTCATTTCCTGCCTTGATGTATTCATGCTCCAATGTGCACGGGTCCCTCAATACCCTTAGTAAAACCATGGCCCATGCAAATCAAGAGATAGTTTCCATGGCTTTAATAGGATCATGGATTCATTTTCCTCAGAGTTTTCATAATCACACCCTAAAGCAGGAGATGTAAGGCTGTGCAAGCCTCTAGTGACTTCAGTTCTTGTGGTTTTCGCCCTCTTCCCCCCCGCCCCCCCTTTCTTTACTTTTTATTTCTGTACTTCTAAAAAGGGAATCTAGCATGTGACTTTACACAATCTGTCATGTAGAGCTTATAGCTTCCCTCAAGCTTTTTTTTTTTAGCATGATATAGGTATATGCACTCACATACAATATGATATACCAGTGGTTTTTTTCTTCTGTTATTCTGTATAGCAGAAATAGAATGTGTCAGTTCTTTTGGTAACTTCAGCAAAGGATCTCTTTTTAATGAGCAATATCAACACATAAATCCCATTTTTAGGTCCCTGAGAAACTCCTTTCTGAATTTTTTTTGCTGGTAGTTTTTTTAATCTTTTATCTTGTATGTGCATGTTCCTTGGGGAAGGGCCCAATTTTGTCTTGTTCTGAGGTTTTTTACAATTAGAGTGTATTAAGCACACTGATTAGTGCTTCAAATTCCTATGGACACACACAGAAGCAGCAATAACCCTACTTCATGACTTGTAAAGGGGATATGTTCTCAGAGTATGAATACTGCCCTGAAATGGAAGGTTATCCCATACTTTATTTCCTTTTTTTCCTGCCTACAAATACATCTTTTCCACACTTGAAATTCCTGTTACAGTCCATAAACCAGTGTAAAACATTGCAAATGCCAGCTTTTTCAGATGTCCCTAGCTCACCATTCCATAGATGCTCTATATGTACCCTATATCTGATATAGGCTGCATCATTGAGAGTTCTGTTTAATCTTAAGGAATCCACAGAATCTTAGAGCTAAGTCTGCGTTAAGCCACTGAATATACAAGCAAAACAATCTTAAAATTTTTCTTATTGGTAAGCAGGCAGACTGTGTGCTTCTAAAGCAGTCACAAGGGAACTAGCACTGTCTTGAGATATTCCAGAAAAAACTCAGCTGAAGGTTCCAAGCCCAGCATGACCCAAAAAAGATAAATTAATTGTTCTAACACTTAGGTATGACAAGCCAGATGAACCAGAAACTACATTGTTTCAACAGGAATGACAAAAAAAAGTATAAGAAAGTATCAAGTAAGAATTTCACTTAAGTGTTAATAAGGATTTCATATTCCACCTCAGAACATAGATGAATATTCTGCTCAGGTAGTACAACAACCCCACAAATCTGGGTGAGCAATGTAACAGTAAAAGCAATAGTTAAACTGCATTGGACATGGATCTACTTAAATTCAAAAGAACCTATAGAAGAAAACAATCACATTTAGAAGCCATGTGCTGACACAACGGAGTCACAGTAGGCTAGGATTTGAAATCAGGATGCTTTGTTCCCATCTCTGCTATCAATATGCAATCTTGAACAAGTCTACCTCTTTCAGGTGTTTATGTACCTGCTAACTTACACTATCCATGGTACAAGACAGACTGCTCTATGATTGTTCAGCACACACAGCCCTTGGCTTCACTAAGGCCTCCTCATTTTACTAACACAACAGGGAGAACCATTGATAAACACCATTCAGAAGTGATTTCAGAAGCCTTTGATCACTCAAAGTGAAGTACTGTGTTCAAGTAATCACTCATCTCAGTGGCTCTAGTACTTGATTTGATTTACATGAGTTTTGGATATAACTGTGCTTTCTCATGAGATTTAAAACAAAACAGAACACGAGAAAACCACATCAGCTCTGTGAAGGAGAAATTAAAAGAGCCACAACACTCCCTATGTTACAGAATTTGTTATTTTAAGGTCCTTGGAACCATTTTTTATAAAACTGTGGAAACAGAAGATATTATGCTAGTACTGAGTATTCCATGGTGAATTAGTTTATCTGGCAGCTGCCCACAAGAGTTAGAATTATAAGGAATCCAGTTGGAAATAAACAACTGCTCATTAAAGAAATATGTCAGGGGATACAGGTGACAGAAGTTTGGAAACGCTAAACCTGTCACTCACACCCAACAAAAGGGCAGCACCTGAAGATACCAAATCAAGATTGAGTCAGTAAAAAGGTCATAGAAATTGCTAAACAGAGAGTTATACGTTTTGTGTGCTGGGCTGATACTTGCCAGCAAAAAAGAAAAGAAAACAACCCAAACAAATTTGAGTCTGAAGTACAATAAACTAAAAAAAAAGCCAAAGGTATAACACCGGTATACATGGATACAAAGAAAATTTGGCAGACAAAAGGCAGAATGTAGCCAAGAACTTGGAAGAGAAGCAGAGGTAAAGCAAAGGTACATTAGAAGAAGTTACATGAATGTTAAGTCAGTCAGCAGTTGTAGGTCTGGAAAGACCACGGGACATGTTGATACTCTCATGACATAGACTGAAAAACATGGCATATGTCTTCTCTAGACAATATTCTTCACTTCTTTATATGCTTAAATAATTGAGAAAGATGGCCAGAAAGAAATTGGCACCTTTTGTAACTGTAGACTTCTAAATAAAGAACCAAGAATCTCTAGTTAAATTTCCAGATTTAAAGTATCAGTAGCAACCTCCAAGCTGTAATTATACCCTCACTTGCTACTTTGCTTCCTTTTCCATGTCTGGTCCTGGATCTGTGTAACAGATGGTGAAGAGTGTTTCAGTGCAACCCAGAAAGGTAGAATTTTTAGCTAATTTGCCCTTAGTGGATGATATTTTCCTTCTCCCCAAAAGCCAGCCAAAAACATAGAAAATAATTTATGTTGTGGGATAGGTGGTCTCAGTATTGCACAATAAAGTCAAGGCAATGAAGGTTAGAAAAAGAAGAGAATGCAGCTGGGAAAGATGAAGTAGAATTGCCTGTTCCACTGCAGCAAGAACACTGGAGTTTAAATATGAGAGCTAAATCAAGAGTCATGCAGGAGAGTAAGCAACCCACTATTACAGCTAGAGGTGATCTGTATTGCAGAATCAGCTATAACAAGGGAAAGGGACAGATCCAAGCTCTGATGGCTTAGGTAGTACCAGTACTTGAATTCTCAAGAGTTCTCCTTCAGTATTCAGATGTATGTGTGCACAGAATCAAGCTAACCTATTTTTCTGGCCAAAACCACAAGTGAAATGTTTTGTTTTTCTCATTTGAGGAAACTAGATTAAATTCAACTGATTTGAATTCAACATTTTTGCTTTTGGGTGTGTCAGTAGAAATGTGTAGTGATACTGCAAGTATGGACCTGAAGTTAAACAGCACATGATGAAATAGAGGCAAGGATGAAAAATGGAGCTACAACTAGGAAAAATCAGATGAGAAATCTGGTAGTTCCATCGTCTGTATTAGTGCCTTTAGAGACAAATATCCAGAATTGTCATAGGCCAAAGTAAACTGGAGTGATGCTAAGGAGGTCAGGAAGGGTTATGAGACAACAGCAACACACAGAGAGCATGGGTTCTCAGGCTGACAGGCAACTATGCTAAAGCTCAACTGAAAGAGACTGAAATTTCTGGATCACCTGGTTTCCCTTCTATCTGTGAGCCCATCACATTCCTAAAGAGGTATTCAAGATGTAGAAACAAACGCCGAGACAATCACCTGTGAGAAAGGAACAGTTTTTTTCTTGAGGTCCATAATGGGACATCTAAGTGCAGAAAAAGCATAAAATGCAAAAGCTGCAGAATAGCTTTCCACATGCCTTAAATCAAAGCCTGGCAGTTTCATGTCATCACAGTTTTTAATTTCACAGTGAAACAAGTCCTAAAAATCACTATGCCAAGGAAAAGAAAGCAAGAAAATTTATCAAGTTATTTATTTTCATGGTAATAGAATTATTTTGACATGAGAAAAAGTCACGCATCTTCCCATTTCCTTTACATATAAGAGACTGTGTCCAAATGTTTTCTGCTTTCTTCAGCTGTGCTAATTACCACACATCTACTTGAAGTTTTTATGCTCTCCTGTAAATATCCAGTATTATCCAGAGACAGTCACACATCTGTGTCAGTAGGAGCCTTTACAATGAAAGTAATCCAAAGATTTCAAGGGCATTTGTTTAGCACTCCACCAACATCTGCCTTCCCACTTTAAAACCAATCCTGCATCATACCAAGGGTGATAAAAACAGGAAAACAGTAGTTCCAGAAAATATGTTTGTGTGAAAAAATAATACAAACATACAAGCAATGACCAGCTATGGTTCCACATAAGCCTGGTCTAAACTACTTTACTCATGAAAGCTAAAGTATTACATCAGGGATTCTTCGTTTCTTAAACAAACAGGTTATTTTAATCTGCATTCAGGGAAAGTTCATCAGTTTTTGGGTGTTGACTAACCACATGCTTTCCTGTCATTTATTGGAATAGATTTGACTCAGATTTTATCCTATAATGTTTATTAAAAAAATGTAAGCCTCTCTTGGATGCTTGTTTCAATGCTATTGTTAAAGCAGCTTCTCTCTCCAGAGATTCTGGGCATGAAAATTGCTCCTACAGGGCGTCATCCTTGAATTTTTGAATCAGGAGAAAACAGGCATGCAGAAACCTCCTCAGCAATCTGACTGCAGCTTTTGCCTCCCTCTTTCCTCGCACAATTGTGCTTTCACCTCATCCAACAGACCTGCTAACATCACAGATACTGAGATGTCACGGAAGCCTGGAGAGCTGCAGACCATTAAGCCTACTTGCTCACCACTGAAATGAAAAATAAGGAAGGTGCAAATAAGTAGATAAATAGGAAAAGAAACGGAGTAATAAAAGTACTACTGCCATAATTTGTATTTTTCAAGCAATCTCATGTCTAAGATAATTTTAATAAAAGAAAGGAGCATATTCCATCTCAAGAAAAAAAAAAATGGGAGAAAAGACTGTTTACCTAGACTGCCATTTTCTCTACTTTTTTTAATTAACATTATTCAAAGACCTTTACTTTTTTAAAACAAGTAAGGTTAATCCTATGTGAAGCATCCTTAGCATGCTCTTCGATTTTTCTTTTCTCTACAGCTGCAGACTATGCAGGTAACTACAGTGTAGCTGCTGCCTCAGCTGTGGTGTTATGACTGGTGGGAGAACCATAAGGGAGAACTTTTCAAGGATGACTAATAGCCACTGGTTTTAGGCCCCATCCTGTGGCAAAACCTTAGGATTCTGCATAACTTTTATGCTCTAGTTTTATATCATGCACACACTGGAGGATGAGGATATCTAAAACATAACGTCCATTTGTTTTACTGCAATAATTTTGTGCTGGAAGCTGCAAAAGGATCATTACCAGGATCCCTGTCAGTCGCATGTGCAACTGTAGGTGCATGGACAAAAGTTGTGGGCATCAATCCAATGGGGAATAAGAATCACATTTTAATACAGTATTTTTGTGTGTATTTTTAGTATGCAGAGATAATAAATGCCCACTACATTTATTAAATTAAAATTTTTATATCTAATTTAAAGTCTGTAGTCCTCTTACAGCTTAGCTGGTTCTTAAATCCTTTCTTGGTTATGAAGAAAGGATATACACATCCATAAATCACAGTTAGCTACATTTACATCAACAGACATTATTCACTTGCTTTTCAAGCAAAGCCTTTAAAAGAGACATTTATTTCATTCTTGATATGACCATCATGTCCATCTTCTCACAGTCCCCCTTAAAAGTAATCATCAGTGTAGCCACCAAAACACACGTGTAGATAATTTTATTTACGTGGGCTGAGTGCTACCCCAAATTCTTCTTGGAAGTGTTGTGCTGCAAAGTTCTGTATCATCTGTTGCAAATGCTACTGTAAGAGCACACAGTGACCCCACCCCTCTGATATCTTCTGTTACTTTCAACAAAAGATCATCTAAAAGCAGTGAAAATTAATATGAAAAATAACATGAATAGAAAAATCACATCAAATTGAAGTGTCTTATATAATAGCAAGTGTTCTGTGTTTCAAGCAGTGGGTTGGAATAAGTTGAAACTCTGAACATTATGCTGGGGGTGGAAAGAGAAGCAGACATAGCTTATAAAGGCTGTACTTTTTATCCTGAGAAATTCAATGCAAGAAGGTCAATCTATTTTATAAAGTCGGCATATTAAATCCTTAAAATATCACATAATCTATCAGTTCAGAAGAATCAGAGTATACAACCTCAAAAAGCACCAGATGGTAAACAAGAGTGTATAGAGGAAGATAAAATATTCTTAATTCTGTCATCCTGTGTTCATCAAATGAGAATGCTAATTTTGCCCTTATTTCTATATTTATGGCCCAGCCTGATAATTTCTGATCACATTTTCTATTCCTAAAATGTGGTCAATTAGCACCCTTCTTACTAAGAAGGCTTTGCTAAATACATAAGAAGAGAAAGGTATATCCTTAGTCACTTAATTAGTGACTTAATATTTTAAAGAAAGGTGGAAGTGAGGATTTTTTTCTCATTATCTCCTTTCAGAAAACTTGTTGGATTTTCCACCTTACTTCAGTTAATGGCAGGCAGATTCCTAGCACCAGAAGCATATGATAGGAACTCTTTTTTTCAGCTCCCAAATAACCCTCCTCTGCTTTCCATTGGTGGATTAGAATAAAATGAAGCTGAACACTATCATGATGGTGGAAAAATATGTGGGAAATAGCATAAATAGACAGCACTGTTTAGGCCAAAAATAAGAAACAGTGCATGAATTCTTTCCACAACTGTGTGAGATTTTCTGCATCTTTTTTCATTTATTCTGTAGTTTATGAGTGGGTTTCTTGCTTACTAAGTATCCAATTCGTTCATGTATATTCACAGACCCTGTCAACTACTGTTGATTGAAACAGACATAAGGAGTGTCTCTCTACATAGTTTATTATTGGCATAATCACAGAATCCTAGGACAATTCAAGCCGGAGAGGACCTCGAGATTCCAAAGTCTTGCTGAAATCAGGGTAAGCGAAGAGATCAGATTATTCAGGGCTTGATCCACTCAGGTCTTGAAAATGTCTAAGGGCAGAGACTACAAAGACAAAAATAATATGGCTAATGATGTGCATTACATGTTATTTTCTTACGTGACTTCTTGACCCCCAAATTGACAAAGAAAAATGTAAAAAATCATGCACACACACACACAGAGAAAAATATGCTTTAATAAATTTATTCATAATGCTTTCTGCTCCCATAATATATTTTTGGTTTATATAAGTTTTTTACTACGAGGTGAATAAATGGACAAAGGAAAATTTGACGTTTCTATGAATGAATATTAATTGATATCTTGACAATTACCATAAAGAAAGATTCCTGAGTGGCATTAGTGTATGTGTTAGCACTGGGTCAGTGTGAGAGGGAAAAATTATTTCTGCTCAAAGGCTGAGAAAAAATGTTTTGCATTTCCACACCTCAGAAGCTATTTACATTTTAACAGCTAACTCAATCTCCTTAGACTTGTGACACAGCTCAAGCTACACACTGGTAAGCATGAACACCTGCTGTCCAACACTCATAAACTCATCTTAGATTTCACATAGGAAATCCAAGCAATTTTAAGTTAAATGAGTGTAATATAAAGTTCTAAAACTGATTCATAGTAGCTCTCAAGGGAAACATTCTAGTCAACTGAGAATGTCTTAGGTCAAGTATGTTTGTACTCAAAAAGGTACAGCAGCTTTAAGTTGATTGCTTAAGTAGCTTTGTTTATTGTAAACAGTCCTTAGCACAGTTTTCATTATTCATTATTTCATTTATTTCATGCACATCTTCTTACACCACATCTCTTACTTGTTTATCTCAAATCTCCACTGAAAGACATGAAGAACCATATTTGGTTTCTCCTTGCTCTATTCCTCTTTCCAGGAGCACTGTCACAAATACAGCCTGGCTAAAGAGAGTGAGGAGAAAAAGGAGTCTAGGCATATGTGGTGTTACTCGTTTTGGCTAAAGAAGAAGCATTTCTTGGGGTTTTGAGCAAAAGATAAGGCAGGCTGTTAACATCCTTACCTCCTATGACATTCTGTTGAACAGATATTGTGCCATTATAAATCTTAACAGTATTAATCCAGTATTGCTATCATTCTGGAATTATATGATCACCTCTGTTGCTTGCAAAACAACATGCACAGATTTCTAAATCATGCAGACTATTTATTTTAATTAAATGAAAACTACCTCAATATCTTTCATGGATGTTGCTATTTAAGGCTACTGAACATAATACTACATTTATACTTTTTTGGTCTCTTACGGTTAATGTTCTAGGGGTCTCCATTTCTATTACATTGCTATTAGTATGAGAGGATATGATAGGTCATTAATATGAATAATTATCAGTTATGTACAATTAAATCTCGCATGGGATTATACTTGGATTTTAAGAGTAGCCAGTAGTATTTTACTCATATTCCATTGTCTCTCATGGTAAATTTATCGCCTGTATTTACTCTAAGAGGCCTAATTAACAAATATAATTTGTTCAACTGACAGTCCTCCCAGACACTGATAAACAACTACATCTCTTAAAAACACTTGCAAAACAGTTTTTCGAATAGATAAAACCAGGTGAGCTTATTGAGTCTTTATGATCATGAAGCTCACCAAACTATTGGTATTTCAGCAGTAACAAATATGAAGGCTTCCCCAAAAGAAAAAAAAGCTACCTGGTTCCATAAAATTATATTCTTCTTTACATCTACAAGTAGCAAAGGCAGTAAGCTTCAAGCATATATTCACATTTGTGTTAATGTGTTACTTTCAAAAACGCACACTGGGAGAGAGTTTCTGCAAACTGTACTTCCACTTGATAGCGCTTATTGATACACTTACAGATAGTTCCACAGATTTTATGACATTTATGACACTCAGCACAGTAAAACACGTTTGAAGTCTTTCCTCTTCTTCTATAATTCCATTATATTTCCAGCTCACTTCACCAGAAGAGATCTCATTGTCTAAGAAGAATTTAGGGAAAATTCTTACATAAGGACCAACTGCTTAAAAATATTTTAAACCTGCCTGGAAAATTAGCAATAATAGCTATGAACAATAGAATATTTTTAAGGGCAACAGTTTCCAAAAATTTACATGTGACATTATGATTTTCAAAATAAAGTAGGGTAATATTAAAAGCAATCATCTTTGAAAAGCAAAACTAATAATTCCTCTGTGAGCAAAAAATTTGGGAGCAACAGATTTCCAACTCATATAAACATATAAAAATGGGAAAATTGTAGATATTATATAATTTTATATATTATATATATATATAAATATAAAATTAACTCTGCCTTTTAGGAGCACAAAAATGACTCCTCAGAACTATAATTAGCAAAGCCTGAGCTAAAACAGGCTCATTGGCTATGGAGGTTTGAGCACCTGACTAAAATCATGAACCGCTACTGGCAGACATAAAGGAATAATTTCATTAGTTAAAGGAAGCTTCTAGCCTGTTTTAGCTAGTGTGGAAACTCTTTCTCCAGCCATCCATGTTTCCCTTGAATGCCCAAGGCATTAGCAAATTTCTAAATACATGCTTTCTGTGACAATTTACTGACAAATTAAAAAGTATAGTTTGAACTTGGGTCCCTCAATACTGTCATCTATCAACTCAAAATAGAACATCATTATCTCCTATTAGATTATTCTCCCGTTAATTGGACTAATCACTAGTTCAAAAAAAAGGACCAACAGACAAGAAAATAGAAACTATGTATCCTTCGATAATTTTTAAGGCGGGATGACAGGCCCCACCAAACCTTCCAAAATGCTGACTTCCTTCCACTAGTGTAACTCCAGCTGTGCTTCTAGGAGCAGCAAGCAGAACTGCTGAATAACACATGCAGAATAACCTGCACAGCCTGAGATCTGACCGGAAATGCAGAGTGATGCATATGTCACAGGGTGCCTGGACTGTGCTTCCCAGCCAAGGCAGATATTCAGGAAAAAAGTTGTAAAGGCAACTGTGTGACCAACAAAGACAGACTTCTTGAGCACAGAGCTCACTGGACTGGTACAGCTGGGAAATTGTAACTTGTTTGCTTCTATCCTGTCAAGGGATGAAGAAATTTGTGCCTTTTTGTGGGAATTAACTAAGATTATAGCTCAATCTTTTAATTTGTGTAAACCAACAGGATGTGTATCATCAAACTTTAGCTACTTGAACTAAAAGAAAAACATTATGGTCTCTACAAATGATCAGAGAAAGAAGACAAAAGAGTTACTTACATGTTCATCCATCACATTCATGAGTCCATTACACACATTGATCCTTCACTTACTAAAGTAAATACCACATGGTGTTGAACATCTCAATGTAAAGCTCAGTGAGGAATCCAGTTAATGACTGCTAACAGGAATAATCAGGCAGAAGAGATAGCTAATATACACTCACATCTGGAGCCAGTGAATGACTGTACTTGCACTGCAGATGACATGCAAGTCTCTAAGGAAAAGGAAATCAAATTAATATTTCAGTATTAAGCCAGTTACACATATTAGAGTTGTGAATAAGCAAAAAAAATAGTGATTCAGCTCTTCATCTGAGAAAATTGCCAATTTCTGGCCTAAGCATCCAACCCTAGTGTTCATTGTTTAACATGGATCTGATATGAAACAAGGAATAGGTAATCATAAATGAGACCAGGAACAATTATGCTCCAATGACTCCTATGCGTAAAGCTGCGGAAAAATATCATGGGCCAAATTAACTGCTAATGATTTCCTAATGACGGTCCCCAGCTCTACAGTAGCAGAATACAACTACAATGTTCTCTGGAGTCTCAGATATTGGAGGACTAAGCTCCAGTCTGTGTCCATAAGTGAACTGCTGCCACCTGTCCTGTAGGCTTACTTCTGCCTGTAAAAGCTACAGGGATCTTTCATGCTTGCAGTCAAAGCAAGGTTTTTTTACAAGGGATCTGTGAATAATTATTCCTATAGTTAATTGTCCAAACTGCGATGTTAAAAAGAAATTCAATGTACTCCAGAATTAATTTTTCTTTTATATTTGCTGATAAAATTAAAAAGGAGGGAATAAGATTTATTTTCAAGTATAATACTCTCATTCAACATAAGCATAAAGTTATATTTAGAAGATTCTCATCATTTTCATTATCCTTTTTAACTCCTGAGCATTGTCAGCCTCAGATGTCCCTCTCCTTTTTCTCCTAGTTCATGTTCTCTGCACTGAAGGGATTAACTTCTAAACTTATAAAGCCAAACTCAGGTATTCTCCTTCTAAATATTTTCTTCTTTAAAGACGTCTTCACAAGACTGACATATTTCCTTATGAAACTTTTTTAAAAAGAAAGCAGCAGAAAGTATCTCTATTAATGTCAGAGAAACTACCCTGCGCACTCATCATGTAAGCTTATGGAGAATTTAGTTCATAATTATTAAAACTCTGCATTTGTCACAGCTATAGAAGCAAAAAAGCTTCTATTCCAAAAGAGTATCCCTCTGTGATGTTGTATCTACAAACATACAAATTAAAGAATGAAACTAGACCATATTCACTGCAGAAACTGCAAGGGTGTCAAATGTGTAAAGCAATTCTTCAGAGGTACATGGAGCTCGCCATGGCAACTCTTCGCACTCCTTCCCACTGATTTTTGGCAAGCATTTTTAATTTTTTTAAGCATTTTTACTCCTTCCCTCCTAGCCTTTTTACCCCTTCACACAATATGAATGATATCACCAAAAAGTGAAGAGCATGCAAAATCATCAGTCTGCAGCCACTTCGGATAGAAGACTGAGGACACATCTAGCCCATAAATGCTGTAGTGTTGATGTTTTCACAAGCACAGCAGTCCAGCCAGAAATAAAAGCTTTTTTTTCCTGCAGAAGACATTGTATGTTGTTGAGCTGTTAATGTTTACTGAAGAGCTTTTGGTAAGACCCTCTTTAAAAGGCTTGAGAGATCTGAGAGTTTATAATCTCTATTATTCCCGCAGACAAATTTTATGCCAATAATCGCCTCTCATACTTGCTTTCTAAAGACCCAGCTTCCTGCCCGTGCCTCTTGCTACAGTCAGAGCATACAGGTGTCCCGATTAGTAACAGGAGGATTCCTAAGATTAGGCTCCCAGAGTATCTTTAGTAAAAGGATTTAGAAAAAAGGCAGTCTTCTCCATCTGCACTGCAGTCACAATTTGTTCCACTCATAGTATTTGCTGTTCTCTCCATACTATGCTGCATGTGTCATGAATACTCCAGAGTGCCTGACTGCTCATCAGCTGAAGTTTTGAGTCTAAAGCCCCTCTAACTCGATGACACCATCAGAAATGTCTCTGTGACAAACCATGATGCATTAAATAATGATGCAATCTGCTGACAGGATTCTGTCAGCTAATAGGATTTCTGCCTGCAACTTTGAAATACCTGTGGGTTTGCTGCACAAGAGCAATTGTTTTAAACGTTTGACCAAGCAGTTAAAGGCAGCACCAATGTGCCATTTCTCTGTGATCAAGCACAGGGGTGAAATTGAAGACTGGAGTTTTCACAGGATCAGAGCCTGCCTCTGGCTCCTTTGTGAGTCCCATGAAACACTTCCCTGCATTTAGTGGGTATAAATGGTTGTTACTCTACCACAGTTATTCATTTCCCTGTAGGAGGTGCGATTGGTTGCCAGGGATGGCACTGCTCCTTAGGTCATGTGGCAAAGGTACATGCCCCAGGACTTGCCCTCAGACTCAAGTACTCCCAAACACTTAAGGACACAGGACATACCTGACTGCTGCAGAATCAAAAAGGGGGAAAGTTCACAAGGTGTATGATCAGAATTTCCTCAGACTAAAAATCCTATCGACATGCGTCATCCCTACCATGCATTATCATACTGTGCATGTTTATTAAGAGTAACACAGTTGCTGCTTTTGAACAGAGTCAGAGTTCAGACCTTTCATTTTGTTCCTCTTTTCATTCTTGCACAGGAAACAGAAGAAAATTCTTAGATGAGCATTTCAGACTATACAGATCAAAAGTAGCACATGGGTGAAAATACATTCCCAGAGCACTGGTACAAGGTGCTGCATATGAAGCATACTTTAATAAGTCCATGGCTGCCATTCCAAACATTTCCTTAGTATATCCTCATGGAGAAAATGTTACAGAAATGTAATGCCAATAGAAGGGCTAAATAATTACACTGGAGCCTATGCCTGAAACATAAATTTCATTCTTTAGTATGCTTTTAGTGAATAGAAGACTGTATGTCAGGCACAATAGTTTTATGTCTTAAAGAGCTGGGGAACACAATCTGTAGTTCCTTAGTAAACATACAGCAATTGCAAACAGCAAATTGGACGGAGATTAAGCTAGACAGCAGTGACCAGAATGAATGAAACAAATGCCAAGTCATTACCAATGGCTGAAAAAAACCAGTGAAGACTTTACTGGTTTGTTAGTTCAGGTTTATCAGCATATTTGTCGAAGTACACAAAGTACATTGCCTAAGATGGCTGCTCTTCACAGCCTCTTCCTGCTGCGAATTAACAGCATTGCTCTTTTTGTTAGAGGTAAGCGTGGTGTTGGGGAGGAGACTACCAGAGGGATCAGTAAATATTTCACATGAGCAACTCGCTTATATATTTGCAGGGAGAAATCTCACTCCTACTGATGGGAATTTGGTTCCTAGTACTTACAGAGAAAAATTAGGACCTACAACATTTTTATTATAGTAAATGATAGCTTTGTTATTAACCACACAGAAATGGTAAAACTAGAAAAAGTTCAAGTACTGCATAAACAAGGAAAACATAAAGACTAGGTAGGTATGTTTATTTCTATATCTATAGATGAGAAAGGCAGAGCAAAATGTAGAAAGAAGAGGGTGAATACATTCACGCATAAGCAGTGTTTTTCAAGGGCCAGTGCAGGACCTAAAAGCTATGTAAAATGGCTGAAAATCCTAAGCTTTATGGCTTCAACACTAAACATACTGTCTAAATAATGAATGAGATTGTGTCAATATTCCACTCATTTTATTCAAAAGGCAGAGACTGGACTTGATCAACACTAAAATATGTCATAGACAGAATGGGATATATAATAGAATGGGAAGTGATAACTGCATTGCTATCAATCAGCTGCTGAAAGCAGTACTCAAAACATTGGCTGTAGCTGCCTTGTGCCAGACAAAAAGCACAACTAGTAACAGAAGATGAGAGGAACGCACTGGACTGGGCACCTTGCAAGAGTCCACCAACGGAGAACTGTTGTATGTACATAAATAAATTAGTTCAGCTTGGGATTTTTCTCCCGTTCACCTCTTTCCATTGACAGTAAATCTAGTAAAACCAGTAAATTGCACTGGATAGTCAAAAAGCTGTCATGCTATGTGGCTTCATTTTCATGGACTATTTAACATAGCAGAGGACAGTGCATCATTGTGTTCAACATGAAAACTCTTCTGCAGATGCAGCACACTTGGAAAATTTGATGTACAAGACAGATTTCTGGTTTTACTTACAGCCTAGTCTGTGGTCACATAGAGCCACATAGAAATTCAGAACAGGGCCAGCGCAACACAAAATTTGCAAGGTCTAAGTCTATTTTAGTACAGACTTAATAACCAAATTTGCTTTAAAGCTTATTCCTCCATTGCTTATCTTTTTAACATCTGAAATAATTTCACACAACCACAAAGGTGTAAAAGTAAATCTAAAAAATAATAAAAATAGAAAAAGGTACTTGGATATAATGCCTTTAGAGAGCAGTGCTGTATAACCCCTCACAAGCACTCTTGGGTAATGAAATGATGTGCCTGATATTGGAGAGTAAACATGGCATTTTATTGAAAGATGGTACAAAAGAATAGTATTGATATGATATGGCAAAATTATTAAGTACATGATAAAAATCCATAAAAATATACACTTCCAGACTTCTGTACTCAATAAAATAGCTGTTGATTCATCACCTGCTATAAGATAACTGAACTGATTTCAGTAATTCTTTATTGCAACCTACTTGTGCTTTCCCAGGCTATTTATAGGAAAGACATGAGTTTCTGCAATTATACTTTGTCATTTGAATAAGACTAGTGAATTTGAACCCTACTTTTTTTTTCTGTATATCTTGAGAAGCATGCAACGATGCAAATTCTTTTCCTGATTACACCAATCATTCAATCTTTAAGAAAATAAATATAATTTGTTATGATACAAGGATCATGTTTTAAGGAAAACATTGTATTCATTTATTCAAATGAGGTCTGGTTTTATCTGAGGAGGGAGGATATAATGAAAAACCTCACAACCACTTCATGCTTTCATAGTAAAAAAGCACCACTGAATCAAAAAACATGTTAAAGGTTACGAGGACATGCATGACATGAGTTAACTTGTATTTACAGGTTATCTACCCTTGAGAAATAACAAATCTCCACCTGTTTTCCTTTAAGCACTGCAAATTGTTCTTTTAAGAAATCACAGAATATTCTGAGCTGGAAGGGACCCACAGGGATCATTGAGTCCAGCTCTTAAGTGAATACCCCCCACAGGTTCTGAACCCATGGACTTGGCAGTATTAGCATCATGCTTTAAACAACTGAGCTAATCACAGTGGTGTAAGACAGCAATGGCTGGGAGTATCTCAGTGTCTCTCCTAAAAGAAAAATGGGCAAAATTCTGCCTTTATGTCGGAGTTCACACGTTACATATGTATCTGCTGAACATTTATGCCATTATCAGTTTAACACCGCAATCATAGCCTGGTGTTAATAATTCAACATAATGGTATATACAATTTCCTGGTACAAATGAGCCCTGATTATAACCATTCACATTTAGATTCCCATCTGCTACTTGCGATTTCTGTTCTGTTTGTAACATTTTTCTTCAGGTACAGCGCTGCATTGTAGCGGCAGATCTATAATCATCTCCCTTCACAGCAGGCAGTGGGAGCACGCCATGCTTTTACACGTCTCAGTAATCATTTAGTCATATACATTAATAGTGGATGTATGTGCCCACTTACCATCTTGTTGTAAAAATTTAAAACAATGAACAGTAAATTGGATAGAATTGCATCTTTAGGAAAAATAAAACAACACAACAAAAAAATATTCAAAAGGGAAGGCAAAAAGGTTTTTTGAGAGCATAAAGCTGTCACGACAGGTGACTCATGTTGGGCTGCATTAGTCATATCATAGCACGTTATATAACCAGAAGCAATTGACACAACATAAACTGACACATCGCAACATAGCTTGTCAGCAGCGAGATGTATAAAGCTAGGCTTTTTAAAGAAAATACAGGGAAGAAAGTTTTGTGGGTTTTCTAAACACCACTCAGGAGGACAAAAAAAATGGTGTGAAACATTCTGTTGTGAGTTATATTTTTGCAAGAACACATTCTGCTACCCTTAGTATTTTGAGGATTTGAATTGAGTAGACTTATTGATCTTGATGACTGAAGTCAGCTGAAATCCCAAACAGCTTAATGCTTTTCTTTAACAGCAAAATTGGTTAGGCACATTTAGCAATTTTATCGTTTTCATTTAGATACCACATGACTGCCTGGTCTCTGAAATGACCTCGTGATGCCCCCCCCTGGGTTAAAGTGCCGCTACCCGGCTGCACAGACCCGGCTCGCGGCTCTGGAGAGCCCACGCAGGCCGCGCTGTCCCAAACCACACATCGGAGATTCCGCAGGGAATCCGGCCGGGATTTACCAGCGGCGCCCGGGCCGAGGGACCCGCAGAAGCGGCCGTGCGCGGGCCGGGCCGGCGTGGCCGAGGCCCTGAGGGGCGGGAAGCGCGGCCGGGCTGGCGGGCAGCCCCTGCCACGGAGGCTCGGGATCCTGGGGGGCAGGACCCTCCTGGCAGCTGACGGGAATCTCTCCCCGCGCTGGTAGAGAACTGGGAGGGAACGAACCCCAAACGGGCAGGAGGGACAGCCGAGCACGCTCCCATGTCCGCGCCCAGCCAGGTGTGGTCCCTGCCGACCCACGGGCGCTGAGGGGACCGGAGGCGCCCCCCGGCCGCGGTGACAGTGCGAGATGTGTCACCGCAGCCACAATCCAGCCGGAGCTCGTCAGCTGTGGACAGGCCGTTTCCCAGTGAATCAGACACTGCAGCCTGGCCAAACCGTGGGAGCTGCGCAAGGCTTGCTGCTGATGGGAATCACAGAATGGTTTGGGTTGGAAGGGATCTTACAAATCCTTTAGTTCCAACACCCTTGCCAGGGGCAGCAACACCTTCCACTAGACCAGGATGCTCCCAACCTGGCTTTGAACAGTTCCAGGGACGATGTGTCCACAATTTCACTGGGCAGCCTGTTTCAGTGCCTCACCACACTCACAGCCAAGGATTTCTTCCAGATATCTAACCTAAATTGCCCGTCTTTCAGACTGAATGCATCACTCCTTGTCCTATTACTACAGTTCCTGATAAAGAGTCTTTCAGCTTCCCTGTAGGTCCCTTCAGATACTGAAAAGATGCTAAGAGGTCTACATGCAACCTACTCTTCTCCAGGCTGAGCAGCTGCAATTCTCTCAGCCTGCCCTTGGAGGGGAAGTTCTCTTAGCCCCCTTATCAACTTCATGATCCTCCTCTGCACTTGCTCCGAGAGTCCCATGTCTTTCTTATGCTTGGGATACAAGAAATGTAAGAGAGTAACAGAGGGCGAGAATCACCTCCCACAACCTGGCCACACTCCTTTTGAATAATCCTGCCAGCCCAGGAGCTGCTGGTTTCCCTCTTCTGTAAGCCATATATCAATATTTTCATATGGGGCTGCAATTCAGGAGGTATGGACTTCAAATGGATGTGGAATTGAGTCTGTGTATCTGCACAAACATCTCTGATGGGCTCTTGAAGGGAAGGGCCACATTTCAGCTGTGTCAGGGAATGACAGAGTCTCTCCTCAGAGCCTCTCTTACAGTTCACTGAGCTAATCTGGGTACTTAATGAAAAATGTACTGTGACAGCTTCCAAATTCCTGCTCTTAGGATGATGAATTTGAAATAGTTTATCATTACTACTATTTCTGGCATCATCTCTGAGCTTCACGGACATATAATTAGAAGGCAGACTGGTGGAGACCAGATTGCATCCTATGTTCACACTCATGAACATACAAAGGAGGTTTTTTTGTTGTCTTTCATTAAAAATCTGTCTTCTTATATAGCCTCTTCAGAGGATTACAGTTAAATGCTGGAATACTAATAATTAGGAAATAGTTTTGAAATGCAGCTGTTCAAATTGCAAACCAGAGCACACATACCCCTTAGAGATTAAACACAAGTCCAGTTCCATTTTCCAAACCTGGAAAACCTCAAGCCTACATAATAACACATCAAGTCACAAGGTACATCTGACATAAAAAGGAAAATGCCAAGCTTAGGAACATAATTTAGTTTATCCTAACATGCACACAGCCCCAGTGTTCAGTCACTGGCTCTGCAGAAATGTCAGATATCAGCGGTGGGACAGGGCAGGGAAGCAATACATGATACATTATGCTGAACCTCTGTGTTTTCTCAATTTCCCATACAGCAATCCACTTACCTCTGCGTGAACACAAATGCTTAACCAAAATCTCAGTCCAGGCGAAGTCTGGAGAGAATCTGAAGTGAGCCTGGAAGTTTGCAGAGGACACTGCTGTTCCCAGTGAGTGCAACCATTTCAGAATACAGAGACCTCACTACAGTCTGCCTGTCCAGGCAGAGGTTTATTTACTAGTCATGGCACCTCCTTCCTGGCAGAGGCAAGCATTTGGAAGGCAGGAAAAGCTTAAGCCATGGGGTGCTACTTCAAACACAGGATGTCTATTTTAATATGATAAGCAGTGGCAGTCTCTAAGGTAGATAAGATCAACCTTCTGATTTACAGTGCTTACCACAGGTCCACCTGTGGCATGGCCCAGCTCCTCCCTCCTTGCTTGGAACTTTATAAAGACAGTAGCACTTCTATAACGAAAAAAACAAATAATTAATGTGAAAAGATACTCGTGTGTCTTTGCAAATAACATGAGGTCTCTTCTATTATTCCACTTAGACTATATTCAATATTAATTTTTTGAATTACAAATTGTTACAAGAAAAAAACTGTAGAGCTTTTTTCACTAATCACATTCATTTTCTTGTTTTCTTTTCACAGAATCACAGAATATTCTGAGCTGGAAGGGACCCACAAGGACCATCAAATCCAACTCTTAAGCAAATGGTCTTTTCATAAAACCTTTTTCCAAATTAAGATAACAATGCACTTGTTACCACAATGTATCTTGAAAATTCTCCAACACCCAACAAACTGTCAGTGCTGTTCACTTTTGTCGAACTGAAATTAATTGCATGGTTAGAAACATCTTTTCTGTAAACCATTCCCTTAGACCCTACCCATTTTAAAGCCCATGCTGTTCAGGGGGCTGCAATACACCCATTTGTGTGTGTTCCTCCTCCCTTGATCAGGTACGTAGGAAACACATGGACACTGTAAATATGTGCATTTGATCATCAGTACAACACTTGAGTGTGTACTGCTCTGATCCAATCATGCTTCTAAAGATGAACACTAACTTGAGCAAAAATAACCTAAAACAAAACTATGTCACCCCCGCATAAGGCTTCATCATTATTTACAAGAGAACCCCTCCGGAGAAAGAGCCTTTCTTTTATTTGTGTTTTTTTTTTTTTTTTTTCTCATTTTTGGTATTTGTAATGGTAATAGAGAAGAGGAAAAAAAGCTGTGGCAATGTGATCAGCCCATCCAAAGGGCAATGTCTTTTTACTCATCAGGCTATATTTAGAACCTTCACTTGCTAAAAACACTGTCACCTAAAATGAATGTACAGAAGAGGCTTTGCATTATACACATGGCCTGAAGCATTTATACTGTAACATCACAGCAACCAAAATGAAAGTGTGATTTTGCAGTCTAATATTAGCTAATTCGTACCAGTTTCATACAAATTCTAGCATTTAGCATTCATTTGCTCTTTTGCTAAGGAGCTCCTCCTCCATTTCGTTCTTAAATAATGTGCCTGTTCTTGCCCAAAGTAATATCTCTGCTAAAACACCATGCTCTTTTGCAGTCAGAAGGATACTAATTTCAAGATATCAACAAATCAAGAATTGCTACAATAAAAACAGTGCTCAGACATAGGAACACTGGGCTTATTCTTTAAGTTGTTGTTTGGGGATTTTTTCCTACAGCAGAAAGTTCAAACTGAAGAAGAAAAAAAGAATTATTTTTCACCTTCATACATCACACTCATATGAACACATATAGCAGACTTTAACTGCAAGTGCAGGATTCTCTCCCCTGTCCAGAATCATCTCTTTTCCTTCTTGAATCCTCTGGATACCTTTCTGCACATCCAAAATTCACTCCAATATGAAGGAATGAAATAGTATTAGTCACATGTAACTCTCTGTTATTAATAATTTGGTAAGTTGTATCCTCTAATCATAAAGGAAAATAAAACTTGAAATAATTGTTGTATCCACAGTTTTGTCCCCATGTCTCAGCATCCTGAGTGCTTGGACAGCATGATGCACATTTTGATTGCTGAAGGCCTTTGAGAGGCCATAAAACAAAAATAGAAAAGTCTGTAATGTATTTTAATTTGGAACAAAAAATACTTTACATGGATAAAGACATTGCTATAAAAACAAGCTCATAGAAACAGGGAAATTACCTCCCCAAATCACAGTTTAAATTCACAGTGTGGTTTCCACTTATTTCTACAGGTAGCCATCTTACTAGGATGGAGGGTCTATGGATTTTCTTTGGGATGAAAGAGACTTGACCTGTACTGTTGCTTCAGTTGATGAGGACAGAATTATTCAATGTAACCGTGTTTATTTTTTGCCAATTGATGTGTTTTTAGGCCTGAGAATCTAACCCTTGTAGAAAACAAAACTTATGAACTATTGAGCTCATTGACAACTTGTAAACATTGCATTTGTCCTGATCTTTCTGCCAAAAACCTTAAGTCCTTATATTCTGGAGGCACTGTTTATGCAGTATTTCACTTCCAAACTGAAATAATTCACTCGAGATACTGCTCTTGAAGAAAAAATTATATCGTTTGTACTCACTTCTGTATGTATTTGAAACCACGTGGAACAAACTCAAGAGTTCCACTAGGCCGTAATCCTATTCCTGATAATATTAGTGGCCAGTATACGAAATCCTAGCATTTCATCATGCTCTAAAACTTTTTTCCTACAGTGATTGCGTAAATTTACTTTAACATATATATTACTGCTTAGGCAAGAAGTAGGGCAGACAACTGAAATAGCAAAATCTGGAGCACATTGAACTAGAAATTGAAGGATCCCCACACTTTAAGCCCTTTGCAATTGTGACTTGGACTATGGCAGAATTATGGGGATAAGAACTAGTCATTTATGCAAAAGACAGTAAATGCTTAATGGCAAAAGTTCAATATCCTACAGAAATATCCAAATGAGTGAACTTGACTAAGCTGAAAGGTGGGCATTTCAAGAGGAAGATTCCCTTCAGTTTGTATGACCCTAGGAACAAAGCTCTGTCACTTCCAGTGCCCAGTGGAGCTCTTTGAGATCTAGCTTAGATAAGTCAGCATATTGACTTCATTAAATAAATTAAATTACATAAATTAAACCCTAACAGTGTCCCAAAATAGCCCTTCTATGTCAGCCACATCAAGTATATTCCAGATTTTCTCCATGTGCTACAATACTTCAGACCTCAGAATAATGGCCTTTCAGCATGAGTACATCACAGAGAAAGGCACAAGCAAAGACTCTTGTCACCACCTTTTATGTAACCCAAATAGAACTACTTATCTCTTGTTTACAGTGAAAATGTTTAATGAAAGAGCACAGTTTACAATACACAAATGAAACAGGCAAGGATCAGTAAGAGATTAATTAGTGTTTTATAATAAATTCTTTATCTCCAGTATTTAGTACATCTATAGTGGTCATGCATCCCCTTCACCTTTCAAACACAATAGAACACATAAGGGTCAGCTCACTTCTGGATTGAGTATTTTCTGTAGCATACATCAGTCATGCCTTGAGCCATGCTGCAAAAACCTGAAAAATTTCTTTCTTAGGGATTTCTCTGGTCTGTTGCAATAAGGACTCTTCCCCTTTGTTTTAATGAAAACCCCTTACACATGCACACCATGCAGAGAGCTGAAAGCCTGGATTAGAACAACTATCCCATGACTTCGCAGGGAAGTTGTAAAGCCTTCAACTTGTTCCAGAAAATATTTTTTCTTAGAGCAAACTAAATCAAAATATGAGGCTCTCCAAACTGTCAGGGCTTTTTTTGTCCTAGACTTGTATATCTGGGTCATATAGTCATGTAACATCCTTGGCTGTGATCACAGCTATTGATTCCAGTGCTGAAAGTGACAGAAAAAATGCTATATAATAACAACAGTGCATGAAACAGCAAGAAGGGTAGCCCAGGTCAGTCTTTAATTGGTAAGCACATGCTTGCTGAGAGCAACGGTAAGAACACTGCCCTAAAAAAATGAAGACCTTTTTTATGACAAAGAAGTTAACATCGAAAAAAGTGATCTCCTGACTGAAAAGGATTGTAATTAATAAATATTAATACAATTATTAATAAATGCTGAGATTATATGTTATGTTAATATTATAATTAAAAATATTTTTCACTTGCATGCACAACCAAGAAAGTTAGTCTAAATTATTTACTGAAATAGATTATTTAAACAGTATTAAATCCCTGGGCATCAGATATTGCTGTTCTGCATTTGATTTTTTAATTTTGTTTTTCAGAAAGGAAAAAAATTCTTTATTGTTCCATGATGTAGGAACCTAGAGTGCCGAGAATATTTCTCTGCCTGTTTTGAAGGGTTTTTGCCCCCCTGAACAACACTGTTTTGACCTCCAACCTTGGAAAAAATTACCAACAATCAGACAAGAACTAGAAAATACAATGGTGTGAATTAGGTGATAGACTACTATGTAAGATTGTCACAGGGTGAAAAATTTAGAGGTTTTGGACTTCTCTTTGTAGTAAATAGATAAGAGCAAAAAATATCAAAATGGAGGATTGTTGTTATTCTCCAAACCTTCTTCTTCTTCTTCTACTACTCCATATTCTGCAGTAAAAGTAATTTGGGATGACTGGACAAAGAATTCCTCGGTTCCTGACTGTGTTACTGAATAATTGGTAGGAAAGTGAAAATAATGTACATTTTTAGTAACCATTGGTTAAATTATCATTAAAAGGCTGTGTAAATCTTGATAATTGGACTTCTCTCCTGCTTTCTGTGCTCTATGCTGTACCTGGGTCATGCTAGTGGCTCTGTTCCTCTGATAAGACTTAATAGACAACTATATGGCAGCATTGAAACTCCAAGAAAAGTCTGGGTTTATTCTTTGAAACTCTTTGCAAGGACTTTTAAAATATTCTCTCCCATCAGGAGGGATTTGATTTACAGCATGGTTCAGTCACATCACAAAAGAGATATTTGACCTGTTTTAGCAATGGTAGAAATGGTCCTGTTTCCAGTTCTCGTGTGTTTTGTGCTGGTCTTTCCCCCAGAAGTCCATAGATGCTATGGTGCTTCCCAAATTGATGTTTGTCTTCTATACATTTGAGATTTGATTTACTGATTGCTCTGAAAATGAGGACCAAGGATCAAAAGTAGTTTTTGGGGCTAAATAAGATCAAATCATTTGGGGTAATGGCTTTACAAGCTCAGTGGCCCGTATCACAAAGGCAGTTTCGTGCCAGGGGTACTCGACGGCTGGTGTGCAACTTCTATGTGTTGGATGATAGCAGTGGGGCTGAAAATAACTAATTTATAGATTACAATCATCTGTGATTTTGAGTAAAGAGCCAAAGTCCACTACTAATCAGGAAAGATTTGGGGTTACCATTTATGCAAGCACTTTCACTTCAACTGTCATATACCACACAGGTGTCACCAACACTCAAAGAAAGTAACTTTGCCAATTACAAAGGCTTTTAGTTATGAATAATATATTGAAATAGAACTCACTAGTTGTAATATAATGTTGATTTCTTCAGAGCTTTATTATCTAAAATATAGTTTGTGGCAAAATTTTAGTATCAAGAATGGACTATAGCCAGAACTACTTTGGTTTAGGGCCTATTTTTATTATATAATAAAATAATCACAAGTGAAAATTACAGTGTGACTTTAAAATGTAAGATCAACAAATATAATTCATTTAATTCTGTAATTAAACTAGCCATCCTTACAGAAAAGTAGTAGAAAATGAAAGACAAGCAGCAGCTCGGGCACCTGTTAAAATTGATTCGTTCAGGACAGTGCTCTCATGTTTCTATTAATTATGCTGCATAAACACAAGCAGCACTGATTAGAGACAATCTGCTGAACATACTGTAACAATGGCACAATGGCATCGAAATGCTTTATTTTATCTTTATTACCTCAGGGTAATGAATTGTAATGTAAAGAGCTGATGAGTAATTAAACTCATCAACTGTGGATTCAGAGATATTTTTAGTGTCATATGATGGAAAATCCTCTCAAGAGTAGCGAGGATATAGTTTCACAGCATATATTATATTTCTTAACAGGTCCCATGAGGAAGCACTTCATACAGTTTCTAAATGATGAAATTAGAAATGAGTACTGTATCGATCTTCATTTTTTATTTCCTCCCTGCACAGGTTTGAAAACATTAGAGAACTTCTTGGTGAGCTAAAGCCATTTTCTGCTTGCTGAGTGCCAACTGGGATACAGTAGCTCTTTTGCCCACAAAAAACACATACATGTCATCAGATGATGTTATTAAAATAGCCAAGGTCCATCCTAAACTCTTTTTATTGCTCCAAAGTATTCCTTCTAATCTTCACTTTAAATTCATCCATGACTAGTTTATACATCTTTGTTTATACATCAGCCTTTAATGAAACAGCAAATCTCCTTCCTTGTTCTGAACTTCTCAAAGCAATCAGACAGTGGTGCAATGACAAGCCCTTGGGGCTTCCAATCTGCTGAAATACAAAGTTCGAACTCTTTTAGATTTCACTTAAATGAAATGCTCTGTTGACCCCAGATGGACTTTTCATTACATACTCCACTCCTACCTATCCAACAGTACTCCAAGTAAAATCGTTCTAGTGCTTTTTACCACAACTAAATTTTAACCACAATTACATTTCATTCATCTCAGATGGAAATACATGTTCTTAGGCAATGAAGGATTTTTATAAGGGGTTATTTTTTAAGCTAAAGAAGGTTAAAGAGGGCAACTCAACAAGCAATTAATACTCTTCAGTCCTTTTCCTACTGTGGAACTTGGAGCTTTCAAAGAAAAATCCTTGTGATTAGTTCCCAAAAGCTTGTCTATACACCATCTGTTGTATTTTGTCCAAGTTCTACCAAGAGAATTTCTTAGAGCATCCAGATCTGATATTCCAGTCTTCTGTTGTACTGACATTGTTTCACATTGGGGCATTACAGACACAGTTTGGTTAAGGGCCCTGAAACGAGTATTTATTACAAACTATAAACATAGGAAATGGAAACAGGACACTGTAAGCAGACAATAGGAAATTGTGCAAGGCAGACTGACACCAGGGGCTACAAAATGAGCTACAGCTACTGCAAACGGTGATTTATCATAATGGCAAACAAAAATCAACAATAACCTGCCTCTTTTGGCACCCTCACAGCATGCTGCAATAATAATTTAAAAATTACATAGAAACCACTTCCTACTTTCTTAAGCAGGAATGTCAATGTCTGTTTGGTTCTATATCCTGACCCTCCTACTGAGTGGGCATTAAGCCCAGTTACAGCTTCACAAGCAAGCCAGGCTCATTCCTGACGAGCAGCACTGGCAGACAGAAACTGAGCAACAGCAGAGAGCTGCCACTCAGCCCTGCCCTATGAGCTCGGCACCCCTCACTTCATGCACACACCTGAGAGTCACTGGAGAGGATGTGGAGCAGGCTGAGCTCTTCTGAGTGACAAGCACATAGCTCAGAGAGGGAGATTGAAGGGAAAAATCATCAGTCATATGGGAGCTGGCAGTTCTTTTTACTGCTTCTTGAACCTGATCATTGTATACTTCAGCTTCTTTATCCAGCCTGATGCTGCCTTCATATTGCTTTGGGAACTATTCCTTCTCTCAGTTTTATTCAGCCAAATGTCTGCCAGAAGAACTATCAGTGAGGGTTTATGCTCTTTGCTTTCAATACCTGAAATGAATGATTAATTGTTTCAGACATTATCTACCTCAGGTTCGGAAATCCAGCTGAAGTTCCAAGTAGCCTACTAAGCATTCACTTCTTTTGTATTATGTCTGTATTCCAGATTGCATCTCAGAGAAAAATATGATTGCTTGGTGATTCAGCAGTTTAATTCCAATCCTTGAACTTTGCAAGAAACTCCACTGTACTGTACAGTTTTGGTCTATTTCTTGCGGCTTTGTAAGCAGCCAGGGAAAAACAACTTCTGTCTCAGTGGGGTACTCTTGAAGAGTGGGTGACATCTCCAGATTAGTGGGTAAGATAACAAAAGGGACATCTTCCCAATACAAAGAGCTCTGTATTAGTGCTGAACTTCTAAACTGCAGCACCATGTACATCCATCTTCTAATACAGAATGTACCTTTCTGTATTTTTGTTACACATTTGTCATTACTTCTGCATTAATCTCTCACAGATGTTCTAGATGTTGTCCTGTTCCTAACAATATTCCACTTATCTTGCTTCTTTTTTGGTTTGTGGGTTGTTTGGGATTTCTTGTGGGTTTATGTTGGGATGTTTTGTTTTGATTTTTTTGGGCAGAGGAAGTGTCTTACTCCAGTTCATTTTGGAGCTGAATAATGAAATAAAACATAGATCATTCCACAGAAAATTACTAGAAATGTTCTATTGCTGGTTGATCCTGGCCAATACATTCAGTCTGTGTTTTGAAATCACCTTAGTTGGGAACAGGACCAATATTTCATAGTATAACAGCTGAGTTCTTAACTGTGTGAGAATAACAGCATTTAAAATCAATGCATGATTATTCATTCCTGAGACATTTTTGTGATATTCTATTTAGAGAACCCTCACCAGTGAGATGATACTTCCACCTGTAATAGCCTCACCATGGGAAAAGAATAAAACTGACTTTCTGACAGTGGGTCTTCCCTGATCAAAGAACTTTTTCCAGTTAGAAAACACGTATTTTTCAGTTCTTCAAGCAGACAGGACTTCACATCACATCTTTGCATGATACTGAAACAATAACATGCTTTGTTACACTGCAGTATTGAGAGATTATTAAGACTTAAAAAAGGTATATTTTAGTGCATTTATCAAGAACTATATTGTGATTCTTCCTCTGCTACATATAAGAAAAGTGTGCTAAACATGTACATGGGTCACTGCACACAGTAGATGAAGCATGAGAATGGGAGCTGTGTTCCTCTGCATTCTAGTCCTAGCTTTGACAATCATCATCTTGCTTCAGGCACATCACTTGGAACTCTTTGGTTGCAGCTTCTCTATCTACAAAATAATTAAAAATATTTTACTGTGTAAAGCTCTCACCATAAATTAAAGGCTAAGGGAACTATTATGTCCGAATTAAAAGGAGCTGAAAACAATTTTTAACTGCAAATTCTGAGGCAAACTCAGTCCAGAGGTAACCAAATGTAATCCATATGAAAAACACCAGGAATTCATTAAAAGCCTCACAGACTGTCTTTTTAACTGCATAAATTGACAGAGCAACACCAGGCCCAAAATGCTCAGCTAATTAAGCAGGTTTGTAGGGAAATAAGTTTATAAATTGATGTGCTGGGTAATAGACTTACATCTGAAATTAACATTTGTGTGTGTGTTTGTGAGATAAGAGTTCAACACTTCCGACATTTCTTCACAATAGCCGTGCCTTCCCATTCTGCCACCAGGTTTTTCTCCTCTCTGCAATTTCCCCAGTTTCTCACATAGTCACAGACTCCTAATGCCCCCTTTCAAAAAGCAGTGCTATGCATTCAAAACTGATGGAAAAGTGGAAGAATATTGAGTGCTCAGCTGGTCACATAGGACACTCACTGCACCTCAGAGAAGGCACTACAGAGCACACAAGCATGAAAGTACTTGCAGACTGCATAAGTCTAGGCTTATATATTCACAGTGCCACTGATTTTTGCTCCATTTTATTTTAGAGAGCTTTCTTCATTCCAGTTAGCATAAGATCTATTTACCTACTTTGGTTTTTAAAAGGTCACCTTTTCCCTGGGATAGAAATCTGAAATTCCATTTTATTATAAAAGCTCTAAAATGGAAAAGTGGCACTGTGCTTCTGCTTGAGTTTTACTGCTGCCTATTTTTTACTTAAAAGTACCTGGACAAAAAACCCCCTAGGAATTAATGTACAAATTGTATTTTTTATACAATATAAATTACATTTACAGTAAGGGGTAATAAAATCAAGAGGAAGAACAACACAGACCAGATTTCCCTAAAGAATTATAATACCTGAAATTCAGGCTTTATCTCTTCTGACACAGCTTAAGTTGAAAAAAAATCTGCGCAAGCTATTACATAAATCTAAGAGATAACTGCATGGTAAAAATCTCTAACTGCAACCCACAACTATCTAAACCGCTATGAAAAACATATGTTTGACATAAAAATAACTGGCATTATGTTACCATGCAATGAAATCTCAGTATAAGTCATAGTTAATTATACATTCAGGGAAAAAAGTGAATAATTTAACCCACATCTCAGAAAAACTCAAAAGAGCGAAGCAAAAAACATCCATCAATCCATTGTATCTCCACAGCATATTTCTACACAACCGTAAAAGGAATAAGCAACAAAAAGTCTTATTCTTTACTAATTGAAGGATACATCAAAACTCTAATTAAAAATGTTCTGAACTGAGATGATTACTCAAAGGTGAGATGGCGTGCCCTAATAATAACTTTAAGCCCCAGCTAAGTTGCCACAATAAGTTCAGGTTTGAGTTTCAGGAGCAGGGGGGTACAGAAGCAGGAAACTGCCATGTAAATTGTCCAGCCATGGTTTGTATGCAAGTAGGGAAAGCAGACACTACCCTGACCCGTGCTGTCCTTTCTGTTCATTTAGATTTCTTAAGCAACTCATTGATTACTGAGATTCTAAGAATCTTAGTAAGTATTCTTTTAAGAGGGGAATTCAGAAATTCATTTGTATATGAATACCATAACTATCAAGCCATAGAAATTACTCTCCTTCGAGACACAAGGCAGTAATTTTATTCATCTATCCACCCTCTGATTAGGGACTCTTAAGGGAGTCTACCCATCTGTGATCCTTTTGGTCAATGGTGAAATGTGATCCTGTCAATGGCTTTTTAGCTATTCCTACAAAGAATTTGGCTTTCCATTTTATATAATTTTATTAGCAAGGTTCTCATTATTTATGTGATTATAAGTTAGAAGATTTCATGGTTCTTTTGTTTATATATAGCACAGTGGCTAATTGCTTTTTGTGGCCTTGAGGAAATGAGGAAAGTCATTTTATTATCTACATTCATGATACTTTGATCAACTCATGTATAGGAAAGAAAGGCTTTACTTTCAACTCATGTGGAATGTCTGGGATATTAAATATGAATTCAGCCTCAACTAAATCACAAATTAAAGTATTGTTTCCAGATTCTGGACACCAGAAGACATAGCCCAGTTCAGAGGAAAGTGTAGTTCTTTGCTGCACAGGAGATCCAATTTAACATTCCTGATGGTTTCCTCTGGCATAAAAATCTACTATTTGCTTAATGTGATTATAGGATTATGGTACCGTATTTTGTATTTGGGAATTTACTTGGCTTTACAGCTTTTAATCTATGACCTAATTGAACAGAAGTCATTTCCTCTTCCCCAAATTTCACTCATACTGTCTGCACCACTCATTCCCTAATGAGAGATGATTCTAAGATGTTCTAAAGTTAGTACTTGTGCTGATTTTACCTACACAGAAAGGTTTGAGATTATTTCCTGACCTTTTGTAGCCTGCAGGAATGGCTGGAATACAAATCACATATTACAGGGTTGAATTGTGCTAAAAATGACAGGGATTCCCAAGAACACAACAGAGACCACTGTACCAGGTATGAACATGTTGAGATAAAATAGTGATATGGGACGAAGAACAGCCAAATAGTTTGGTTGTTCCTTTGATGTAAAAAATGTTGCAAAAACCTTTTCCTTTCCTCCTTTGTCTTTTCTAACACCAGATATCGTCCCTTATTATTCTCTCGTACCTCTATGCAGTCTAGCTATAATTAATGAATCATCATCTGATGATATCTAAACAAGATAACTCCCAATTCTTTTTGCTCATTTGAAATATTTTAGCTTAAGCAATTCAGATTAAAAAGAAGTTTAAAAAAAATATCCAGTAAATAAGCAGGGTGAAAAGAGAGTCACCAAAGTGGAAAAAAACCAAGAATGCTATTAGGAAAAAAATCCAAACAACCAGGATGTGCAGTGAAAAGATACAATCTAGTTCAGGGAAAAAAATGCAGAGCACTGCATGTAGGTCAGTACCTTCCAGAGTTTGTGTGCACCTCTATTCCTTTCAGTGGGTCTTTTTTACATATTGTTTTCATAATTTTGTTCATAATCACTTTGGAAAGGGAATAAATTAAAACATGGATAAGGTTTTGAAAACCAGAACTATTTTTGCAACTCTTCCAAAGATAGAAGTAGATTTTGAGATGCCACATAGTCATAAGATCTGCTTACCCTTAATGCAAATACTAAGACCATAGTCACTGTTCCATCTTCTGAAAATATAGCAATTATTTTTGGTCATCCTGCAATGCCAGCCCAGACAACTTTTAACACATCTGAAGACATACATATATACACATTGGCTTGAAAGATTTGATCAAAGCTCACTGAAATTAGTAGGAGATTTCCATTTGTTTCAATAGGCTTTGAATGAGGGCAGCAGCATTGGGGTTTTGAATATTATTGCAATGCTGGATGGATTTTACTGAGCACTTTACATAAAGGGACACTACCTACTGCAGGAAGCCAGATTAAGTGGAGATAAACATATAGGTTTAAAAAGACTTGCCCTCAAAGTTTGGCTTGCTTCGTCTTTACTGAGTTTGAATTATCCTATAAATAGAGCAAAGATGAAAAGAAGTATAAAACATTGGGCAGCATATAACCCTCTGTAAAGAAAAATGGAACAGCAATAGAAAAAAGGGAGCATACTAATAAAAACACATAAAGTAACATGTAGTATACAAATCCCTCCTTGAATAAGTTTCTTACACAGCTACTCAATTTCAGATGCTGGAGTAGCCCTGTGAGCCTTAGGGTTTCCTGGTGTTCAGACACACAGGCACAGAGCTGTGTATTGCACTGTGCAGGCACATATCCAGTGCAGTCCCAGCACTGGTTTGCCATGCAGAACAGCGAGCAAGCAGCAGTTCTACAGCCTTGCAAAAATTCTCATCAAAAACACTATTAATCAAAATACTGTGTAATAATTCTTGAGTTGAATATTCTTTCATTAAATCAATTTATGCATCCAAATGCTGACCATCATCATACAACATAGGTTCTCAAGGATTAATAGGATACTCATGTTTGATGAGAATTTACTTAATCAATTTATGGATTAAAGGTTAGCATCTTGACATTTTAGTGGTTAAAATGCTTAAAAGTAAGGATCTCATAAAAACAGAATAGATATTTAGGGAAAGATTTTTAAATGGCAACATTTAGAAATAGGGTAAATATATTTAACATTCACTTTTCCATTCCATCAAATGATGATGAGAATATATAACTGACTGTGCTAATGCACTTTAAGATCTGTTAACAAAAGACACCATCAGAGTTTTTCACTTGAAATGGAGGACTTGCATACAGAAACACCTTTCTTCATTTGCCTCTGTTATGTGCACCTCTCAAACCAGCACCTCAGTCACCTCTTCGGCATTATGGTAGTGAAAGCATTGACATCTTTCTTGCACAGCCATGAAGTCTTCGGATGATCTGGGTCTAGATTTACCATGGCAGTCACAGACTGCCTACAGAAGCCTACAGGAAGTCTGCTTACACTTCCTGCTTGCAGGTCTCCATGACTTCTTTTACACATGACATCACTTACCTCCTGCAAACGTGTAAGTGGTGGCTGTATTTGCCATCCCAAGTATGCATGACTCAGGAGAGAGAAACAGGATTATTCAGATTTCAGTCACACGTTAGGGAAAATCTGACTTGAGGACAGTTGAAATACAGTGGGTAATGCTGTGAAGAAACAATCTGAACAGTGCAGCATAGAGAGATTTTTCTATCAAAAAAAAACTAAGAAGGGGGGAAAGTATTTATACAGCTTAAAATGGGTGAATAATTTGGGACATCAGTATGGAGAAGAGAATGGGGCTGTACTTGGGAAAAAGAAGCTTATTCTTCTGACTCTTCCCTACAAAGTCCTCTTGTGGCAGCCCAATGTGAGTGCATACACAAAACATAGTATAGCCATAGAAATGATAAAATGTAATGCAGAGGGTGAGGAGACATGGTTACAGCTCTGTATACGTCATGATCCCTATTTCAGGTTCCATTATGCTTTTCTGAGGAAGTCCTATGTTCTCCCAAAGGTGACTACTGTTATGGGTCTAAAAGATTCTCCATCTCCTCTCTGCTCACCTGAAGACTCACAAGAATCTGTTCCTCTAAGTTCATCACTGAGTAACTTCTTTATGAGTATAATTTTCACTTAAACTGTTTCATTGTTTTTCTTCCACCTATTCATGTACAGGTCTAAAATTAAAATTTAAAAAATGTCTGAGGTCAGTACATTTTTTTTCTGCTACCTACTTATAGTTATTCTTTTTACTTTCCCTATGCAGAAAGAAAAGTGAATAAAGTACATGCCACTGTGCCAGGGAGACACGCTGGATTATGACAAATCTAGGCTATCTGTAGTACAAGAGATTTTCTTGTCACTTCACTATAACTATATGCAATGAAGAAAATCAAGCTTTTCAGTGTTCTGCAAGAAAATTATAATGATAGCACCCTGCATTTCAGTTCAAACTACTGTTCTGTATTTTATTCCATTGATTTGCAGAAGAAAATAGAACCCTTTGCTGAAGACTCTTTGTACCATCTTTCTGAGTTTAAGAATGATGCTCTTTTCAGAATTATAGGGAACAGTTCCAGGAGGGGAAAACTGTAATGGGAAAATGTTGTGCACTGCATCCTCCAAAAAGAGTAATTTTTGAGGAACTCTGCTGGTGGATCCCATAAAATAAGATGATACATGAATAATTTCAACTGCAACAGAGCTATGAGAATAAAGGCATGAATATACTGCTCTTTTTCACTTAAGCAAGTTTAATTGTCATTTAGATTCCTTGGATCAAAGAGATGTAATTAAGCTGCCTTTCCTCTCCCATCTGTTAATATACATACTGTGGAGAAAATGAGGAGCATAGATAGTAACACCAGAGCATTAGCACTTGTGAAAAATGTTATACTGGCAGAGTAGAAAGCAAAATGATCTACAGTGCTGAGAGCAGGGATGGTCCACAATATAACCTATGACATTCTGTATTTGGCATGTTCCAATTCAGGATGTTTCAAATATTTTATTTGCACTTTCAGTCCAAGTTGTTAGTAAATTCACTAGATAAAAATGGCATATTTTTCTAATGGAGTCAGAAGCAAAGTCATGTGTCAGTTGCCTGGCAGGATTTTACACTCCTTTAATGATGGAATCTCATTATCCCTCCTGAAGATTTGATCTCCACATTATATTCAGTTTTATCATGATCAGATTTCTCACTTCATCACCAAAGGATAACTGAAGTAACAAGTATTTACTGTAAATTTTGCTTTTGTCTCATATCTGGCATTTTAACTGTAGCAGTGCAAGTGGCTCCAGCCATTCTGTCTCCTGAGGAGAACTCAGACAACCTGCTGTGGTGGTCAGCAACCCAAGTTTAGTATATAACTTTGAGAATCCATACTTTCTTTATTCTGATGTTTGCATGTTTTCCCCTGATTGGTTAATGCTTTCCCCTCCCTGTTTTATGTGTGAAGTTACGTATATTCATTTCCCTTCTTTAATATGTATCAGTTCTAGAAAGTTCTCTGTTCCTCGAGGCCCCATTGGATCCTTCCCTAAGTCCCGCCTACATAATGTTCCCATTGGTTCCTTTGCTGTCAACCCCACCTACTTGCCTTTACTCCATTGGTTGAGATCCCTTTCCCTGCCTATCGTACTCAGTGTAAGACCCCGGGACCCCACCTACCAATTCGTCTCGTTGTCCCTGTCATTTCAGTGGAGTAAAGCTGCATGGAACACATACGGACAGTCCCCTCTCTTTTTTGTCTTTGCTCACATGCCTGCTGAACAGGGACAGGAAGACACAGCCCCTTTTGGGTAAGGAGTTCTGCTACCCCTTTTTATTGTGTGTTGGGCACTGAGTGCCGCCTTCCAGAGGGCTTTCAGCGTTCACCTCCGGGCTTCTTTGTGAGCTGGCATGCGAGGGGTAAATCCCCTTTTGCCAGCTCACAGCTGCAAAACCCCTCATTTAACAGTCTTAATTTTATTTTTGTGGTATCTTATTTTATCTTTTAAAGTCTTTCTTCAGTTTAAATTTTTTCTACTTTTTCAGTGTCATTTAAAACAAGGTTGCCGAAATTTAACTGAGAAGCATTTAAGAGAAAAATAGGCCTTAACTCATTAAACATATTTTTCCAGTTGAAAAATTCTGAAGGAAAGCAGAAGCTGTGAATCCAGTTACTTAACATATTGAATGTCAGCCATAATAGAAAATTTAAAAAGAAGTATTAATCAAATTTAGAGGGTTTTTATTAGTTTGGGTTTAGTTGTTTCATTTGTTGAGAGTGTGTTTGATGAGAAACATGACTGGATCAAACGACCTGCAACCCAGAGCACCCAGTTTCTGTCTCATGCTCTGCTTATGACCTTGAGGCCATCATGCAATTTTTCCATTCCCCTCTTTCTACAGTCTCTCTCTTGTTGTGATGGATTTGCAGCTGCCTTGAAATAATATATTAATACTTCATGTTGACCTGCTACAGGGAAGATGAATGGTCTGAATAAATTCAGTGAGGCCCTGTCTGGAGAAGCAGACAGGAAGAAAATGCCTGTTTCAAGACAGGCATCTCCATACACAGTACTCCTAAGGAACACACTCAGAACTCTCATTTATAGTCAGCCTACAAAACTCCTTTTGTATAAAGAGCCTCAAGAAAGAAGATTCCCAAAGACCTGAAGCACAGCTTCAAAGTTGGCTACTCTCCAGCAAAGAGAAGCAGTAGTTCTTTCTGGGAATAAGATTCACATATAGAATCCTAATGAGACCATTAAAAAAGCTTCACCTGCCAAACCATCATCTGTGCACGGTGAGACTTACGGTTAGGTAGGTTTGTAGGCCTGCTAGCAAAAAGATTTTTTCCAAGTCATTTTTGTTCACTGAAAGCTTTGTTTCCAGTGTTAAAAGAAATACTACTTCGATGAAGAAAGACCCTTGCCACACATTCTACCAACACCAGCATTTAAGGTGCTCTAGCAATCTAGTCAAGAGAAGACAAAGAGATGTACTTTTATGGATAAAGGATTCTCCAGATTTAACATTTGGCTATTGAATTGTTTTGGTAGATTGCCTGACAATATGCGAGCTTTGTGGTAAACAAATCTGAAAAAAAGCAATATATTCTATATTTTTAAATGAAGAGGAAGATGTGGGTGTAGAAGAAATGTAGGGACTATCAGCCAGCTACTGACACTTCAGTTGATGTAAAAATACAGCAATTTCTCAAACAAACTACTCACAAGCAACTGGAAGAAAAAAAGGAAACAACGCACCTCTTTACAGGTGTAAAAGCCAACTCAGAAAATGGCTACCTCTGGCACCTGATGAGAAAGAAAAGGCTTTGTCTGAAGTCTTACATGAGCCTTCTGTACTGTTTGACACTGGTTTGAGTACTACTGGTTGTTTTCATTAGCACCTTGCCTGGTTTTGTGTGGCAATATGTTACAGCTTACTGAAAGTAGAATGCATGGGCAACTGGAAAAGTGGAGTGGAAAGAGGAAGCATTCCTTTCATATCTCAACAGAACCTAAATTGATGACTGCATATGCTAAAGTCAGTTTATATTTGTCAGGAAGCTTGACAGATATGTGGAGTCTTAGTCTTGGTCTAACAGTAGTGAAACAGTGACATTCCGCCCTGGTAATGGGAAAAAAAAGTACAATTCATTGTGCACAGGAGTAAGTAACAAAAACTTTTATACCATGTTATCCATCTCAGCTTTAAACCATGACAATGAAATCCTTTGGAGCAAGTATATCTTTTTCTCCACAACCTTTTGAAAGCAGCTTTCCACAAGGAAGACCCCATCTCACTCTAAGGCAATTCTGTAGGTGTTACGATTACATAAAAGATTATGCCAATAGGCTTGCTTGCTAAATTCATTGTAGTTATATATCAAAACTAAAATAAGGTGCAATTAACAGTATAATTTTATTTCTGTACATAATTTCATTCAAGTTTTCTTTTACTTAAATGTCCTGATGTTAATTTCTATACTCTCTTTCTTCTCCACAAACTACAATATATCTAAACCATGATTTATATTTTTTTTGTGCAAGAGAAATGTTAAGGATTAAGGCCAAGATTTTTAAAATGCTGCTGCAAAAGAAAAATCCAGAAATTTAAAATCTTGTAAGCCAAGAAAGAAAATCAGTGTTATAAAAGATGACAACATCACTAAACATGAAGTGAGATTACTGTGGTAATGATTGACCAAGTCATGGTACAGGATTTCACAAAGTGATGTAGGGTAACATTTAGTCAAGGCAGACTAATCCTAGAGATCCAAAGGTGGTAGGTTTTAAATTTTTTTTTTTTTTTTTTTTTTTTTTGAGGGATCTAGCTTCCAGATATGAGACAGTTTGTTAAGACTGTAGTCCCACAGGGCAAGGATGACAGTCTTACCAGCACCACTACTGACCACCACTATTCCCTGGTGTGGTATCCACATCAGAACCCAAGCGGCAGGCTAAGGAATCACTCAGCCATTATCATTTTGTCAAGCATCATGCAAGGTCATGTTCATTGAGCTGTACCATCGTTTTCTGAGCCCCTCGGTTTCCAACATAAGTGGAAGTGTTAAGGATGATCATGAAAAAAAAAATCCTGTTATTACAATTGTGCCTCTTCTGATACACACTATCTACCTTGTCTTCATAAAAAGAAATTAGAAACCAAAATTTTAAAAAAAGGAAAATATAAAAAAATTTAAAATTAAAACTTTCCTATTAAAATGACAAGTGTGCAAGTAGACCTAGAATTGAAAATAATTTGCAGAATTTTTTGCATCAAAAAACTAAATAATCAGAAGAAAAAGAACAAGAATGAGAACTTTTAAGGGCATTTTAGGATAGATAAGCTAAAATTAACTAGCTCAATTGTAACATGAAACCAGTATGAGGTGGTTAGATGGAAAAAGTATGTTACTTTTGGGACACAGCTGTCAATATTCTGTTTTTTTCCATTTGTATCAACTCCACATAAAACCCAGAAGACATAAGTCTTTACTGTACTTAAACACGAATGATTTATAAGTGTACAAAATACCCATAAGTATAAAAAAAAAAGACATTCATAATTCTGACCTAAAGTGAAGTCTACCCTCTGCCCACACACAAAAGCTTCAGAGCTGTTAAATTTTATTTCTCCAAAGAGAAACTAAACCCCCGTTTCACATGTTCATAGTGCAAAATTTTTATTTAGTTACCAGTTGAAGAATCAGCTATACTAAAATTAAAGGAACAGTTTTATTAACTATCACAGTGGTGTTCATAGTGCAAATCTAGGGCAGAACAGTAACATTCCCTGTAAGAGGCAAATAAAACAAGATCAAGCATTTGGAAGAAACTCACTACTGTAATATCTGCACTTGTCCACATTTAGCAGCACTCACCATCTGCATTTGGCCTGAATGTCATTTCTGCATAAATTATGTCAATTTGCACCTTAAGTACTTTCTATAGCTTTGTGTCCACAGCAGAACAAATCCAGCCTATCTGCTCCAGCTTCTGTTCCCTTTCTCATTCCATCTCTGAACCTTTCTTTCCAACATCTGTGTTCATCTTTCTCTATCACAAAAGCTTCCTCTCCTTTTTTAACTTTTGGATTTGAAACAGTCTGCTTCTATTCTCTGTACCTTACCTAACTTTTACAGATTGACATGCTTTATCTGGTTTTACTTAGATTTGCATGATCTTTAGGGTAGAGAAAGTATGGTTTTCAATGCATGCTAAAGTCCTCTGTAAATGTATAATTGTTACTGCTAGTGTATTATTACAGCTACAGTTCATGTCCAATCCACATTTCTTTCTGATCACGTTTCGTATCTTTTACCATTCAGTTTATTTTCAAGATTTTCCTTTTGCTGCATATTAGTGCAAAGACTTGATTATAAAAATAGAAAATATAAATGTTTGCTACTGTTATTCTGCTGTGCCAAGCAGCTTTTGCAGTACTTGGTTCTAAACACCTAATCCATCAGACACTCAGGTTTTGAAATCCCTGATGTACCGGCCATGACAAAACTATCTTAAGAGCAGTATTTATGTACACTCTGGTCTTCATACAAACCTTGTGATCAGCTTTCTGCACAAACCAAAAAAAACCCAATCACGCTATAACCTGTTCTGTAAAATCTTGTCCCTTTTTCAGCATATTATGTTCTTGCAAGTCCTCCAGTATTTTTGCAAGATTGAGAGTGACAAATAACAGACATCTTTTCTATGGAATTTTCTTTTATACACTTCACAGTTTCTGCAGTCCCAAATGCAGAGAAATCTTTTCCCATCCATTCTACAAAAAGCCTTCTTCTGTGAATTCTGGTGGATATAGCTCTTGTCATAAATATTTTCATTCTGCTTATAGGGTAATTTCTACAGGAATCTAACCTACTAGCGACACAAATTTGCAGCAATTTAACTGTATATTCAGGTCACAAGTATAACTCAATCTACAGGAGGATTCCAAGCATTCCATGTGTGTACCAACCTACCCTCACATCCCTCACTTGGCAGTCTGGAAAATCCTGTGTAAATCAGTATTTTGACTGTCAAATGTTTCTTCATCGTAAGTACTACACACAGAGCCCCTATCAAAACCCTTAAATATTATTCATTATTACCAAAGCTTTTTCATGTATGATCAAGTAAATTTCAGTCATTCAAGAACTGCAATTACAATCTGCAGAAGGATGCTTGAATTAACATAGCCTGAAACTGTACATTAACAATTTAGGAGAAGATAATGATGATGATAAAAATATCCTGAAAACCTAGAATAAAAAATAAATAGATAAAGCTTTAGATGTTGGATGACAAAGTATTTGAAGTTGACAAAGATGATCAGAGTTAACAAGGCTGTATTGTAACTTCTTTGGAACTGGGGAAGCCTTAAAATAAATCATTCAGTAAACACAGGGATGAAGAATTAAGTAAACTGTGATCTGGGGATCTTGCCAGAAATCCCTCATATTTAAGTATGAGCTCAACAAATTACCTGGCAACACAACTGGAACATGTTCTAAGTACAGAGCCTTAAGCCAGTTCACATTTATTCCTTCCAAAACAGGATGGCAGATTAAGACTTGGAAGCTGAAAAAGTGTTTCAACAAGCACAGTTATTATTGCACCTCCGCCAACACCATCACTAAAAATTACTGTCTTCCAAAGAAAAACAAAGAGCAAGTTGAATCAAGAAATACAGGTCTTGAGCCAAGTCTTGCAAAAGTAAAGTTACCAGTCTCATTGACACCAACAATTTCAGTTTTGATCCATAAACTTCAAGAAAAAGTAACACAAAACACTATTTATTAATTAGTATCAGTACAGCTATGAAGCTATGTACTTGTTTATTACGATTTTTTAATACATGCTTTGAGACCGTTGCAAATTTTTAGTAGATATTATTGCAAAAATGAAAAAAAAATAGAATTTATCACAGTACAGAAAAGCAAAATTAAGTAAGAAACAGTAAGAACTTGGATTTTACATGTATATTATTCCACATAGTAATACACTTCAAGTATTTTAAGTTCTATACCAGTATGAGAGATGTCATAATTGTGAGCAGTTTTACAGTGGTAAGAACTTACTCTGAAGCAGCCAAAGAGCCAGAGGAAAGCATATATAGACATATATAGATGGCATATATTAGCTCAATGACTTTTGAATAATTCAAAGAAAATCTTCTAAGACTGAAAGCTTAATATACTGGTTTGCTTTAAAAATGATGCCAATAAGGTAGAGCTTAAAACATGCCTACAAAGCACCGCACGGTGAGCCTCCAGCAGTAATATTATCGAGATCATCCAGGGGATACCATATATTTCCAGCCAAGTGGAAAAGGTCATATCAATACTGACCCTAGAGAAATTCAGTAAGGTGTTCATTTGTAGGAGAAAATATAACTATCCACTACAGTTTCGCAAGAGTTCTGACAGTCTCTCAGTGTTTTCAGTGTATAAACTTATACAGGGTTTTCCTCTAATGTAATACGGTTCCAGCTGAAATGCAAGTCTTGTGGTTTAATCCCCAGCCAGCAACCAAGTACTGCTGCAGCCTCCCCCTCTGGTAGCATGGGGAGAAGAAGCTTCATTTCCAGGTCACACAATATTCTGAGTTGGAAGGGACCCATAAGGAACTTCAAAGTCCAGCTCTTACATGAATGGCCCATCCAGGGACTGAACCCACCACCTTGGTGTTATTTGCATCATACTCTGACCAACTGAGCTATTCTCATCAAAGAGTTGAGTAAGAAGAGTTTCAGAATTGAAATACCAAAAAACAGAATAATAATTGTAAAGAAAAGGGAGGCTACAAAAAGAGAGGCAGCAACAAGGCCAAAGAGGGACAGGAAACTAAAAAGTCATGGATAATACCACTGCTCATCACCAGCTGGACAGTGCCCAGGCAGTCCCTGAGCTGTGATTGGTCCCCCCAGCCAACTCCCTCCAGTTTCTATACAGGACATGACCTTCTATGGACGGAACATCCCTTTGGCCAGTTCGGGTCACCTGTCCTAGCCATGCTCCCTCCCAGCCTCTTGTGCACCTGGTCACTGGCAGCGCATGGGACATGGAAAAGTCCTGGAATTAGGGTAAGCCCTACGTAGCAACAACCAAAACAGCAACATGGTATCAATGTGGTATCAGTTAATCTCATACTGCATCCAAAACACAGCACTGTACCAGCTATTGGGAAGAAAAGTAGCTCTATCCCAACCAAAACCAGGAAAACAAGTTTGAGTGTTTCAGTCTGTCTGTAATGAGATGCTTTTTGAGATAAGGGAAAAGACAGCAGGGTGAAGCCACTTGAGCAGGTGCTTCCTGTACAGGGCCTGCTGCAGGGGTAAAAACACCAACTTTCCAGAGCGTCTGTTTGGAATTTATCACCACTACACAATTCTCTCCTGAAAAGGAATTTCAGACTTCAAACCTACTGCGCTTTTCTCACAAGTCACGCTCTGCATACTGTACATAGTTTCTCCTACATTCAATACTATGGGTATTACCTAGTTTTGAGATAACCTTTACTCAGTGTCTCCAAATATAATGAAGACATTTAATGTCACATAACACATATATTTCTCATGGCAGGCAGATGGTGTTATGTATAATCTGTAAAATGTCCTTGAAAAATTTGCATGATTACATATAAACTTGAAAAAAAGAATAACGTGTAACAGCGCTAGTGTTGTAGCAACTGTGTCTTCTACAATTCTGCTTTCTGTTGAAGCAAAAAGAGAACCAAATATATTGGTACAGTCTTCCTTCTCAGTTTTCTGCCCCAAAATCTGTAACACTGTCTTAGCTATCACAATAGGAGCATAGGAGTTGAAAAAGTGCAGAACTTCCTGGGCTAAGCCATGTAAGGCTTTGAGACATTCATTGGTACTCTAACTTGCACATAAAAGTGAACAAGAAGCTGGTGCCATGTTTCAATACCAGTATAAAATCTATAAAAGTTACTGCTTATGAAAGCCAGTATTTCAAAATCCTTTTTGTAGCAGAAGATTTTCTGTAGGCTCACTTTGCAAGGGGAGCAAACATAAGGTTTACTTTCACATACCTCTCCGTGTTGACTCCTCCTCATAATTTGAAACAGTAGGAGTATGTGTCATTATCTGCTCAAAAAAATCACCCATGATCTGTACAAGTATAATAATACATTCTCATTTCATTGTCATCACAAGGCGATTGTAGGTGTGCATAGAGGTGCGTTGTATAGCAACAGTTGTTTCTCTATGCAATGTTGGCATTTAGTGTAGGATGCTTTGAAGGGTAATCTCAAGAGCCAAGAGGAGGTTTTTGTGCTTCAGTTGAAGTGCCGAAATGTTATATTAAGTAGGATATTGGTATCAATACATGTAAGTTGAGCCATTATATTTCCATGGTGGTCCTGTGAAGCCTCACTACCTGTTTGAGCTGTAAGAAACTCTTCCAGGTGTTAAAGGCATAATGCTTTAATGATTCTAGAGATGACCCTATGTGCTACATAGTATTTCTTGTCACTTATTGCATGCTTGCAACAGTTACAGGTTTCACTGTAGTGCCAACCCTTTTCCTTCATCAGATGCTTCTCTAGATATTAGCTTAACCCACCTTCTACCCAAGTAGCAAAGAATTTCTGCATTTGCTGAAGAGCAAAAGTGAAACCTGATTTTTTCTCTCATGAACAGCAAAACTAAAACCTGAACATTTCTCCTTGAACTGGTACAGTGTCAAATGAAGTTCAGAATCCTTCCTAAGAGGAAAAGTTACTACCTGATTCCCTAGGACACCTTACAAGGGAAGCAGGACACACAACTTTGATACAACATTGTCTCCTGAAAAAGACACTGACCTGAAAGAAGCACAAAGAGCACACTACTTAAACTTATCTCTGGCTCCAAGCCATCAGTGAAAACAGTTAAGCATCTGCTGTTTCTGGCATTCAAAAACCAATGAACAGGAGACCATAATGGTTGTCTGCTGTATAATTTTCTAAGTATCTATATATTTGTTATGTTTGATTTATGATGTTTCCATGGCACAAAAATATTTTGTCTGACCTGACTTTTCAGAAAAATATTTGAAATATTTCACAAATGTGGTATGTAACATCACTTTTTAGTAAAATAGTTGTATTGTAAATTAATGGCCAATCCATTTACCTTTTTGCAGCATCACAAATTATGCAACAAGCTGCTTTTGTTGGATTCTTATTGCAGCCTCCAGTGATGTGATGAGGAATTTTGTTAGGTCAAGCTTGAATATGTGTCCTGTATGTTACAGAGGCAATCTTCCACATCCAAAAAAGACTGAAAGAGACTGGGAATTAATCCTCTCAATATGGTTCCTGTAGACTACTACACATTAGCTCATCCCTAATGCAGTTCAGTCTGTAGCATGCAATAAAGAGATTGTGTGACCCATTTCAGGCTTCATAAATTTCTAAGATTTTCTTCCTGACGTGCTTCAGGATTGGCAAAACTTGACTGACTCCTCTGTTGCTGAACTCCCTTCTGTGCCTCCACAGAGCTGTTGCTGTACTTGAGCAAGACATAACACATCACCTTCAGCCATGTCTTTGGCCCTGATGAGCATCTAGTAAGAGGCACTAACATATCAATCTAAATAGACAGACCTAGATCTGCTTCCTTCCGTTCTTTTCCTTCCTCACTCAACAGCACTCTTGCACAGCAAGAACTTTATCTATCTTCCAATTAAGCAACTTATATTTTACCACCACACTGCCATATGCAAAGCCTTTTTTTGAAAAATAAAACCTTTCATATAATAAATTGGAGCTGCTCTTTTTGTTTTGTTTGGTATCTTTTCCAAAACATTCACGTACTACAGAAAATAATCATAACATTCAAAATAACACTTTAAATATTCAGCTGCTATCCTAAGGGTACAAAACCACTAAAAAAAATTTCACAGTCGTGTAAATTATTCATCCATTCTGAAGTAAATACTTTAGAGCATATCAAGCTGGGTTGTGCTCAGTAGCTGTAGGATTGACAGACACCAGTGAGAGAGCAGCTTGAGAACTTGCTCTTGGGTGCCTATAGCAACCATCAATAATAAAAACGTCCCCGAACTACCAACATTCCTGCAATTTTTTAAGTATATATGAGACTTGGTTTTTAACAAAAGGAGCTGGTGTACTGGTGGGAAAACCCTACATGATCATGTAGGGTTCCTACAGCAGAGAAAAAAAAAAAGAAGGAAAGGAGCTGAAACCAGTCTAAGGCAAATATATTCAGTGGCAAAAGCATACATATTCCTGGAACAGGAAGGCAAGTGGCAGATTATTAACATGAAGTGGTGACAGCATGATGCTATATGAGTCAAATTGCCTGTTATTGTTAAGAATGCAATTAATTTTGTAAAATGTTGTCCTAGGCTGACAGACAATTATCAGAAAAGTTTAAGAACTCAATCAAGTGCCAGAAAATGGCAGTGAGTGGAATAGAAAGTGTTGAACTGCCTGATTTCAGATAGAAAGATTGGCAGGAGAAAAACAAAAACAAGAGAAAAATGAAAAAAAGAGATGTAGGATGTGGCATGCCTTTTTGTGTGACATTTTCTGCAATGCATCTGCTTCTCAATTATCTTTTAGAAGAGAAGCCCGTTCCCAAGGCTGAGTTTCAAACAAATAAATAAGTGTCTTCTGACACATTTCATTTATTCTTTGTCTTTCTCAGAAACGGATTGTGTAAAACTAGTTCTTCTGAAACTTTAACCGTGACTTTGCTCAGGACTACCGCTCAGTCATTATTCCAAAAGACAGTTTATTTTAAAAATATTTAGTTATCCTGCCACTTTCTAAATATCAAGCAATTAATCAGTCTCTCTATAGGCCTTTTAACTATTAAACTGAGAGCCTATTCCCATATCTACCATGCCAACCACCCCTAAGTACTTTGGACCAAACTTGCAATTCTTCTCACCCATTCTCAGTAAGAAAATTATTTAAATACAGAACTCCTTCTGATATTAAAAAAATGATCATTGTCAAAAGGTCAGTTTGTTCCTTTCCATTTGAGCAGAAGAAAAAAAAAAATTTTTTTATAGTAGTTTGATCTCTTTCAGTTCATTTTCAAAAAATAAGTTTATCTTTACCATAAGATGTCTTTAAAATTATGGTATGACCTCAAGAGATTTACTGTGTACTAGCTGTGATCTGCTTCCCACTTGTCTCATGATTTTGGAATACTAAAATTTATTACTCTATATTAATTTATTAAGATTTAACTCCTTAATCTGTACCATTTTACTGTATGATTCAGAGGGGAAATTCTGCAAACATTACAGTAACAAAGAGGATATTAAATTGTCATTGACTTGACATTTTCTTATTACTGAATTGCTTAACATGTTACATAAGTGTTCTTTCATTGTTGAGATCTCTTTCTTTAAAGTAGGGGTACTTCAGAAAGTTCAGTGATCTTTCCTTCTGATATTTTTGAAATATAGGAAAGTGAAAAAACACCAAACTTTGCAGAAATGTATCTTTTAGTCCACTTTTTAGAGAAAAGCTAAGTCTGATCAGAGACTGAAGCAAATTACTAAGTAACAATTAATTATCCACCAATTGTTCCTGTGACTTAAGCTTTACTACAGCCATTTCTCTTCCTTTTTAAAGACTTAATACCAAAGCCAAGAAATCACACTGAAACCAAATAAATTATCCACTGAATTGTAAATTGGTTTCTAAAATATTTTTGACTGAAAGAAAACTTGTTTTCATTAGAAATAACTGTTAAACAAAACTGTTGCAGGTCCTGACTTGACAAAGTCTGCTCTGTACTTCCAGCACAGCTGCAGCACAGCCTCAGGAGGGACTAAAGGCTTCAGGAAGTATTTTCTCTGTAAAATACTCCATCCACAGTCTGTGTAGCACTTGTAGCACTGCATTCTTCCAGACCTAGGCTGACTGAAATTTATACCATCTGAAAACCTTCCTCTGTTAGAGCATGCAGATCCAGAGTGGTAAAAATTTCCTTCAGCTACACAGAGATGGGGGCAAAGGGTAAGTACAAGCAAAACTCAAAGAAGATACATTTCACACAAACAAGAAACCCCCAAGAACTTAAACTTTGTCTGCAGCTACTTGAGTTTAATCCCACATGTAACTGGAATTTGATGGAAAGAAATAAGGGTAGAAGTTTGACCTTGAGTACAAAGAACCTGGAAGCTAATAGAAGTCCTCAGACTTCCAAAATCTGGATTTCAGCCACACTGAATGGACAAAGTTGTCTCATAAAATATAACAGACAGCCCCAAACCTGTTTGGTTTGGATTTTTTCCAGAAAAGAGTTACATACCCATTTTCAGCCATGGTAGCTAAAATTCAGCTAAAACACAGTAGATAAAAGAAAACTTGACTGAAATTTGAGGACAAAGGCAGTCTGGTAACTTCTGATCATAATTATTTCTTTTCAGGAATGCAGAGGAAAAACAATGTCAGAGTTTTTGCTGGACTGATCAGATCCTTAACTCAGCACACCCTGAAAATGCATAACCAAGAATAACATACAGGACCAAAGGCTCTGGATAATATTAAACAGAAGACACTTAACCAAGGATAACAATCAGCACAGAAGATTGTGTTGTGTAATTGCCCCTGGCAGCATCAAAGCAGTACTGGTGTGATTAAAATAGAAACCTATAAATTTACTGGGAACAAATACGGAAAAACTGTGGTTTTCAAAAAGCCAGGACCTTGAAGATCCATGAAATGTGCACCCAAGGCCCTCTGGATAAGAGTAGGAAGAGTGTCCTTCCAATGTCTCTGACACTACAGCGTACTGAGAATTCTTTTTCTGAAAAATACAATCACGAAGCATGTCACAGGGAATGCTGAAGTTTGAATCCTTATTTCTGTCACACAGACATAAATGCAGAGAAATTCCATTGACTATTGCTGTGAAAAGAAACAGTCTACTAAAATTCTATCTAAAAATACTAACTTTAAAAAACCAGGAATGGATAATAGCAAATTGACATACATCAACTGAGTATCTAGAACAAAGGGAGCTAAGAGCAAAGAATAGGTAGAACACATACTTAAGAACTAAACAATCCTATTGAATAATATGGGATTGTCTTTTTTTCATTAAAAACCAGTTGATACTGTTGAGAAGGTCAAGCCTGTTGCAATGATGGGCACATCCATAAACTGGAGTGGACACCTGTTACGTATTCAGCTTTTGACAGAGCTGCTGTACAGCCACAGTAAGGCTGATCTAAGTGTTGACCCACATGTTATGATCTGCCAGCAACAAAATTTGTTCCTATACTCCTACCTTTTGCATACTTGTGTCAATCTGAGAATACTTTTTTCTTAATCTGAGACAATAGACATTTTCCTTCTTTTTATTACACTCATCAGGAATGTTCACATAGTACTAGCAAAGAGGTTTTTGTAATTTCTGTATCTAGGTTCTATTCATGAATTTTCTATTAGATAAAAAAGTGCCAAGTCACTTTATAGACAAAGAGGCAGTGGTACAAAATGCTTACAAGTGACCACTCAGATTTTATAATTCAGCACACTTGGACAGTCATGATTAAGCAAAATTTCATGGGACAGGGCTCCTTACCTGCACCTATCTTTGGGCTAATCACTTACTCATGACATAAAGGATTTTTTAATATTGGAAGTATTAGAAAATCCCAGTGTGTAACCATGACCTAAACATGGCTCAGTGATGCCAGACCACAGAAAACAAAAAGAAGGAATGATGATTCACAGGCAAGAAAATAATAGAACAGCACTTCTATACAGAGAACTATCCTTTACTTGAGGAGAAAGCTATTTAAATTGAAAAACATAATATTCATACTCTTAGACTTGCATGAAGAACATAGTGGCTTTATGGAATAACAGCAGAAGCAGCACGTTCACAGCAATGGCTGCACATGAATTAATATTTCCTCAAGTCCATGACAAATTGCTCAATGAAAAGTGTTGCTTCCCCCAGAATTAGAAATAATTAGAACAAGTTATTCAATTAAGAATATTCCAGTCCTCACCTTATGAAGTGTATGCTCATTGCAAATCATTAACTTTTTCAATTCAGAAAACAGTTTTCCTCTGCAGCTCTAATAATCAGTGGCAGACAAATTTTAAAAAAAATATGTATTTACTGTCCTACTGAGGCAAAACATACATACAGGAAATACAAAACAGGAAAAAAAATAAATACATTTTAAGGTTGCATATTGAAGGAACTGTAGCACTGTACATGCTAAGGGTGGCATTATGGACATACTTCATGTTATGTTGAACTAAACATTGGGGTGAACAAGTATGTCCTTCACAGGGTTTAGGGACTAGTTACAAAAAGCACTGTCTGCAGAGGCCTACTGCAGCGTTGGACTGCTCCTTTCAAACCTGAGAGTGGGAAACCACTGGAGCTCAAGGGCCTGGGCTGGGGGGTCCTCACAGTTCTTACTGCTCTCAGCAACACTGAAGGTCATTCACTAAATTATAATTCAAATAAAATTAGGATCAAAGGACTGACATCACAAACAGAAATACAAAAGTTTGAAAGAACTGTCTGAATTTGAGTTCCCTTTTTCCCACTAGCCCAGCAGGGGCTGAGTTTCTTTATGATGAAGGCCCTCAGCAAAGGTCTGAGAACTGAAAACGTGAGGGATGGTCAGCATTTCTCTGTACTCACATGGCAGTGACAGGAAGTCCCGTGTGCAAGGGGAATATAGGCTGCAACAGTTAAAGCAACACGGGGACAGCAGAGATTTAGCAGAGAGTCATGGGAGTTGTGTGAGCTGGACAGAACATGAGCAGCGCTAGTAAAGGACCCACATGCAGGTAATACAGTGTGGTTTGTGTGCACACATGTACAGCCCCTGTGTAACTCTGCCAACCAGCTGAATCCTCCCATTACTTTCCTCTCTTCCCCATCTTCTACTCCTCATGCACGTGAGTGTGTGTGCCCACCTCATCGAATTGTGCATTTTGGTCAACCTTGCTTTCTGTCCTCATTCCGTTTCAAGACCCTCTGTGCAAGCTAGAAAATTTTTTATAAAATATCTCTGTATGGGTTATCAGCATTGTGCTACTTTGTATAAGTTCTGCCTCAGTTAGTAGGACTGCAGTGGTGAAACCAAGGGAAGACTCAACCTGAGGAGATATATTTTCTAGTCATTACCCTTTGAAGTGAGGATAATGAGTTTCATCACAAATAGACTGTCTTTGAATATATCAAAACACCCAACATAGCATTATTGAAAAACCCAAACCACTGAGTATCTTTTCTCAACAGACACCTGTGTCTGCACAGACATCCTGACCCTGGATCTATGTAGCTCCATCCTTATCACTGTCTTGTCACCTGCACTGCAGCCATTCCACTTCAGGGGGTCAGCTGGCACAAATAGTGGTTAAACAAGGTCTATCCAATGTTTAAGCTTAAGATGAGTAAAAAAAGAAAAACCAATTCCTTATTCAAGGGCAGAGAAAAGTAACATTACAAGAAAAATTTAGCAGCCTAAAGGAACAGCCTCACAGTCAGCTATCGCTACTTTTTCCTTGCATTGATTTTATCTCCAAAACTCTGTTAAACCTTTGATTTTGCAATCCACCCTGAAGAAACTATAACCATTTATAAAAAATTTAAATAGATGGAAAAAAAAAAAGAAGAAAAAAATTAATTAAATGTTTAGACTAGAATGAGAAAAGAATCCTTTCAGATCAGAGTGAGGTTCTTCACTGTAGCTTGTTGGCATTAGTGGTTACTTTCTGTTAGGCTGACATCTTTGTCATTATATCAAGTGTAACAACAACAAAAAAATGCCTCCCTTTAAAGCCCTCTTTGAGGCTTGTGGTCTGACAGATGGATAGATTCCTTCAGCCTAGATCTCCTTAGTCTCTTCAACTTTTACTGGGAGATATGTTGTTTCTCTTAAAATTAGCTTGCTGTTTATTTAAGTGAAGAACTAGATGTCTGAACTGTACTGGGCATGTCAGAAAGACGTTGCCTCCCAAGGTGGCAAAAGCAGCAGATAATCTGCTGGCAAGCTGCTCCAAATACATTCCAGGCAGCTTGTCTTGTGAGGAAGCTTTAAGTTCAGTGGAAAGCTAAATACCAAAGCTAGAAAAATCCTTCTATTCATAAAAGAAAGATTCAATTTAAAAGTCCTTCTAAATTCAAAAAAAGAGACCAACTCATTGAAGCTTCAAAAGTTTACCTCTATTCTTCCACCATGAAGTGAGTCAAATGTATAGGAATTATATTCATGAACATGGCCAGGCACAACAGTAAAGGTGATGCTGATTTTCACTGTTAAGATATTACTACACTAATGACTACCTGGATTTTACAAGAGAACTCTCTCAATTATTTTACTTAGAAAATTTATTAATGAAAACAACACTGTCCAGGGAAGTGAATTAGTGTTGGTCCACTGAAATAGCAGTTACACAATTTATTTTATTCCTGCCAGCAGATCCACAGTTAAGATCCCTCAAGCAAACAGAATCCAGAGGCACAATTGAGTTTAAGTACAGGATTATGTTCAGTCCACTATTTGATTAACTTAATCCTGATCTCTAGAACTGGCTTCTTTCACCAAGTCATTCCAGACCACTGAGCTGCTGAGATATAGAAAGCTTCTGGAAGTGGCAGTTATAGACAGAAAAGAACATTTTTCACTCAATGGAATTCAGGGACTTCCTTAATTTATGCCTCTAACTGAACTAATTTGATTAAAGTTTTGTTCCATTTTCTTTTAATTAGCCAGGGCAGCTTAAATTAATTATGTCTTATGTATGGATGCTGTACCAGGATGTTTCATGCAGGAACAAATATGAAATTAAAAAAAAAAAAAAAAAGTCTAAAGGTTGTTTAATCTAAGCTACCAAGAAAGATGCACTGAAATGTAGTATTGATTTGCCTTCATTGATAAAAATGCAATGTCCCGTTCACCACGTGGCGGTTTAAAAGCTATCGTGGCCAGTGCTGCATGAAAATCTCCACACCAAATTGTGTGTAACGCTGCTGGGTGTACACTGAAGGGTAATGCTGTGCAGCCACCAGCCTGGAGCAGTCATTGCTCTGCTCCTGATGACAAGGACACAGTCTGTACATGAACCTAACTCAGGGACAGAGAGGTGAAATTTTTAAGTTATCTGCCTCCAGTGCCTATTTGCGTAAAGCTAAATACAATCTAGTACACATTTAGATATGGGTATGTTCTGAGTTAATCAATTCCACCAAGCTATTCTCTGGTGTAAATAAAAGAAAAGTCTGGTCTGAACTGTGCATGTATTGTCTCTGCTGGTAGAAAATGTAGGCACGCCTCATGGACAACTGGACAATTGAAAGTTCTTGGTGTAGCATTCCCCGTTAAAAGCAGTTAAATCTGTTGACCTCATTTGTCTTTGATGGTTACATCACTTCGAGACAACTGAGGACAAATCTCACTTTCCAGTGCTACTGTTCCAAGCTGTTCAGCAGCAAGCACCAGTAGGTAACAAGCGCCATGCCACATCCTCACAGTCAGAGCTGATGGAGAAAGAATACCTGCTTTTTAGCCAGAGCAAAAATCTGCAAATTGACAAAGAAACAATGGTAAAAATTCAAACCTCTGATTTTTTAAAGAAAGATGGGGGTTATACTCTCCCTCTTGTTGTACATAGGTACAGTATTTCTTCTCTTTTCTACCAGCCATCACTGGTTTATTTCTTTCTACCTGGTGAGTCAAAGTTTGAAGCATAGCTTTCTGTAACTTCTTCCTCCATAGCTGCTGTCTTTTTTTATAGGTTCCTTGCTGGATACAGCAAATCTGCTTTACGCTGTGGCAGTCATACCACATTATATATCACAGAGCACAGCTTGCTTATTTTGCCATGGCTATTGCAGACAGCTAGCTAATATGGTGAGAAATACTGTGCCCCAAAACAAACTGCATATGAAATTGTTAGGACAGGGGCTGTATGCTAGCACAATGTAGAATTAAGCTTGCATACCACACTTGTAAATTAGTGGGAAGAAGAATCATAGCTGGCTATTAAAATGTATTGCTTTTAATGCAAGGGGCTCTCTTATGTTTGTTCTTAAACACTGGGGGTTTCTTCCTTTTAGTTTGTATTGAAAGCTTGACATTCCAGACTGTGAAGTTTAAAAAAGCTGACCTTGAAAACACAGTCACATTTATTTTTGAATGTTAGTTTAGCTTCACACCCTGGAAGTGGCTTCCTGCCTTCCAGATTTTGCTGAGCATTGTATGACCAACCATGCCTGAACTCACTGCACAGCTCCCTTCAGGCCACACTACAACCATTCAGAACCCATCCACTGACAGCTTGAAATACAAAAAATGTCTGTTTTAGTAACCCATGCCACGATTCTAATCACCTCCACCCTCCTTCACCAAACAGTGACCTGCTCAGTTGCACCCCTGATCATTTTCAGAGGTGGCAGGCCAGCTCTCTGTAGCAAAATTTTTCTGGGATCTTCCTCAGCATCAGCTCAAGGGCATTTTTACTTCCTCACAGACTTCATGCAGTGCTCCCACTGATTTCACACCCAGGCAGGTACTTCCAAAGGAGGACCTTTTCCACCTAGAAAGCTGAAGCAGTCTTGCTGAAGGTTTTGCACTCCCCACACAGAGCAAGCAGAGCACAGCTCCCTGACACCTGCTAAGCTGTGAGAATTCTCTTCATAACAGCAATCTGACAGGCTGACATTAAGGGTGAAGGGGTTGCTCTGTTGATACCAACTTGTAACATTTCCATGAAAATTCCCTAACAGCAGTAGTATTACTATCTACGCAGTAATATTGATAGGCACTGCGAGAAGCAAACTATGAGAAAACATGCACAGTGTTCTATGGGGAAATGTGGGATCCTGTCAGTGTTGTTGACACAGCTGGACTTTAGCAGTAGGTACAGCGCTCAATTCAGGCATTAACTTTATGCTCTCAGGCTTTCCCGGGCACTAAAGATGCTGGGCTAAAGACACTCAGATATAGACAATTCCCAGAGATGGCTGTTGAAACACAGAACACTGTCCTAATTCCTGAGATTTCCAGGTAGCTGCAAGCTCTGAACAATTAAATTTCAGATAGCTGTGAAAGAATCTACAGTACATTACATTTAAGTTTATATTTCTTTCACATATGACCCAGTTCAGAAAGGCTTACTTGGAAGGTATTTCTCCATCTTACAAAGTCACTTACTCACCACTCAAATGGACAATACCCTCTTCCTCACACCTCATGTTTCACATTTAGCGTCACATTTAACTAGATTTACAACACTGTCTTTAATAGAATTGCTCCTGAAATGTACTAATGCAGTCCATAATTAGGGAATAAGCACATGACATAGCAAAATCAGGATAGAGTAGTTTACCTGTTTATGACTGAGAGATGAGCTCTTGTAACTTATTACATGTACACTCTTAGTTTATCCCAATGACGAAGTAAACCGGGCTAACCTAAGCCCAAACTGAAGAATGAGAGGACAGTAAATGGCTGAAAAATTATTAACATTGGGGGTACTGGCCGTTATCTACTGTGCTACAGAGAATACTGTTAAAATAAACAGCAAGAAATTCCCCTCACCACCAAATTCTCAGGGAACAATTATTGCATCTCCAACGAGAAGAAAGGAAATAACCATTAATGATTATTTTTCTATGTTAGGCTAAAACACCTGTTACAGCTTAAGGGATTTTTATTTGTTTTCACTGCACATAGTGCTGGAACACATATTGTGCAATAATACTGTTATGTCAGTGCTCTTGTAGAATCACAATTTCTTCTTAGACAGCTGCAGCATTTACACGGATTTATTAGATCCAAAAGTCCACATAATCACATCACCTGAATAAAAATTAGGCATCTGAAAGTTTTACATAACCACGGCATTTGCAGTTGGACAGGATGGTGCAGAGCTCATGCTGGAGTAGCCTTAAAAAGCAAACAGACTTCAGCAGTGCTGAAACTGCTGGTACTGCTTAACTTAAACCAGAATAACCAGAAGTTGAATCTTTGTGTAACACTATGTTAGTCCCTTCCAAAGACACAAGCGAAATCAGAAATCAGGGCTCTCAGATTAATTTGTCTTTGGCTCATTATGACACACTCAGTCTTCGCTTGATCCTTACTCCAGGTAGGCTGGTATGAACTCATTTAACTCCACTCAATTAAACAGAGAATTGCAAAATTATGCCAGCTGATATTTCAGGACTGTGATTCTTCATTAAAAGGGTTCTGCTAAATATCAATTTATTTTGCTTAATAAAATGAAATGCTGTGCTATCCAGCACATTGTCAGAATAATGCTTTCAAGTACATGGGGGATGTAATTCTCTGCATAAAGACAGACTGAGAACAGCAAGATTCACAGCAGGTGTGAGAGCTCAGTTCCACAGCACTGAGAGCAAAACACTGCAAAATCTCAGTGTGGCAAACTGCACCATACACAGGCACAGGACCAAGCTTGTATCCTTTAGAGCTCTCAGGATAACATACAGAAAGATGAGAACAGCATGTTCTCAGTCACCCTAACACCCTGGTGCAGACCCACTATGACTGGACATTAGCAACTACCACACCAAAAGCCAGCCAATCTTTTTAGCCGTTTTACAGCTGCCATTTAAACTACATCAGTACTGCAGACAGCCCAGGAAAAGGAGTTATTGGACCTGGTAGACAACAATAAATAACAATCAGTGGGTACCATCAGTCATGATATGATTTAATACTGGGCTGAAGGTGCTTTCAAAACCAAAAGTATTTATAGATAGCTGGCTAAAAACACTGACAACAAACAGCCATAGAACAAAAAAAAATGTTAGCATTTTCTGGATGTCCTTTTTCAAAAGCAAATATACAGTGATTTACTTCAAAGCAGCTAGAATAACTGCTGAAGCTGATGTTTATAAAATCTAAATACAGTTGACACAAATGAAAAAAACTCTGCTTTCAGTTACACATGTAGAACCTCTGTAAGGAGCAGAATTTGTCCCCAAGGGAACATACTGTGCCTAAGAGGAAAAGGGCCTTAGAGCCAGACATAAGCTAACTGGCCCAGTTCTCTTCTCAGCTATACCCCCTTAACTGTGCTTCTGCAGCGAAAAAAATCATGGCACTTCTTAAAAATAATCAAGTCAAAGGAAAAGGGTATTTTAAAACTGAGTATCAACTTTGTCAGGAAAATCAAGGGGACAAACCATCAAAGACAGCTTAAAGATTCAAGTAAGTAAATATTGGCATTTTTTGGTGGCATATTGCCCCAGCTGCAGTCACACTCTTGAGACATTCCCAAGTTTAGGGAGAAACTGCAAGGTGTTTGTAAGGAATAAATGAAAAATGTCATCCCATAAGTTACAATCAGATTTCTGCCACTGTGCAGTAAACAGCATCTCCATCTCCAAAAAAACACTGGAACAAATAGAGAAAGATGTAAAAGGGGAAGTGAGAGAAGCAAGAGAAGAGTTCAAGTTACGGTGACAAACAATTCACGTTCATATCCTGTAAAACTGGAAAGTCAAAGACTTCACATCTTCCAGCTCCATCTATGTGTTATGTGGCTTCTTCAGGGCTACAGCTGGCCCATACTTTGGTCCAAATTCACCAGTTCTCCACAAGTTTTTTCTGTACTTTCCTCTTATTCATTCTTCAATACTGCACACCTTTTTCTTTTTTTTCAAGTCATTCTTCAGCACTGCTCTTATCTCTTTTCAATTACTGAAATCATTGTTCATCAATTTTAAATGAGCTCAAGGAGCTCATATAAATAATTTTAAAATCCATCTTTCTGTTATAAATTAGTATTTCCAGAATTCATTCATTCTTCCACTCATTCTACTATGTCACTAACCTTCTACCCAAGAATTTCCTGAATATTTTCCACTTTTGGTCTAAATTAAGAAGTTGACCTCTGAAACTCTTCAGCATTCTATTTTTACCACCTTAGACATGAACATGAGCAGAAGCACATAAAACCGATCTCAACTTCTACTGAGTTGGCAAGAAAAATTCTCATTCACTTTTAGAGTAATTTAGGAATAACAATTCAACACTAACTCTCTACAGTGTTACAGTCTACAACTGGGAGCCTCAAAACATTCCTCTGAATTTAAAAGGCTTTGCTGAATCACCAGAGTTCCTTTCAAAACACCTTTGATCTTCAAACCTGGAGGGAACTTTTAAAGTTTATTTTTTCCTCGACTGCCTTCACTGGCTGACAGAGCATGTGCTATAGCCACCTTGAATCCTTATAAACCACCGGGATGCAGTGCTGGAGCAAACTGGGTGAAGCCATCAATGTGCCTCCTCACACAGGTTCCAGCACTGCCAAGCAGCCCTCCCAAGGGCATTTTGAATATCAGACAGGGCAAATTTTCATTTTAAATAACCCATAGTGCTATTGAGAGCATTGGAAGCTGCCCAGACATGAGCTTCCAGTGTCCTGAAAAGCCATAATTAGCCTGATTGCTCAGGGAAAGGATGACAGAGATAAACTTGCCAGTTAGTGGTCATTCAAGCACAAAGACCTAAAGAAAAACCACTGCTTCACCAACTGCTTGGAACAGGCCAGCACTGGAATGCCAACAAACTCTGGCTTAGTTTGGGAAAAACAACTCACCAAATGGAATGAAAAGGAGCAGAAAAAAGGAAGAAGACTCTGCAATTTCCCAGCAACATCCAGCCCCACATGAACTAGTCCTCAGCATTAAGTTCTCACTCAAGGAAATGACTGGTAGAGCTCAACATTGTTTGTAGTAATAACATAAAGTATGTATAATTAATACAGTCCAGCTCTCATACCTTATAAAATAGTAACATTTCTTATGTAAATGCAGAGAGTGCCATATTTAAAGCAATTGTCAAAAGATGACACAGTTCAATTTAAAAAAAACATATTTCTTTCTGTTTAGCCTGTACTGCCTAACCCAGACTCACCAATAATTTAAGGCAGGTACCTCCACAAAACAAACTTATTAAAGTAGTTCTTAAGCAACCAAGAACAATCAAGACCCATTGTGCTCTAGCAGTATTTTGTTACCCTCTTGAATTGTTACCCTCTCTACCTTGCACACATTACAGAGCAGAGGTTATTCTGTGGCTGACCACAGTGAATTGCTCTTTTATCACTAATGCATTTTCTTTCACGATGCTGCTTCAGTAGCACTTTGCAGCAAGTTCACACCAGTTTCTGAATTTCTTGCTTCTGGTGTCACTCTTCCTTATGCTGCCAGCTTCCACCACCTAGCTGCTCCCACTTTTCCTGAATGACTGTAGAGCACAGCCTCTGGCATTGGAAACACAGCCCAGGGCTGCCATTCTCAGAGGATGCACTTCACCCCACAGATAGTCACCAGTATTTCCTACTCTGCAAGTATAAAAATATAAAAATAAAATATAAAATATAAAATATAAAAATAAAGCCTATTGATTCCTATTGCATTTAATACTTTTTTTTTTTTTTTAATAAAAAGATGCCACATAAAAAAGGGTTGGAAGACAAAGTGCAGAGCACATTTCCAAATATCCATGAATTAATGTTAATGTGTAGATAATTTTTTTTTTTTTTAAAGTCTTCTAAAGTGCATGTTACAATAGTAAGTGACTAAAGTAATTTCTCTGATGCATGGAAGTACACAAATATAACAGAAAACTATTTTTAAAGTATTATATATTTTACATGCACAAACTAATTCACTATCCAGCATAAAGTACTGCAGCATTACTTCCATTAAATGAAACTAATTTTCCAGAGAGGCAAAGAAGAAGAAGCCACAGTTCTGACTGAGAAGCTACTGACCAACTATAAACTATCCATTATTATCAACTGGTCATTACTCTAACAATTACAAAAATAACTAAATACTTCAGCTACTAAGTCAGAACTGTGTTAACAAACTGGTGCTTGATTATTAGAAGACACTTCCAGTATGGAAAATGGAGAAATTTTCTTTATTCTATCTAGAATTTTTTTCCAGTACCTATTCTTATCTAGCAGTGTTTAATCACGGGTTCCATTTACACTATTCAAGTTTTCTGTAACTAAGTTTTAGTCTAAAATATATACTTTGCCTGTGAGCCTCTATTAATAGGAAACTCAATATCTAAGCCATAAAATGCAATCTCTAATTTTAACTAATGTGATGGCAAATGCTAACTCAGGACGACGAGATGCCTCTCCCATGGTGTCCCACAGGGACATCAAGCACAAGGAAACTACATTGCAGCACATTCCCAGTGATAACAGACATGCTCTGGTTCTTTCACCAAAACTCTGCTGAAGTGCATCAAAACTTCCTGCCTGGGAGAATCAGACTCCACCATCTATGTCCATGAAACTCATCAACGGTGAGTTCAGCAAACTGGCATCAGCAGAAGCAAAAAAAGAAGTAAGAACTACCTCAACCAGAGGGCCACACTCAGTGGCTTATTTATTACTGACTGGATTGTCTCTACATTTTAGGATGTTTTAAGCTATTTAACAGAAAACTGTGTTAACAGCTATTATTCATACTGGCTTTCTGTTTAAAAACAGCAATTCTTTTCTTTTGCAACTTATATCGACATGTAAATTCTTATAACTAAACAAACATCAGTACAAAACACTATTATTGTGAATATAATTTTCTATTTTGCAACACTGGGTGAAGCAATTCAGTAAATTTAGAAACCATCCATAATAATAATGAACTACACATTTAAGCCGTCTTGCATCATCAGTTTTCAAGCAGAACACATTAGTGAGTGATCACACTAATCAGAATGTACTACAGCTTGATAATGTTTTTCATAATTAGAATTATTTTGTCAGTCATTTTAGGCCAAGTATTTAAAACACAAAATTACAAATATTTCAACAACTAAAATCTCGAAACCTCATGGGATTTTTTCCTCACTTCTCATGAGTGTAATTTTTCTTGTGTATTTGTATTTCTTTGGAGTCCTCTCAAGAATGGCACCATAGCACGAGAACCAGAAAAAAAACTTACTAGAAAGAGAAGTAGAAAGAAGCTCTCCAGCTAGAAAAATTTAGCAAGATACTGAATTCGTTTTTATATCACAATCATTTTCCAAGTCCAATTTCAGCTATTCATTTTATATAGCATTTCCCAATTGCTCTTGAATCTATTTATGTTCTTTGACTATAGATTTTGCTATGTAGTTAAGTAAAAGACACCTGAAAAAAGATTAGCAATGATATTCTCACTGGTTTAAAGTAAAAGAAATTAAATATACCCAATGTAATTTGTTCTCTGCTAAAATTACTCTTCCATGGTTAGTTACTGAGTTTTCTTATTAGGTCACATATACTTAAGAACAGTGATATCCCACTAGTTCATGTTACTGACAATGGAACATTGCCTGTCCCTGTTCAAGGCCAGGTATCAGAATAAACCCTAACATATAGGAATGTCTCTCCCATGATCACCTCTTAGCTACAAAGGGCAACTCAGTTAAAAATGCACGATGATATAGATGGAAATAGAAGCATCCCTCAAGAAACAGGGGTGATTGTAACCAGTAATCATTTTGGATTAGGAAGAGAAAGTTCTTGCTAAAGGAAAAGGGAGGATGACACATTTGGATCGTCAGTCATGGAGTCCATACTTTCCTTCTTGCTTCCCTCTGAGGAAGATGCCTGGCAGTTATGTACTCAAGTCCCTTTAGGACAAATCATATCGTTGCCTCACATTCCTGGAAGAGTTGGCTGTTACGTGACAAACAAAATCCTTTCTTCTTTAAAGTCACAACAGGAGGTTGCCTGTTCTCACAGCATTGCCTCTTCTACAAGTCCAGAGTCTCTGCAGAAGAAAGTAGCAAGCCGAGTGGATTTGGGAGCAACAAGCAGAGCATGCTCTGTAGCTCCTCAGGAGATCCTGTCTGCAGGATTCCCCTGTACTCACAGAGAAACCCTGCAAAAATGTCCCATAGACTCAGAGAATCACAAAATGGTTTGGGTTGGAAGGGACCCTAAAGCTCATCTCATTCCAACCCCCCTGACATGGGCAGGGACACCTTCCACCAGACCAGGTTGCCCAAAGCCCCATCCAACCTGGCCTTGGACACTTCCAGGGATGGGGCATCCACAGCTGCTCAGGACAACCTTTTCCAGTGCCTCACCAGCTCATGACACAGCTGCTGTGCTGGCCACAAGGAGTACCAGACCCCCAGAAGAAATGCATGACTTTATCACTCATGGCTGTTCTGGGCCCATTAAATTTAAAAGTAGCTCCATGTCCTCTTCCATGAATGTACATAATATACATTGATCTTTACGTAATAAAAAGAGAGAGAGATTACTAATGAAGCATCCTGGATATTATCTAAATCACTAATTATTTTTTCACATTTTGACATACAGTACCATTTAATATTTTATGTTGATGATAGCCAGTCCACCAAGAGGTTTTCACTGAATTGCAACATACTGAAATGCTGCATTGAAATATTGAAGTCTCAAAACGAAGATAAGATAACACACTTGTAGGAAATAAAGCTCTAAAAACAAACTCTGCATTTATAAAATAAATGGAAAAATTCCTCATGCATTTAACAAGAGTAAAAGGAGTTAGAAAGATGAGAGACTGTGGAATGTTAACTACAGCATTAAAAAGAAGCATTTTCTTCATTTAATACAATACCTTCTTTGTATAGGCTGAAAACATAAAATATTACTGAATATATAAATCTCAAACAGAAGTAGCTGTAGGTGGCTTGGAACAAGTAAATGCTGTGTTTATACAAGTACAGTGTTCTGCAAGCAATATTAGTCAGCCATTGAGCAGGTTCCCTGTGCTCCAGTACACTGAATACGTGCATAATTAGGGCTTGTTTGCGTGACATCTGGTGGGGAAATAATATCACATCTGATATGAAAGATACAAAAATATTTTCATAAAACAAAAAATTGCAGGGGAACAGGACCGTGATGTTCCTTTTCATAACAAGCAGCCTCACATCAATAAAATTCAATCATCCTACAATACTGACTGTATCAGCTCTCCAGAACAGAAAATAAGTCAGTATGCAATTAGATGCAATTTTCCAAGATTTGAAAAATTCAATTTCCTTTATCTCCTTGTGTCCACAGAAAAGATAGAACTCAGGTAATGTCAAATGGACGCAGATGACTGGTGTTGAGTAAATCAATTTATTAGTCAAAGATCTGACTGAGCATCCCAAAGCTTTCATTGCTTAGAAGCATTTTATATATGCATAGTCCTAATAAATCTGTGCTGTACACATTATTCTGCAGCATAATGTCTGTAGAGCAAAGTCTGTTCCCTTCTGAGTGTCACTGGATTAGAATTGGGGTATGAAACCTTGTTGTCTGCAACATTCTCAACAGTAAGAAAACAAAAAGTGAATCCAAATGAAAATGAAAATGAATCCAAAGGGGGAAGAGTTGGAGTGTTGCACTGGACTCTAAAGATAAATCTCTATTCTTGCTTATATTAAATTAAGGATGTTTAGTGATCACACAAATACCCCTCCCTGTATTCTGGGCAGGGCTGTTCCAAGTCCTGAGCAGATTTGCTCAGAACTGGCTCAAATACCAGAGCACTGTGCCATGTCCTGCTTGAGCTGTGTCACATTAACATACTCATTATAACTTCTGCATTACTGACCACCTCTTCCTCCCAAATACAAAGATTACTCTTACATAGCTCAAAATTCAAGTCAGTGGCATGAACAGAAATGAGGCCAAACTCAAAAAACAAGAATCCTACACATCTCTGGTTCTGATTTTTCAGGATCAGGTTGTGCAAAACACTGCAGATTTTCATATCTTCCTAAGCAGGGATCTTCATCCTGCAGAATGCGGTGCCCTGCTTGATGCCTATGCATATACAATATAATTTATGCCATTGAATAATTTTTTAGATTTCTCTTTTTTTAGCATGGAAAGCCTGTATGGAATGAGGATGACAACACCATTTTGAACATTTCTGTTGTAATTATTTATTTGGGCAATAACATCCAGTAAAAATAGATCATGATCCACCTCAAGTGGTTTCAGACAAGACCACTGTCTATAAATCCAGCAGAAAAAGAGCAGTGTCTGAACTTTCAGAAAGAACGAAGTAAAGCTGCTCCACAGTCAGAAACACTGTGGGTTATTGCAGAAGCAAAGTAATTCCTGTCAAGTACTCCTTAACCGCGGGATTTAAAAGCATTTTTCCCAAGTGTGTGAAACTCATTATCAATGTGAAACACTATAGTTGCTGCTACTCGCTGTATCAGCATAAGAAATCTCCCCTCAGCATTTCTCCTTGCCCAGTGTGTGAGCAGACAGCTCACAGACCTGGAGCAAGGGAACAGCACGCTGCTCTCTTGAGCTGAACAGTTGCTTCTGCTGAGCTCCAAATGGCATCCCCGAGTAGCTTTTCCCATTCACTGAAAGTGGGACTTGTGCTGTAGCCCTTCCTTCTCCTAAGGACTGTGTACCACTGACATACAAACCACCACAGCCCTGCCTTCGCAGCAGGCACTCACAGGACAGGAGCTGCCTCGTTAAGAAAACCAGCTCCAAACGGGAAAAAGCTTTTAATCCTTTACAACGGAAATACCAGTCCTTAGAAGGAGCAAGGTTCAAGATACAACAGCTTGAAGGCTGGAGAGGATGTAATAATGAATCTGCCTTTGGAGGCAGCGGTGAACCTCTCTAATTAACACAATATTCTTACCAGCAGTTACTGAAAAATAACAACAAAAACCTCTTAACTTTGCTCACTGTATTTATGAAGTTTTCTGTCATTTGGACTCAGTTCCTGAGTCTGCTTGGATTCATTAACACCAGAGAGCTACAAAAATGAAGTGCTCATCACAGAGAAAGGGTCCAGAGAATGCTCACAGCACTGTATCAAATACTAGGAGTTCAGGAAAAAAATTAAGCTGAAGGAAGGCATTGCAATATATTGATTGCATATTTTATTTAAGGCTTTTATTCCAAGCTATTTGGGATGGATGTTCTCCTTCACCTTCATATTTTCAGTGCTTATGATTGCTCCTTTCTGGGACTTCCAGTGGGCTACAGAGGTGATGAGGGTGGTTGAGGGCTCTGTAAAGAAGCAAGCCCTAGGAAAGAGATGGAATTTTGCTTTGTGACCCTCAAAACTTAAACCTTGGTGTTTGGGCTGACAGGTGCTCTGGAATTTTCCATCATGTTTCAGTCTGCAGGCATGGATGGTCCCGTGAAAACTGCTTGGATATTCTGGTTCTCAAATATGTGCATCTGTGTGCACAAATATTGGAGAAACCACTCCGGCTTTCTTTGAAACAATGGCATTGCAGGTCCAATCACCATTTTAACAACATATTCCACATTCAGAATTTCAGTACAAACCACGTAGCTCACCTCCCACCTTTGGCAAACTGGCCAAATGGAAAGCATCACTCCAGCATTTTTTCATTAATTTAGTCCGTATCAGGCTAATTTTTAGACACCTTTTCAAGTATTTCAACCATTATACAATGATGGTACAGAGCTAAGATACTTTGTAATACATACAAGACACAAATTTAGATATGCTGTCATTTGCTATGGCTGTGTTTACTTAATACCAACATCTGCTCCAGTTCCAACAATGACACTGCTGCAAGAACAGCAAAAAAACCTAATTGTCTCAATGAAAAGATTAAGAAATACTACACATCATGCTCTAGGCACCTTTCTGGATGTCAGCCCAAATCAGAACATCATTAGTTATTTCCCAGCTTCCCAGTACCATCTTTGGGACCCATACATCCAACAGCTGAAAAATAGCCTTGTGTTTGAAAATCCATGAAAACCTTCTGGCCTACCAGCACAAGGAAGCTGTCTAAAAAAAGGAAGTGGTAACACAGCTTAGGAGAAATAGTCGTAGATGTACTGGCAGCAGTAAAACACTGAAGAAATGAGACCTGGGGATGATTCAGGGACAAAAAACAAGAGTAGCAAAACGCTTAACAATTGGTCAGTACTTAAGGCTCTGAAAAACGTACGTTTTCAATTTTGGGTGGCGCAATAGAAACCTTGAGCTACAACTGCATCTTAGAAGAGCAGACCCAGACCTGCTGTCTATGGTTACCAGCAAATGCAAGGCTTTTGTCAGGGCCCAAATAGGCCTGAACAGTCCTCCCCAGCCTCACCTGCTGCCCCCACCCACAGCCCTGCCTGTGGCTCCAGGAGCCCCATTTAACGCTCCTCCGAGGACAGTGAGGAGGCCCCAGCCCCCGTGGCTGTGAGATTGTGCTCAGCTCCTGCCTTTCCCAGCCCTTGGGAAAGGAGCCAGCCCTTGCTGCCCCCAAACACATTTCTTTCACCACCTCAAATTGCCATTCATGTTATGTGTTAGTCTGGCATCAGGAGAACCTTTTAAAGCATTGAACAGAGGTCAAAAGTATTGGGAGCATTTCTTTGGACAATCCTATAATGTAAGATGCCCGACTGGTTAGGTGAACTTTTTAAATCACATCTATTGTTTCATGTGGCAGTACAACTGAGACTGTGCTTGAAAATCTTGTGGGTTCTCTGGCTGCTTCTATTAGGTATAATTCAAAACTACAGAAAATCACAGAAATAAAAAAGAAAGCTGAAATATCTTTTGTTCTCTCCTCTCAAAAGAAACAAGTCAGTCAAGCCATCAGAAATTTTCAAAAATAAGTAATGGTCTGAATGTCTTTATTTCTGGGTGCCCAAGAATGAGACAATTTCAAAAGCACTTTTTCTGCATGAATTCAAAAGTAAATCTCTTTACAATGACTCCATTTCGCTTAGGAGTTGAGTTGTCCAGTATCACTAATCAATTCTGGAAATATTTTCTTGTAAAATAGGTCAAAGAGCAGCAAATTAGTACAATTTCTAATTACTAGAGTCTTCTCACATTTTCTAAATATTTCAAAGCTAGAAAAATGCTAATTGTCCATTAAACTATGAGCAACGGAAAATATTTTATTAGCCAGAGAAAACAGTTCTGTCTTCTAACTTATGGAATCACCCTATCAGTTATTAGAGGAGATGTTCACAAGTAAAATGGCACCAAAATAACAATTTCTTCTTGCAGATTCTCAGAAGCATTAGACCTTGTTCCCCATATTTACTCGGACCTTTATAGCATTTTTATCATTAATTTTGAGATCTATGAGTCCTGGATAAGTAACAGTGCTTATAATAGCTATAATAGAAATAGCTATAATAATAGAAATATAAGAAATTAAATGTAAATTAATAAGAAATTTAATATAAGAAATAAACATATACAGAAATAGATGCTGGAGTATAAATTACTATACAATTCCTCTGCTGTGCTCTCTGCAGTAGGATAGATTCTTGCTAAAATAACATTTATCTGAGCTTGTCATCTGGCACAGAGTAAAAAACAATGATGCCCTTTAAATATTGAATTAAAAATATTTTCTATTTCTTCCCTGTGATGAAACCATATTTTTCTTTAGTATGTGTATCTGCAGCTAATATTTAAGAAATACTTTAACAGAAAAGATATTATTCCTCAGCTTCTTAACCTGAAAATATGCAAGATTTCTACTTTGAAATAATGCCCTGCCATTTTGAATGCAAAGAGGGATCATCTTCCTTCATGCTTGAAACCTGAAAAATAGTCCATGTCTTAAATTCCTGAAGAATTCAGGGCAAATTGAGGGCATCTTTAAAGTACAAACACGCTAATGAAGCAGAACGTATTTAACCTGAAATATACAGTCTGGGGAATGTGTAACTTGTAATACAAATACAGTTTTGGATAGAAAAACAAGAGATACCTTTGATCAGTATCAACAGTCCTCTTCAGTTTTCTGCATTCAGGCTCCCTGTGCTATTCAGGCTCCACTGTGCAAGGAAAAACTCACTGAATGACACCCTGAATTCATTACAAAGCTGTGCCAGCAGGGAGACAATAGGCAGAAATTAAAGTTCATTCATACAGTGGATGATCCACAACAAGGACAGATATCACGGGCTCCGATTGAAAACCAAACCTCCACTGATCTCAGTGGAATGTGGCTGAATCCACAGTGCAGGGCAATACCCCAGCAGTGTCCTTTGATTGCACAAGGCACAGGAAACAAGGGAATGCAGTCTCCCCGCGTATGTGATTGGATTTCTTTCCACAGCGCATCGTGGGGTGCTGCTCCCCTTGCAATGAGGATGAACACACAGTGGAGCACCCTGGAACATCCCTTCTCTCCAGCAAAATTCTGCACCAAAATCATACCAACATAAATACTTGGTTGTCCTACACTGCAGTGCCAGGTGCTGCCTAGTATTGACACAAGAAACTTTGCAAGACTTCAATAATTTTTAAAAAACCCTTACTTTATTCTGACTGCTAAGAACAGAAAAAAAGTATGTATCTAAAATCAAAGATGATGCCTTTGACCTACCTGACTACCTGACTATCCATCCTCCTCCCTTACTCTGAACACAAATGCCCCAAGAACATTTGAGCAAGACATTAAAAACAAAGAGAGACCAAAATCTCTCTTGAACATGTGCTGTCGCTTCCGACACTCCTTCGTGTAGCAGCTGCAACACCTGGGAAACCTGCTCCACCACAGTGTCCCTTTTGACTTTAAGCAAATTGCTTGTTCCTCAGTTCAGGAAGCATTTTACAACCCAATTCCTTGTGAAATGAATGGAATTCAGGTACTGAAAAATACATTTAGTGAATGCAGACCTGAGACCCTTTACAGCTTAGGAACTGGCAGATTGGAGTCTTTGAGACCTCCCTGTCTGGAAAGATTGCATGGCATTACCAAGCAAATAATAGAACTTTTGCACTCAGCAGGATACTTGTGGTAGGAGCATGGACTTCCCAGCCAGACTGAAAATCTCACAGGACCCTGTCCCACCCCACTTGGTGCTGCCCAGCGCAAGGAGCATCTTCCCAATCACACAATGCCACAGCAGCAGCTGCTGCTGCTCCTGAGACCAGGGTACCTGGAAGAGAAACAATTCATGAAGCACCTCTTTGTAGCTGCAGATCAATTCAACCAGTTTGCTCCCAGTTTGGTTTTACTGGCAATACCATAAATGCACAAATGAAGGAAATAAAAGAAGTTTTCACTTACCTACTTTCCCTCAATTAGTATATTTTATGAGTTTTTTTTACATGTAATGTAAGATTTCTCTTCTTTCCTTCTTATGTATTTATTTTCCAAAGGGCCTGTTGCAGAAAAGGTCTCAAGGCATATTATAATTGTACAGAAAAGGATTAAAAATAAGAATTAATTCAACTATCTCAGTGCGTAGTTCTTTAATGAGTTTTCCTTCAGAATTAATGTCATCAGAATTCTGAACACACAGAAAGCATGGCAGCAATATGTAGAGTACCTGGGTGTCAGGTACAAAACATTTAGGCACTTTAACCCACAATTAATCTGTCAATCACTTTGTCCACATTAGATGGTCTCTGTGGAAATGAAGGGACGTTCATTTTTACAAAAGTGCCATTTTTCTGCAAGCATTTGTTTCAAATGGAGGTGCAAAAATATGATAAATCTGTCAACTAGTATTCACTGCAAAATTTGAAGCATTTGGACATTCAAGAGGACATAGCAAGAGGAAAGTGTATACCCTGCCCCATGTCTACAGAAGTTATTCTGTTATTTAGATTTATTTAATGATAAGAAAAGTATATAATTTATATGCTGGATATTATAGTTGGGCATTTTTTAAGGTTTGCTTTTATTTCTTACTCTCTCATGTCAATTAATTAAAAATTTTAAAATATTTATGTATTTATAACTGGGTCCAATGACACTAAAAAGTAATAAGGAACCAGTAAAAATTAGAGGAAGTCAGTGACATGGTCTAAACACAATGGATATATTATATTTAATTTGAGGATTATCTATAAAGTTTAAATATTATGTTAAAAATTAATTGATATTCAGAATTAGTTTAATGAGTCCAGGATGACCAGAAACACACATTTCATTTTTCATTGCTGTGAGAGATAGATTTTTCAGGAACTTGCTACAAATGGAATAGGCTTTCTGATATTTTGCTGGTTTTCCATAGTGCATTTATCCTACATTTATGCAAATATGAAGTACCTCCTGTTCTTGGGCAGCTCAGCACCGAATTTTCAAATCCCAAGTCAAATGACTCTCAACACCTGAAAGCAAACTTGACAGGAATCTTCCATGTCAGGAGTTGCACTCCAAGATCCTTTATTCAAGGTTATGGCCTGATCCCAAACTCCACACCAGCATTATGCAAAATCATTTTCACATTCCAAAGCTATTTGAAAAGATTTACGGACTGAAAACACGCTCAAATCCCAACTTTTATGAGCACAAGAATGCCTGTTAGTATCCCCAAACACCAAGGACACTATAGTCATAAATGAGATGTAATCATAATAGCAATGGGGCTTTTCATCCCCTGGATCTCCCAAATTTATTCTGCATTACATGAACACCACAGAGGTGGATTCTACACACAAGAACCTATGTAAACAGAAGAATTTTCCTTCAAATACAAACAAATCATATTTTCCATCAAATGGAATTAGCCTCTTGTGGAATCATTCCAGAAAGCTTAACTGAACACTAGAAACCTTCACCACTAACTGGGTTACACAACACTTCTTTTGGTAGAAGGTTCAGCATCCAGGCTGATGTTTTCAAGGAATAAATGTAACATCAGAAATGTATTAAAGAAAAAATTTATGGATCTCTGAAGTCAGCCATTAAATCCAATGCTTCAGCTAGCAAAACTCTCTCCTTATGAGCCTGGCCTTGGCACTTAAGATTACTATAAAAATACTTAGAAAATTCTTTCAATAAATGCCAGCACACTGTTAAGTATCAGACTATATTTGAAATCCGATTTGGTGCCGCTGTGATTCCATGAATTCTAATGGAACTCCTCCAATTTTTTCACCACTGCAAGTGAACCTGAAATATCTCATTTTGCATTATTTTTAGCTGAAATGTATGTCAATGTGAAATCATTTGAACTACATTAGTAGAACTAAAATGATCCCCAGTGTAAATCCATTCACATCAGCTACATCAGGAATGCATTTACCACTATAATTTAAAATGTAAAATGCCCAAGTCACAATAAAATTATTTTTCTGAGAGTTGTCTGTATCACTGGGAAAGGTGTGACAGAAGCAGGAGTAGTAACTTAGAGCCATAACAGCTCAATTAGAGGGTTTCTCTGGCACACAATTTCAACCGAAGTAATACTTAACACAAATTTCTATTTCTTGTAAAGTACTTGGGATCTTTGGGTTTTAGCATGTTAGTGGTAGGACTATTGGCATTTTAAAACTATGTTGTGACTGGACCAATAGATAGTTGAATAATCAAATTAGAAAGCCAAGTAGAGCTATTTGCCATTCTGGAATGCACAATTCTTTCTGTGAGTCAGAATGTTCTACCCAACTGATAGCACAAGCTAGCATTGAGCTATATAGTTTTTTTTATCATGACAAAGTACAGAGGTTTATTCACTGCAGCAGGCTCCGTTGTTACCTGAGGATACACCTCCCCAGCACTGCAGTGTGTAGGGCTGACACACCCAGAATGTTGCTCTGCCAACTGCTATGAAGCCCTACAGTCAGACCTTTTCCTTCTGAGAGCAAGGTACTGCTCTGGAAACAGCACAGCACAGACATCACATGCTTGTTTTAAATTGAAAAGGTGTGTACTGGTAGCAGAGCAGATGAACAACCAGCTGGAGCACTCCCCTCATGCTGAGCTCTGTGGCTACAGTATGAATGTATTTTAAAAGTGATTCAAAGTGTTTTCTTAGCTCCATTAGAGGTCTGGAATTCCACTTCTTATGAACCACCTCACCTTCCAACCAGTCAATACTGCAAACATGTACTACTTATCTTCTCTAAGTTCTTTATTTACCTAATTAGTATTTTGTTCACTCCTGTCCCCTTGCCATGGTCCCAGGCTCTGTGTAGTCTCTGGTGTCAGACAGAACTAGTACCAAGCCATTTAGGAAGAAGGCCCTTTAGGCCATTAACTGCTATCTGTGAAAGAAATACTTTCAGTTACAGATTTTTACTGGATTTTATAGAATGCTCATCCTCACTGCTGATACTGCCCCTGTAGAAAAAAGTATTTAGCACATTAAACTCAGGTGAGCTGGAGTGAAATGTAGTTTTAAATTTTGGCAAATGCCAATGTATAAAATTACTGAGTCACTTCATTCAAAACACAGTTGGAATTAACATCACCACAATAAAAAGGAGCTCTGTTGTGAAGCTAGTGCTTCACATCAAAAATATAGCAAAGCCTGCTCTGTGTCTTTAAATTAGGAATCAGACACTTAAACACACATCTTGAAGCAGAGCTCAGCACAACACAGTCTTTTGTGTGTCTTTTTTTTATTTTTCTGCAATGCAAAGAAGACAAGCATAGAAACTTTTTGAAGAGACTCAGAAAAACCATGAAGGCAAAACCCAACCATTAAAGAGAAGCCTATGTCTGCAGCTCTGTTTGGTGCCACTGGATACAGCAAACAAGGCTTATCTGATGGATCATGTGCAATGTCGTGGATGCCCAATTCAGACTGCTTTTGTTGTTCCTATAAGTCAGTCACTAACAAGTTCTCCCCCCTGCAAAAACCCTACACTCGACTTTAAATGAATATTGCAAACGACTGAAATTCTATAGTGTTGGTAAGTCCTTTTCTCTCCCATAATAGCCTGTCCCAGGCCTTAAAGTGCATATGCCAATTTGGTTCAAGTTTTATGATCTGGAATGTTCCACAGTGCCTCTTCAAAACAAGTCACAGTTTAATTGTGCCTTCCCTTGGTAATGGTAAGTCTAAAAGAAAACTTGTTCTGAATCTATTATTTATGTTGGATGCAGCGATATTTTACCTATCTCATTCTGGACGCTGGAATATACTGCAGGCCAGGTAATCCTTACCTACCTGAATCTCCTAGGATGGGCAATGGGAGGTTTTGACACATAGTAAAATATACCTGGCCTAAGAATCAGTGAAAAGAAACCATGGAATGTTTTCACCAGGACTCCATGGGACCCATTATGTTCATTTTGAAGCCCAGAATGCCTATTTTAGATCTTAAATGTTGCTTCAAATATACATGGGTGAAAGCTGTAATCAAGGGAAAATGCAGCACCAATAATAGCACATTATTAAAAGTCAGCAATCCTCAATTGTCAGTACTGTAACCACTGAATATCTTATTACTTCTACCTTCTCCTCCCATATACTGAATTTCCTCAATACTGACAAAGTGCATCTACTAATCATAGACTCTGAATGGTAAACTAAGCAGAAAAAAAGATATAAATTAGGTACTTCTTGAGGGCATCAGTAGAAAACACCGCTTTCAAATAATTTTGATTATAAAATTTTACTTCACAATCCTTTTCCAGATCACAGATATTCATAATTAAAAAGAGTATGGAATTAATGTAATGTTAGCTGTTTTGCCATCAGCATCACAAAGAAAGAAAAACAATAAAATATGATGCAGAATTCACTCTTCCAATGATTGTCATTGAACTATTACATTAGTAAACATTCACAGTATGAAGTCTCTTTCAATATATCTCCAGCATATAAAGTAGTGCAAAAAAGCATTCCAGTCATTTTGCCTTTGCAGTCAGACCAGGTTAAACGATTCTCTTACTTCATTTCTTTCATTATTAGACAACAAATGCTGCAATGCCTCCAAAGAGAGTTATAAAAATAAACAATTTCTGGAGGGTCAACAGCCTTTTCAAAGTAAATTTCCAGTTAAAAACAAGCATTATAGATTTCAAGGAAAAAAAATTTAGATCTATCTTCTGTAGAATATCTTTTTACAATAAATTTACCATTTGAAAAACAATGACTATGGTATCCAATGATTTATGGTAGCTGCTATTAAAGCACTGATAAATAGATAAATGACTACCAAACTTCATTGTTTCTTACATAGTAAATACCTCTGAATGCCAACTTTTACCACAGAGCTGTTATTAGTGATGTCGACAGTTCATGCACCCACTTTAAAACTGACTTGGTTTTAATAAATTTCTCAGCCTCATGTGCAAAACACTTGCATTCTAATAAAAATATAAAGTCTGAAAATGTATCAGATTGAGCAATCCTTTCCTCAAGTTGTACCACTTACTTGATATGTAATACATGTTTAGCAATGCTTTTTATTTGTATTTAACCATTAAATGGCATACTATTGTATGCTGCAGACTCTTGTTTGCATATTTCATTATTTTCACTGCACTCTTTAATGCATAAATATATTTGGAAACGTTCAAAATTACACATCAGTTTCCACAGAATTTGAATTTACACAGTTTTTCTTCTCTGACTCACTGCTATTCCCTGTGTCCTGACTTTTATTCTCCTTTACACAAAGAGATTCTTTAACTCCTTCTTCCATCTCCAAATACTCTGATTTATCCTCTGTGGATGAAGATGATGAGCTTCTAAATTTCTTCAGTAAATTTGTTGGGAGGTAAGGGCAACTGACTGCATTTTGCATCATCTGTGTGTGTTCTTCATTCTCAGTTTCTCTGTGGTAGAAATAGTTAAAATTGGAGACAATCACTGGCACTGGTAAAGCAATGGTTAACACTCCTGCAATGGCACACAGGGACCCGACTATTTTCCCACCCACAGTTATGGGTTTCATGTCCCCATAACCAACTGTAGTCATGGTCACCACAGCCCACCAAAAGGCATCTGGGATGCTTTGAAAATGGGTGGCAGGCTCATCAGCTTCTGCGAAGTAAACAGCACTGGAAAATAAAATGACTCCAATAAAAAGAAAAAAGATGAGGAGGCCAAGTTCCCTCATGCTGGCCCTGAGCGTGTGACCCAGGATCTGCAAACCCTTGGAGTGCCTGGAGAGCTTGAAGATGCGAAACACCCTGACCAGACGGATGATCCTCAGGATGGCAAAAGACATGGCCTGCTGACTGCCCTGCTCCTGTGCCAGGTCAGTGCCCAGGGTGATGAAGTAAGGCAAGATGGAGACAATGTCTATGATGTTCATGACGTTCTTGAAGAAGTGTGCTTTGCTCGGACATGCAAAGCAGCGCACTGTAAACTCAAAGGAGAACCAAATGATGCACACGGTCTCTACAATGAAAAAAGGGTCATTGAAGATGGTGTGCTCCCCAGCATCCAGGCGAAGAGACTCATTGGAAAGCCCCTTCCCTAAGCTCAGGGACATTACGAATTCTTTGTCATCTCTGAACTCTGGTAAAGTCTCCAGACAAAAGATGACAATGGAGATCAAGATGACCAAAACAGAGACAATGGCAATGCCTCTGGCTGGACTGGAGCTTTCCGGGTACTCAAACAGCAGCCAAACCTGCCTCTTAAACTCATTCTCTGGCAAAACCTTTTCCTCTTCCTCTTTGACAAAACCTTCATCCTCCCTGAACTTGAGCATGGCCTCCTCCCCAAGTTGGTAGAACTTCACCTCCTCAGAGAAGATGTCAAAGGGTACATTGACTGGTCTCTTCAGCCGACCACCGCTCTGGTAGTAGTACAGGATGGCATCAAAGCTGGGTCGGTTCCTATCAAAGAAGTACTCATTCCTGAGAGGATCAAAGTATCTCCCTCGCTTGGCTGGATCACCCAGCAGTGTCTCCGGGAACTGAGCTAATGTCTTCAGCTGGGTCTCAAACCGCAGTCCTGACACGTTGATCACCACACGCTCACAGCACTCGTACTCGCTGTAGCGGACAGAGCTGTAACCCCCAGGGCCTCCACCATCATCGGGTGGCTGGTCCGAGTATGAAAACTCATCCTCCCCATAGTCATCACTGTAGTAGAGCTTTCCTTCTTCCTCATCATCTTCATCCTCATCTTCATCCTCCTCTTCCTCCTCACTCAAGTCCTTCAGTATTCTCTCCTCAGAACCACTGAGCGGCAGCAGCTCAGAACAGGGGAAGGAGGCCCCACACTCCCTACTTCCTAAGTGGTGGCTCCTCTTTTTCCCTTTCTTCCTCCTCTTACCACTCTGGCGGTGGGGCAGGCCGCTGCGTGATGCGCTCCCACCGTGTGAGGAGGCTGCCCCTCGGCTCTGCTCCTGATGGTAATGGTGGTATGGTCCCCCTCCACCTGCCGCCCCACCTTCCACCGCTGCTGTGGCTGCTGCTACGGCCGCGGCTGCGGCGGCCCTGGACTGCGCCAGCCGCTCTCGCTCCCGGGCCCGCGCCTGGGCCGCGTATCCGTAGGGCATGTGGGTGTTGCACCCGGAGCTGTCTGCACTCACCATTGCAACCTCCATTTTGCAACTGTTTGGTTTTTTTCAATCACTTACTGTAACAAGGTTTTGTTTTATTTACACTGTCACCTTAACTTTCACTAGAAAGTTCAAAGCCATTTGCATTTGGAGGACAGTCCCCTGGGCATCGAGTATGGCAACATGGTTGTAACACTGAATCTATATTTTGGAAAACCACAGATCTGCATTTTCTTGTTCTCCAGAATGTTTGACACAAACTACCGTTTTGCTAATAATAAAAGATGAAATTCTCAAACTGAACCAGAGAACAGCTGAGACCTTGTTCTTCCATCCACCAAGCCCCTTTATTTTCATTTATCTCCTGCAGCAATCACAGCTGTATCTGACCAGAATCATGACTGCCTCGCAGGCTATAAAGGCTGCATTCCTCAGGAAAAAAAAAATACGCAAACCAAAGGGTACCTGTTCTCCACAGATGGTTTTAGCTCATCATTGAAACCAAATGCAAATAGTCTCTTTCCTCATTATTTATTCCTGGTAATGTTTTGGCCTAGCAAACTTACTGTTTAATATCATTACTTGGGGAGTTGAAGTTAATTCCAGCCATCACTTCATTTACACAGTGAGGAGGTCTTTGCAAATCCTTTCTTCAGCCTGTCAACAATGTCTCAAACCTGGGAGCAGCACCCAGGGCATCAGCAGCAGTGGTAAGAGGAGGAGGAGGAGGTGGAGGAAGAGGAGGAGATGAAGACTGAGAAACTGGCTCTGAAGTCCCCATAGGACATAAGGGAGTGGATGGGTCACCCTTTGGTTATGGTCATGCAGAAGAATCACTTAACCTGAGGCACATGCACAAACACACAAAAATAAACAAAACAAAAAGGGAAAAGATTGGATTGTTTTCCTAAAAGGTCACACCGATCAAATGAAACTGTGTCATCTATTACCACGGCATTCAAATCTTCTCCTGCCCACACTATTCACACTTCTACATTACATACACACCCACATCACATGCACAGAGATTTTGAACGACTCTGTGGGTAAGGATGTGGGTGGGTATGTCACATATATATATAGACAGATACAAAATCCCCACCCATATAAGCACTTGCATCCATACACAAACATATGCATGCTTCTGAAACACCAACACATATAAACACTAATAAAAATACTGCAACACACAATGCATTCAGGTCTTTGAGCACATACGTAAGAGATACATCTACATATATCCATATGAAACATTAAAGAATCAATGTATCTACACAAAGAGCTTTTGTTATATTTGTAGAAACACATCAAATGTGGGAATGTTACATTTTAATCTGCAGCAGAATTGTGTTTCGATCACAATGAACATCTCACTGGATTTGATTTGGAAACAGGCACGTACAGTGCTCAGCCAAGTAAAAATACTGTGATATGTCAAGAAAACAACTGCAGGTGCACTGAAGCAACATCTACATGCAAGCACACACACAAAAATACACAGCCCCCCACACTCCCCTTTTAAACAGAAGCCTCATTTATAGCCACATCTATTAATACACGAGAGAAGGTGAACACGAATTATTAAATGACGCTATTTTTAAAATCATACCTACGTGTCATGCAGAAAAAGATCCTAAAAACGCTGTTATACTTACTGATCCTAGGCAGAGAAATAGCAGCGCTCTTCCCGCTAGCGTAAGGAGCGGGTGGCAGCAGTCCTGAGGGGGCTGTGCCGGCTGATCCACAGTCGCAGGTGGCTGTGGTCAGTGCGCACCACAGGTTGACGAGTTATTTCTGCCCCTTCTTGCTGGGTGCCGGGAGAGCGCCGGGAGCGAGCCGGGGAGGCGGCTGGGGCTGGGGGCACTCGGCACCGCCACAGCCGCTCCCGCTCGCCTCGGCATTGGCGACAAGGCAACAAGCGAGGGTCTCGTCCCCAGAGGGAAAATCGAAGGCGGTGTGCGTGTGCTTGTTGTGTGTGAGGCGGAATGAAGGGACAGGCGCGCTCACTGGTCTCTCCAAGACCGGCTCTCGCAGCAGATCTGTAGATCAGCGCTGGATAATCCGTGCGCGGAGCCGGGTTCCAGCGGCGGCAGGACGGGGGTCGCTCCGTGCGGCCCCTGCCCTACACGTCCAGGGACGGCGCTCAGCCGGCTCCCGCCCGCGCCATCCACTTGTTGTGCGGTTCGGGGAGAGCGGGCCAAGGAGCCGCGGGCCGGAGCGCGGACCGCGCCGGGCGCTGCTGGGGCCGAGGGTGCCCGGCGCTGGGAGCCGGGAGCCGGGAGCCGGGAGCTGGGCCAGCCCGCGGCACCGCGCCCCGGCGCTCCCGAGCCGGCCCTGTTGCTCCGAGCCGCCGCCCGCCGCTCCCGCCGCTCCCGGCCCGCCGCCGGCCCCTGGCGGCCGCCGCCCGCACTGCGCCGCGCACGGCTCCGGCTCGGCTCCTGCCCCCGCCTCGCTCCCCGCGTCCTATTAACGCCTTAATTATTGGAATCAATATTCCCGCGCTGGATGACGCCCGGGCTGGCGAACAAAACTCTCTGCAAGGAGCGGTGCTGCCAACCCTGGCCTCTGCTCCCATGGAAGCCCTTAAGCCCTTAAGGAAGCCAAACGCATTGTTGAGGTCGCTCGGAGAATTCCAAACCCAAGCCCGGATCAAATTTCCCAGAAAAAGAAAAAAGCTCCCCGCACCTCCACGCTGCTGTCTCACTCGGCCCCAAGCCCCCAGCAGTACAAGCAAACATTCCCTCTGCTCCTGCCCAGCACACCCAGGCTCCTGCAGCCACCTCGCAAATGAAACCAAATTAACTTTCACTCCTAATTCTGTACCTAAAGAGAAAGTAGGTCCTAGATCGTGACTAGAGGGTACCGTTGTGTATTTGGCAGAGCTAACACCTCAAATCGCTGTTCTCTCTTCCTGCTGCAACACAAGCAGAATATAAACTGCCCATTCCTTTTGCACCTAGAAAATTGAAGCTGTGGCACATTCCACTCTCTGTAAGGGATCGCCATGAAAATGCAGCTTGGCCATATTTGACACCACAGCTACAATTCTACCATCTCAGTACAAACTAAATGTAGGCACTCCTACTTCCCCTCATAGAGAAAGAAAAGACTGAATCGAGAAGAAATCAAAGGCAGCACTCACACCAGACACTTTGCCTTAAGGTGTTTGCAACTGGAGACAAATTCAATATGCACAGCAAGTGGGTTGGGCATTTGTTTCATTGCCTAGGTCCTCCTCCACAGAGAAACCAAGAGTGCCTGGTGACTTGTTGCCTTTAGATCCCTGGCAGCACAACCCACATTATCCATGTCACTTTGCCATCTCTGCTGCCTACATCAGTTACTGCCCATACCCTGAATCCCACTCATGTCAGTAGATGACCTATGACTATATAGAGGAGCATGGAGGATCAGCCAAATAAACATACTGAACGTCAGGCATCAGTTCTTGCTAACAGTACTGTGAAACATGTAAATGGCACTTAGAGCTAACCATTTCTTCAACAATCACAATACTTCAAGTTCCACAGTAAATATGAAGTGATAAACATAGATAAATCCCTAATGTCATCCCAAATGCCATTAAAATACAATGTGTTCTGTCATCACAAAAGCAGTCCAAAATTTTGGTGCTCTTGGATGCAGTTAAAAAACATTCTATAAATTCATTTCCAATACCAAAACCCAGATTCTTCTGTAACCTGGCACAGGAGCATACCTAAGTCATGGATCAAACCCCCACCACCCCTTAAGCACCAGGACATGTACGAAGCCATAAAAATATCAGAGTTATCATAGGTAAACTTCTTGAATCATTAGGAGCACCTAGACTTTCTCCTATATCAGTAAATTTTCATTCTAGGGGCATTTTCCAGAGTTCAGTCAGTTCATTCTCTAACAAGTCTTACGTTGCTTTTAATCAGTAGGATTTGAACACCCTTTTATTTCTTTTTTGAGATGTTTCAAGAGCTTGGAGCAAAACATAATGGCTTATTTAGCTTTTACTTCTCTTTCAAAATTTCAGATGCACTGTCTTATCATTATCTCATGTGACTGTTAAACTGAAAAATTCAGTGGATATCTGAGTAAAAAAGACAAGTAGAAACAGACCAACCACTAGTATTCCTTTTTGAGCACTGTTATTTTTTTGTTGTTTTTAATAGCTAAATGGTGTTCTTCAGCAAAGATAAATAAACTGTGATGTATGATTCTATGCACACATAATACACATATAACTGACAATGGGAGAAGCAGAATAGCCTTTTAAAATCCATTCTAATGTGATAGGGATCACGTAACTACATGCAATTCAATCTAGCTCAGAGGTCTTACTTGATCTAATTTTTAACTGATTTAAAACCGAAAAACAAGCTTTAAGTATTTACAGATGAATAGAGTGACTCATTTCATTCAGCTTTGTATTTCCATAGTATTCAAAGAGAAATTTTTATTTAAAAGCTATTACGTTTCCTCTGTTCCTTCACATTCATACGGGATAATATTATTGGTAGAACAGAGAGAATACCTACATGTCACTATCTTCGATAGTAATGTATTATTGTATCACAGTAAAGGATCTCTAAGCTATGCTGTCACACAGATTTGTCCCATTTTACAGTGATGTAGGTGAGAAATATGCATTATTGCTTAGCTATGTGTACAGTGCCAGAAAAAATACACAGCAATTTAATACATTTTCATGCAAAGGGAACAAAGGATTTGAAAAGCTTAATTTATGTTTCTATGCCCAATATTAATTTATGCTTTCCCCCAGTTGCTGCAATTCACACTGGCAGGGTCTGGCCCCAGTCCAACACTAACCTTCCTGCTGTAATCAAGAGTTCTGCGCAGCAAATAAGACTGAACTACAGCTCAGTACTTACTGCTCTTCTAGACCATGAATGATTCTGCTTCTCCTTTAGCCTTCTCTTTTTGCTCTTCTGCTCTTTCCTATACTTGCTTCACTACTGTTTCTATTAACCTCTCAAGGCAACACAGCCAATGTCCTGTAAGACCAGGGACTCCTTTCAAAACAAGCAAAATGTTGCAGCAGTGGGAACTCAGGATAATCTAGTGAAAAGACTGTGGTCACTATGTCATTTCAGATGTGCTGAAACATGATTCAGAACTTGAATTTCCCCCTCCTCTCAGTTGTTTACCGTGCTAGAGACCCTTAGGTACCAAAGTAGCAATGAATTCTTGCCTCCACAAATAAGTTTTCTTTCCCAGTGGTTGTATCACTTCAGGAAGTTCATATTTTATTCATAATTTACCAACTAGGCTCTGTAAGGCACCCCTGTCAAAGAATCTGGCTCAAGTACTCTTCTTTTGAATATGACTGGCAATATTTAATGAGATACTTAGCAGACGAAAATACATTCTATCCTCAGTCGGTTCTTCTACGCAACCTATATGAATAGCACATCTGTTCATTACTTGTACTTCAACAGGATAATCCAAGGAACTTGATGCTCCAGAGGACAGCAGACCTTTCATATTTTCTTAGGAAAGTTTGCAAAACCATGTCCATTTATCATCCATGAGTTTAGGATGAGTAGCAATAAAAACTGATGATATTTTTACTTGGAGAATGATTTCTTGTACCAGAGTGTGGATTTACTCAGAAAACAGGATAAAAATACCACATATGTTCTATTTTTGGACTTGAATATTTCTCCATTCATTCTGAGCAGACAGGGACTCATATCAAGTCTATTCTGAAGAATGACAATAGCAAAAAAAATAATAAGGGTAGTCTGAAGAGAAAGCTTCTAAATGAGGAACCAGATTTCCAAGATACCCACAGCCACATCAATCTTAATACTGACATCCTTTTTCTATCCAGTATAACAAGGGTTATTTATCACCCTCCTTTTTTTTTTTTCTCTCCTAATAATTTGGTTTTAGTTAAAATGGAAGAACCTGGATCACGCACTGCGCCTTTTTACAGATATGCCAAGTAGTAGTGAGAAGGGTGGACCTGCAGTCTGGAAACTGTTATTTTAATTAAATCATGACGGAGATGAATTAGTTTCACAGAATTACTTAAATTACCGTGTCATTGGATTTGCTCTACTTCTGCATTTAAGAATAAATGTATTATTCTGAATACACATTTTCCAACTATGCTGACAGAAAACATAATGATTATAAAACCTGAAAATATCAGATGCTAAATTCCTGTTTGCATACATTTTTGTCCAGATCAGAAAACATTATGAGGGCATAGTAGACTTATTTCTCCCTGGGATTTTATAAGGAATGTTCTGGAGAAAAATCAGGTAGTAGGCTAATAATTAATGTAAATTTGCATTATTAAGTTAACCATGACTTGAGGAGCAGCTGGAAAGAAAGACAAGAGCTCAAAACCATTCCTGTTAAAATATATAATAGTTGTTAGCTGAAAGTTCAAGTACCTCATGCTCCAGGAACATGCAGTAGCAAAAACTGTTATGTGAAAAAGCATGTAAAGAAAGGAAATTTAGATGGCATCAAACATTGCTCACATACATGCTTGTAGGTAAAAAAGGATATTTCTATAAACTTCTAGAAGATAGATGATGATAAATTTCTAGTAAATATTTTTTTATGATTCCTATTTAAGAAATGGGTATGAATGGAAGACACGTATGAGGGAACTGCAGAATCAAACTAAAAGTAGGGATACACCATTGTACCTGTAACAGTCCAAATCTTACTAGAAGGCTCCACTCACACTGATTGTTACACATAAATTAGATGATAAATTTACTGGACTAGAACATTTCCCACTAAAGATTTGGGCCTGTAACTGCAGTAGGTACGCGTTTCACAGGTAACAGTCTTGGTTCATAATTTGATGGTAATCATATATAGCTTCCAGATGAGCCTCTGGGTCAAAACCAGCATAGTCTGCCCTGGCATCATTTTGTCACCCTGCTGACAAATACAAAACAGCCAGGAGAGACACCAGGTGGGACTGGAAGAGAGAAGCAGCCACCAGACCTCATAACCTTCCTGTTAAGTAGGACAACAGAGAAAGGACCACAGGCATTTTCTTTTGATGTTTAAAGGTGTTTGTGAGGCAATGCTTTCATGCCACCATTGCACTAAAGGATCATTCTTCTCCTACTGTAATAAGGATGCAGAAAATTGCTCCATGTTTTAAGAGGAAACTCATTCTGATAGATCTGATTTAATGACATGTAGCAGAACTATGTCAGAGTATTCAGATACGAGGCAAAAATTTGATTCCACTCTTTTTCCAAAACATGCAAACACAAATTCTGGAGGAATGTGTGTGGGTTTTTAACCACTCTTGATAGCCTTGCATATCTGAGATAATGTAAGAAATTTTTAATAAGGAGGCCTATGTCGACAAAAATGAGAATCTATTCAATCTTATTCCTAATGGCTTCAAAATGAGATTCACATGGGAAATGGATGTCTGGAAGTTTTAAGTGCCATGTGTATCAATCCAAATAAACTGTGCCCAAATAAATTATACACTCATAACAGTTTATTAAACCTTTTTATTTTGGAGATGCTGTTGTATGATCTCAGGGGCCTATTAAGCACAGAGTTAACACAGAAAAAAATGTTTCCAGCTTGAATAAACACACAGAATTAACCAACTTTAGCACGGTGTAACAGTTACTACTATACAAAGTTGGAGAAAAAATGAATTAAGATTATTAAATGAAATAAATATTCTTGTGGCCAATTTTGAACTAACAGACAGTGTAAAAAGAATCCTATAATAGCCTTTGTTTTGGTGTGAGGTAAACAAAGAGTTTTGTTGTTCTTTTCAGTGTGACATTTACTGAGGAAAACCTTTCCAGAATGGAAGTGCCCTTTCTAGCATATCATCATTGTTCTGGGGTCCAGGGACTAGCTAGGAAACAAGAAGTTAAAATAGGTAGCACAAAGGCAATATAAAAATTGTTTTAATACTGATGCATAAATGGAGTTACTAAAAATACTTTGAAAATTACCCTTTTGAAGAAGACCTGCAGTTCAGAACACTGAGGATCATTTACAGTAATGCTTGGGAGCCCTAAGGTGCAGTTAACACAGGAAAATATTAAATTCTGTATGTTGAATGAAGCATCCAGCCTGTTGTCTTTTCTCCAGAGGGAACAGGAAATAGTGTTCTGGAAATCATATGCTGCCTTCCCTCACGTTCACACACAGCTGCCACAAGCAGGAGAGGGGAGGATGTGCAGTCAGAAGCATCCTTTGTCTGTCTGCACAAGGCAGGTAAAACTGCAAGGTATTTATTCTCATAGCCTCATTAGTACATCCCAACAGAGAGGGCCCAAAAGTCATCCAAATAAATAATTTGCATATAGAGACCAGAAATAATCTGTAGAGAGTTGATGTTCTCTTGTACACTGGTGGCAGAGTAACTCCCGAAAAACCCCTAGTTAATATTAGCTCAGTTCTACCCTATTCCTATCCCAGGTCAGTAAAACCTTCATATCAACCTCTAAATTTAGAGAAATCTTGTGGTTCTCAGCTGCAGCATACTGTAGCAAATTTCCTCATATCTATCAGTGTGGGAACTCTCACTTTGTTATTACGTGCTTATGGGCATTGCTTAACTATTGTTGAACATAAGCAGGACAGGAGTTTTCATACAGAGATCAAAAGCCAAACCATTTGCAATTTATGAATACAATTATTATTTTTATGAGAGCCTGAGAACTGAATTAAACTTAGCTACTCTAAAAAGTGGGCATTATACCTGTGTCAAAACCCTGTGTCAGAAATTAGAATGTGGAACTTAACAGCCCAAGAGTTAATCTTGGCATGGAAGCCCAAGGTTGAAAGTCTTACTGAAGTGTGCTGTTAAACTCAGAGAGTTAAGTCAATCTAATGATCCAGGTACTTCAGATATTTTCAGGCTAACATGGATTAATTCCTTTCCTCTATTGAAGTCAAAAGCTTCAATGAATTGTTCAAGACTAGGTCTGTGTAGCAAATTAGTTGGAACTGGAACCTTTAGTAGGCAGCAGATAGCTTGCTCTGTGGGACACAGAGCTACATATATAATATATTTAGGAACAGCTCATCACATTCCCCATGTGGATCTCTACAAAAGGCACATAAAACAATTAGACATCTATCTCCCGCCTAAATCTAATAGGAATAGAGTTGAAATGAACTTCCAGTTTTGTCAATATAATTCTCTATACCCATTAACTAAAAGAGCTTCATGCCAAAGAATTTGGTCAGGTTTCTGATGAACTCAAGAAGAGCTCTAAACCCCTCTGTGTTGACTGGCAGGACCTATCTGCCCAGGCTCTTAGGTCCCCTTATCCGACTCCCAGCAACACTCTCCTTATGAATACAGAGCTTCACACAGGGGATTGTTGATGTGTCAGCTGTGAAAGCTCCTCTGCACTGGCTCTGAGCTGAACATTCACCCCATTTCTGCACCACCATCTGAGCACACCATGAAATGGACTAATCAGTGAATATTGCACACAGCCACCACACTAACAACACAGCACTTTCTATCCACAAATAGAAATAACAACTTAAGAGTGAAACCTTTCCCTAAACAACAACAAAAGCCCACCAAACTCACAGTCTGTTGGCTGTGTTGTCATGCCGTGATCCTTCTAATCTGTTGAACATGCACTCTTTGGTAAAATAATTTTAGGTCATTATAGTTATGAAATAAATAAATAAGTAGTTGCTGCAGGAATAGACTCCTTTCTGATTAGAATGACCTTTAGAAGGCAAACTCATGTTCAGGAATGTTCATTGGGAGCTTTAATAAGGCAAAAGCCAAGACAACTAATGTATCCAGTACATCTTTTTACCTGGACAGGCTTTTCATCCTTTTTGTCATGCACACTTCAGGAAGCCACATTCAGATATCCTTGGGGAAATTTTAGGAAGTAATATCTCCCATTTTTTCCTTTCCTGAGGAAAAATAAGGAATGCCAAGTTTTTCCAGACACCCTAAACCAGAGAAGGAATATTTGAGAGTGAGTGTAGTGCTGATGAGGGTGCTCTAGAGACCAAGGTTTTCTCTTCAGCCATAGTCAAACACTGTAAAAAGCATTAAGTCATATTTCTGGGCACTTTTATATCTCTGTAGCGACCTGTTAGGTGAGAAGGTTCTGCAATTATTTCCTGTATCCTCCGGTGAACAACAACATGCTTGTAGAACTCCCTTAGCACTTCACTAAGAGAACTGCATTCACAAATGCTGCCATTGCTGACAGTACTGAAACTAAGAAAATGAAGATACTTTACTTACAAGTTGATTTTCTTGTGAGTCATTAACATCGTAAGCTCAAAATCCACCCAGATTCATCCACTTCAATAAGTTCAAACTCCATTTTAAGCAAAATCTCTTTACTAGGTTAGGAAGGAGTCAAGTGAATCTCTGTAACACAAAGCTCAGCTCGGTCTTCAGGGCCTCTTCGTAATTACAATTTGAACATACAGATGTCCATTATTTATCAATACAAACAAATATCAAAACCACAAGGTTTACTAATTTAACACCACCAAGAGTCTTCCAATGGAAGGTGTTGAGGGTGGCCTACAATGTTTGTTCTGACAAAATGGATGGTTTATATTAAACAATGCTAGTTAAGCAAAGGCATCTGAACAACGCAGAAGTGTGTGCAATCGACCTGGAGCTGAATTCTAGACTCACACCTTGTTGGTACAAAGTTATTTACACTAAAAAAGTTTATTTCAAGAAATGTCTACCAATGTCTTTTCTGCGAAGTGGAATTGGTACATTTCTACTGCCCATGTATGTGCAGAACTATGGACACACATCTGCACGGACACACATACATCAGTATGCAGGGGCATACTCCACATAACTCAGTTACCTGAGCGTTTCCTTTGGGTATCCCCAGGGTTGTTAAGTGACAGAAAATGTAAAGAAGGGAAAAAGGATTCCAACTGTGATTTAAAACCAAAACAATAAAAATTCTTTCTGTGAAACAAATTCCTAATTTGCATATTTCTCTTGTTGGCAGTGTGGCAAAGGAAAAGACAAGGTTTAAGTGAAATATCAATCTAAATGTGGCTAAAGTAGTCCAGTATACACTTAGAATAATAAAGGTAGGTATTAGCATTTTAATGATGGGAAAGTGAATGAATCCTGACAAAAGCTTTCTCTGAATACAGTCAAAACAAATTTCCTGTTTTATCCACAAATAAAGAACTTTTTGCATTGCTCATGTATGTCAGAATCCATTACCTATCTTTAGGATGTTCTTTAGCAAGAGAGATAAATGAGCAACTACCAACTTTGTGGGGTTATTTATAAAGTCTTGGTTCTGCAAAGTAGGAGTTCTAAACATATGTTATTTTACATTTGAGAAAATGTCTGACAGATCAGAGGGATTTATGCAGTTCTAGAACTTACTTTATATTAACAACGCATTCTGTCAAAATAGTAAAAAAATTCTGGTATAAGAAAGTCCATTATCAAGGGAACTCATAATTGGCTTTCATATCAGCTTTCCTTCTTAAAATAAACAAATAAACAAAGCAGATTATTGCAAAGCTCACAGAGTAGTGATTGTATTCTGACTATAACAATCAAGATGCCATCAGACTAAAAACCTATTACACACATAAAAGGCTAAATTTTTGTTTAAAGGTGACAATAAAGCCAACCTTTAAAAGGTATTTGTGCCATCCCTTAATGCATTCTACTGAGATTTACTCATTTTGTTTGTGGCATTTCAGCACTTTGTACACTCTAGTCCAACGAGGTAAACAAACATATTTTACAAAAGGGAAGTGATTAGTTCTGTTGCCTTTTGTGGATCACTTTTTTGTACTCCAACACATCCTGATGCTCCTTGCTTAACTGTGCTGTAACTAACTCTTAACATATCTGAATATCTTCCTTTTGTTCTCTCTCACACAATGGGAATTTGTCTGTAGCTGTTCTTATGCAATTCGACGTAACTGACATCATTCCTACCATACTTTTCCATAGCTGTGTTATTTGCACAAGCATAGCCCAAACAGCCAATTCCACTGGACCACAGTACACAAAATGGCGTTGGGTGAGGTTTTGTCCCAGCAGGATTGTTTGTTCCAGTCTTGTATTCAGCCCAGAGTTCTGCCTCTGATTTCACCTTGCTATTTTTTGATGATGATGAGAAAAATGTTAATCTTTAAAAAAAAATCATTACTTTGCTTCAAAAATTCATAAAGACGACATGAAAATGATACCATCAAAATATGGTATCATTTTATATTTAGCATCAAAATATGTCATCACTCAGCAGCAATCTTCTGTTTTCTGCTGCTTTTGCTAAGAAACTGATATTTATTAAATCTTGCCATTGTAATTAAGCTATGAATTTTGTCACTTCTTTTGAAAAGACCTTTATCTGATTTTCTGCAATTTCCCTCATTTTCAAGGAATTTCTCTTTGGACTTATAGTACCTTCCTTCCTATGTTTTTCTGGGGCAGCATAAATAAACAAAAATGTGGAGAATTTAATATATCATACCAAATATATCACACCAAAAAAAAACCCCAGTAAAAGGCACAAAATAATTTTCAGTCTTTACGTTAGCAAGAGCTCTGAACAATTCTCAGGTGTAGTTCTCTGTACCTGACTCTTCTGGCAGAAGTGAGAAGTATTTCCCAGGCTGAAGTCTACTCATTAGTAAGTCTGTAGAAATAAGGTCTGTGAATTTTATGGTAAAACAATGCCAAACATAGCCCAAAGACCAGGATTTAGAAGCAACATCTTCCAAATGAGGTACTGAATGTAAACATAAGTGCCCTGTTTTTCCAGTGACATGAATCAGAATGTCCTGGGAAAAAATCCTTCCTTAATACATGTGCTGAGATTTTCACCTTGCAAGTAGAGAAAGAGACTCCTGTTTTGCATAATTATACAGTAAGAACTTTTTTTCTTTTCTAAAATGACCAGCACTTTAACTATTCTGCCCACTGCCTGATTTTCATAATTGAACCCTCTTTTCATTTCTCTGACAAAACATAATTCCCTAGGGATATGAGTCGTGTAATGGTTGGACTCTTTCCACTTGTACCTGTCATCCTTGAATTCTTCCTCAGTTACAAGAAAGTTTTCCTCCCTTTAGATTAGCCTCCTGGTAAAGCTGTTTTTAATGGTAAATCTTCATACCACCCATAACTAGAGTTCTACTGATGTTTTGTTTGATACATGGGCAACACTGGAAATCTCAAGTTTGCCAAAACAGTGTAACCGAAGAGGCCACAGGAGTCAATGTGCTGGCAAGACAAGCACAGGTAACATTTAACTGTTTCATTAAAATCAAAGATCCTATTACCCTCTTAGCAGTAAAATAGTCAAGTATGACATTCAAGCAAAGAGTAACGCCCAATTAATTTTTTTTTTAAAAAAGTCTTTATAGTTAACTGATATGGAATAAGCCATAAGGAGAGGTTTCATGCACCTTTGACATTCCAATGGACCTCAATGAACGGTAACTAGAAAGAGCTATGTCCATACTAACTAAAGCAGATGAAGACAGGTGAAACCTTTATCTGATGAAGTTCATACTCATCCAGAGGATGTTCCTGAGATCTTTTATATTTGCAAAATACATTTACTGCACAAACCAGCAAATCATAAGGAAGTAAAATACAGCTGTACAGACTAAACCAAAAAGACTGAAGTGCCACAGTGAAAATATCATGTGGTAAGATGTCACAGAAATAAATTCTGACTGTGGTCACGAACACAAGGAATGAAAATAGAGATTGGCTGTTGAGAATGAAATGGTACAAAAAGGAGAGAGCACAATGATTCCAAAGATGATGTATTCAGAAATTCAGCTGGGAGAAGGGAATTCGCTATGTACAACTCTGTATACATTAAATGAGAAATGTCTGGACCAAGAATGACTGGAAAAAAAAAAGAAATCATCAGAAATTTTGAGCCTGAGGCAAGTACAACAGTAAATGAACAGAAGTCTCTTTTTTAGTGAGGCACAACCAGGCAGCAATTGGCAATACAATTATAATCAACACAAGCACAATCATGAGGCACCATTGTGACTTAGCTGGGGCTACAAGAAGCACATCTTAGTTCAAATGAATACATTCAAGGATAATTTTTACAATATTAATAGTGGAATCTCCAGAATTCTTGTTTATTTTAGTCTTTGAAAGGTAAGAACTTAGGCAGCATACTATATATAAAAATGGGTTCAAAAGAGAGATTATAGCTTCCTTATGTAGTGACATTCTATCCAAACCCTCATTCTGATTTTACAAAACTTGGGAAAGAATCAAGTTCCAGTTCTGAAGTCTTTGCATCACTCTAACTCCCACTGTTGGCTGAAGGACTTTTAGTGAATCACAAATGCAAAACTCAGACTTAAACAGACTGAGTAGTTTTAGATAGAGATGTATTCTGTAAAATGATTATTACAGAAATCCTCCTTCACCATTTTTCTGATTATCTAGAATACTGTGCTATAATGAAAAAAAAATATATAAATCCGCAAAATTTAGAAGAACATCATTTCTAAAAATGAAACACACCTTACTAGAGGCATTTTTCATGATCAGATTAGCATTTCACAGTAAAGACTTCCTACAGATATTTCTTAAGAGCTCAGCTTTCAAAATGCAGCCAGCCATGTATCGTACTGATAGCTGCTCATTTTTGTTGATTTGGCTGCAAGTTTGCACTAGGACCTTACAGGAACTGTATTCATTGTAGGCTTTGAGTTGTGTCTTTGTGATACGTACAGCCCCTCAATCTTCTCTCACCTACCTCGTTCCTCCTCAGTTTGCACTGTTTTTTGATGAAGACTCTCCTTGCAGCTGAACAGAAGTTGGGGCACATATGAAAACTTGGTGAATACGTGGGTGTTGTGCTCACAAAGTACCAAACTATTCATTGCCCCTCACAGGATGCTCACAAGGCAAGCACATACAGTAGGAGACTGGGGATAATGGAGTTTAATAGTTTTCCACTGAGAATTGAAAGATCATTACCTCGAACACAAGAACTGTTGGCAAAACAGTTTTTGATGGTACAGCATTGATAGGGTGACTCTTATACTCACATTGCATCTGCTGCTGTAATATATTGTAACCCCAAAAATCTGCAAATACTTGTCTTTACAACATTCCTCTGAAGTAAAAATATCCTGCTGAACCTCATCTTATTGTGAGGACATTCACTCACAAGAAGCCAAGTGGCTTTCTGCAGTCCTAAAGGAAGTTGTAATTACACAGACCTTAATCAGAACACTTACCTCTCATTAGTATGGCAGTGGCCCAACCATGAGCCATTCACCTGCTTCAGTTATTGATGTTAGGCAGCCCCAAATGTGAAGTACAACAGGATCCAGTCATAATTTATGACTGTGAGGAGCAAAACAGGATTAGCAGTTCTCCTCAGCTTCTAATCTCGCAAAAGTAAGCTACTAAAGTCTGAAAGCACTGAAGAGTTTCTGTGAAATAAAGACCAAACTGAGCTGTGAAGGCATTTACAGCTTAATAAAAATTACAAATTCAGCCTCTGGATGCTGGCTTTCAAAGACTGTAGATCAAGCCATTTTTGTGTATGTGCCCCATATGGGATAATGCAATGTAGTACAAACTATTTAAAGGACAATAGCCTCTTTTTCTTTCCTCAAATCAAAAAACATGAAGAAACCACCTGGGGTAGAATGAGCATACTGCAGTCATTTTCTCAGACCATTGCACTACTCAAACATTTATTCAGCTCTGAAGAAAAGCGGTCTGACTTTCAAAATTGCTTTCTCTGGTCTTGCAATCAGTCCCTTACAGACAGGAAAGGAAGAACAGAATCTGTATTAAAAACATGCAAGGGCCATATTTTCTCTCTGCCTGTGTGAAGAGACCACTGAAGGATGGTGGTCTGAATCCTACTCCTCCACGTCATGAATCAGAGATGGCAGGCAAGCAGATGGCATGTGATTAACCACTTCAATGCTCTCCTAACCTTGTTTAGTAATTAATTTTGCACTAATTTGAGATTGCAGGAATACCATTGTTTATGACTCAAGTAGCAAATAATTTCTCAGGTTCAAACCTCAATTTTAGCCAAATTGTACCTTCTTCTTGGCATTGTATTCAGCAGTTATAAAGCCTGTTACTCAAAACCCAAAACCAACAGACAGCATTCCTGTGGAGAACAAGTTTCCTAAGTTTTCAGAACACCGTGCCTGTCAATCAAGTTGTCTATTCGTGTGTATTTTCATTTTGAGAATATAAAAGAGAATCTTACTTTTGTTTTATGATACAGCTCAAAAATTGCATTGCAAAACCCAAAGTGCTTACTATCTATGTATTTTTCTGTAGTAGCACTAATAGTTTTTTCATCACAGGGCAAGAAGAAGCCTACAGTGCCACATGCAATTTCACCTCTCCAACAGCTGCGTTGGATGCAGTACAGGGTGGGGTTTATTGGAAGTCTATGATATGCTGGGAATGAGCTTCACTTCCCATTCTTTCTGAATTTGCACTGTAAAATCCCAGGCTCATGTAGCAGTCCAAGCAAAACACACGAAAGAGAAGCAGCTTATCATTATATGAATGTGTTGCTCTTGATGAATGGCTGATTAAGTACCACTATTTTTTTATATTTATTTGATTGTGTCTTGATCTTAAGCTATCACAAAGATACCACTGTGCTTACCATCAGTGACTAATACTGCATAATTAAAGAGCAAGACTATTTTTAATCTAATCTATCCAGGATTTTGCTGACAGGAGTTCATCGCGATGAACCATGCATTGTCTCATGTAACATCAAAGAAAGATTCTCATTCTTGTTCAGAAGCAAAATCTCAGAGGAACAAATGAGTGTACAACGTGTGTCATGGAGGAAAGTGTGCATGCAACAAGAATGTATCATCAGTCCTAATGTCTGCCATGGCAGCACAGAATCAGCCCTTGAGTGGAAGGATAACAAGACACCTGTTTGTCGAGCAAAAGCTGTAAAACAGCCTCAAACCAAAATTCACACGGTACCTTAGCATCAACATCGGTCTTCACTGCATTCAGATTAAGAGAAGCAGAGAAACCTTTGGATTTGGAGGGACCTCTCTCCTCATATGAAAGGGGAAAATAGGTTCAGAATATTCCTGAACACTCAGGATATGTGTCCTAAGAGAACAATTGTTCTTTGAGAAAGAAATGTTTCCATTTCTACATAAACACTTCGTGAACATTCCTGCTGTGGGAAAATGTTCCCTTCTCCCATAAAAGTTTCTCTCATCTAGATATACACGTGTTTTTCCTGCCATCTTGTGATAGTCCAGACTGTTCTCATACAGCCCACTAGACACTACAAGTCTCACGTAGGACTGGATTTTATGATATATTTGTATCTAGACTCATAGCAGTATCTGACTGGATCCCCCTCCAGGCCCACTGCAATATACATGAATTGAGAGGATAGAACACATGTGAGCTTTAAACAAATCAGGAGTTTGCAGAATTTTTTTGTGCAGTAAGAACAATAACAAAATAAAACATTTTTTATTACACAACCAACTCACAACCTACTTTGACTATCAGACACTGGAAGTGAAATGAAAAATGATGGATCATGCCACAAAGGGCTCACAAGGGCAATATAATTGCAAAAACAATGCCATGTGGATGGAACAGATCTGGGAGAGAAGAGGAACATACCAAACAACAATAAGAAAACAATTAATTAGGAAACATTAGAGTATAGAAGCTGCCCAGTCCTTATCAGATGTTCCCTGTAGCCTGAGAATTGTAAATTTTAATAAAGCATATTAAAAGCTATTTCCTTTCATCTGTTTAAGATTATGTAACACCTTCCTAAGATGTTAAAAAAGGCAAAAGCAAGCCCTTTTTTGACAAAAGAACTTGGTTTGTAGCCACTGCAGAAAATCCATATATTACAAATTAATTTGGAAAAATGTATAGTGGCTTCAGATGTGTCTAATATTTGCTAAAGCTGATATATTGAACCAAGTTGTACAAATCTGTATTTCCAATATTAAATTCTAAGTAAAGTTATTTTGTTAAAGGGTGGAATTCATTACATATTATTATTATTATTACAGTGATGCTGAATTCACTTTCATAAATATATCATGAAAGAAATGCAATTAGTTAATTTTATTGTGTTTTCTAGCTATAGATTAATTACTCCTTCATCAATGTTAGACCATATGTTTTGGTAATAGAGCACACATCATTACAAGAAACAACAAGCAAGTGCTCAAGATACAGACTACAATTCAAAGTACACTCATTTTTTTTGTTTTTCTGTGAGTGGAATGCCAATTTAGGTTATTTTCAAGGTGAGATCATTATATATCTTCAGCAAATGAATAAAGATAAAATCTGATTTATACACTACATTAGGTTAGCACAAAGTCAAATACTGCAGAAACCACTTATTTCTGTTTACAACCACAGCTTACTGTTGAGCTCTGGGCCTTTCTTCAGAAGCTTTGCAACACAAATTTGAGAAGTGTTTTATAACACACAGGAGCTCCATGACCTTTGAAAACAGTAAAGTAATGATGTCTACATTGCCAGTAAACAAAGATGAAGAAATGACCCTGTAAAGGCAAAGATAACAGCATGGTACACTCAGGGAAATGTGTGACCATTTCAATCAACCTGAAAACCAATAACAAAGTGAGCTGCAGTGCATCGAGGCTTTTTCCAAAGGATTAACTGAAACATTCCATTTGAACTCTCACATACAGACAGAACTATTTGAGAACTAACCAGTAAAAATAGTCATACAAATTGGTAAATATGTCAAGATTTTTATTCAGCAGTCTCGACACTGAAGGCCTAAATTCAGTAAGTAGAAGCAGCAATCTAATTGGATTACCACACAACACCTCAAAAATAAGCACAGGATTCAAGCTTTTGACTCTGTCTCCTGAGATGAACTGCAGACTGATTAGTTTCCACAGCAAAGCCAATGTACAAAAGATTAAAAATTTCAGTGGAGAGGTAGGTAGCAGGGGCAAATCCTTAATAAAACCCAGCATTTAATCTTCTTTTTAAAATGGAAATTGTTTCCTTATTACTTAAAAACTGCTTGCTTACTTTGCTTGTATTTTTGCATTACAAAGTAATGAATAAATCAAAGATGTCTCTCTCATGCTACCTCTGTTTCTCTAGACCTTAATCCTTTCAACTCAGCCTGTCAGAAGTCACACATTCTTTAAGATCACAAAACTACTTTTTTGGGGGGGTTAAGTTTTGATAGATGTTCAGAATGTATAAAGACATAGATAGATAGATATAGATATCTCACATGATTTAGAGACACAGTATCCATTTTTTCCCCTCACAGGGGCTCAGTGTTTAAAAAAACCCAAAAAACAACTATTTTATAAGAAAATGCTACAAAGAAAAAATCAAGTATATTCACTCTGATATACACTGAAGTTTTCTGGGGATACACAAATTCTTTTTGTCTTTCCTCTCTACAAAGATTCATGCATTTCAGTTTTACTGACGTGCATCTTCAAGACGATTGAAATTCAAAATCATGGGGGGGAGTAATTGCAGATATTTGCATTTATTCACACAAATAAGGTACAAGAGAAATTATTTCTCCCATACTTAGGTACCTGTGATCTAATCAGAGTTAAAAGTTGACTTGCACATTATGAAATTTACCCCAAGAATAAATGTCAGCACAGGGCCTGCATAACTGTTAAACTCCACTACTGCCTATATAAGGACAATTTCTTATGTAAGGTAATACTATTTTTGTCCTATATTTTCATTTTACATGAAAGGCAACCTAAGAGATGACTAAAGCTGAAAGGGGAAAAAAGATGTAATTTTAAAGATAAAGGACTCCATAGCCTGGATGTATATGATATAAAAGCAAATGGTAAAATCTAAAAATTATACTATTCCCAATTTGTCCTCCAAATGCACTGAATTTTCAGGTTGTGTATGGGGTGATGAATTTTCAAGCTATGTTCTGTCAATCAAGCCTTTTTCCACTTCACTGGTAAAACCTCCCTGGATTTCAGTAATAATAGCTTTAAATTAGAAATCCTGTAATAAAAATAAATATTTCACATAGATTTTGAGGTGTCTGTTTATATAATTTGCCTTCTTCCTTTTGAACTCCAACCACATAAAATATTCTTTATCTGATTTATTCTCAGACTGTTCCTGTACTAAACATAAGAAACAAGTGCTGAACTCATATCTTATTATAATGATTTATTTCATGGACTCTAAACCAGACAGTGTAAATGCTGATCTCAAAGCATTTTCAAATTCCATTTGTGCTGCATAGCAGTGACATGGATTCAGAATTCCCAAGTACTTACAACTTTAATTATTCACTTAATTTACAGTTCTTTTTCACTGATACATATGCAGTGACAGACAAAAAATTTAAATTTACAAAACTAGGAAATCTTGTAACTCTTAGAAAGTAAAATCCTGCTATTTCCCCTGTAACTACTACGATTTGGCTCGGCAGCTACTGAATTGGCAAAATTTGTGATTTACTCTGCTGCTTGCTTACTGGAACCTTTGAAATTATGTAACATGACAGATTTTTTTTTTGAGATGTGCCTCTTTTTCCACTGAAGATTTGCAGTACTGTCTTCTTATACCCAAATTATTCAACACTCTGTGGAACACACAGCAGTTGAAAAGCAATGCAAAGGCTCAGTAACAGCCTAATAAATTCAGCTCATGGGTTCACACCATTAACAAAAGCTTCCTCTGCCCTCCCTGTCATATAATGTTTGTGGTAAACCAAAAAGTGACAATAAATATGTCTAATGTTTCCACTTCAGCATTGGGCACGTGCCTCTGAAGAATAAGACTTGGTTTTAAATCTTCTAACATCAAACATTGATTTATCAATAAAAGATGACAATCAGAAGTAATGGAAAGGTTTTCTTCAGAGGAAAAGATGATGGTATCATTTTTGAAGCAAATTATTTAATCTTATATGTTCAAGTAATCAAGTTTCTTCTTTGGAATTCTTGTATGTTTCAGAATCACGCATCTAGCAGATGTTATCGTAATTTATAAAGATTAATAGTATACCCATTAAAAGAAAACCATCTAGGAAATATTCACAGAATCATAGAATTTGCTGATTTAGAAGGGACCCATCAGGATCACCAAGTCCAGCTCCTGGACCTGCAGAGAACACCCCAAGAGTCACACCATGTGCCTGAGAGCATTGCCCAAACACTTCCTCAACTGTCAGGCTGTGATGACTTTATATGTCCTCATGTTTAAATGGACTAAATATCAGTTAAAATATGCTAAAAGCTTATATATAAGCAGATACTCCAATCAAAACTCTTCCTCAGCACTCTAAGGATGCTCGCCTCACCTACAGCTTGGAATGTGAATGGAAGTTGCACAGACCACAGGCATTTTTATGTTTAATTTGCTCTTGTCCTTGCAGCTCCTCACCATAACATTTTCTTTTCTAGATCTCTGGACTAAATGTGGGAGGTTTTAATAGAACTAGTGGAAAAGTTTATGACAAAATATTTTTAATTACTCTGTGCTAATTTTTCAAAACCTCACACCTCTTTTGATAGAACTTTTGAGTTTTAATGACCATTAATCATGAAAGTGTGAGTCAGATTAGAATCTAGAATCCTACATACATAGCCTGACCACAAATATATTTGTTTACGTTTTACTATCTAATCTTTAGTTCTTTTAAACACTGAATTGTTTACTTGAACAGAGTAAAGCTTGTATTTCATACTCCTGATCTGAATAAGGGCACATACTAGTCTTCAATATTTGTGTACAAGCTAGGCTTGTTTATACTGATTAATTGGAAAAGCTGTTAAAAGCTACTATTTTATCACATTCTTTTATTACCACATTTTTTAAGCAAGACAGCCTTGGGAATCTTGGAAAATAATCTGAAACAACTATTTCTTATCTAGCTGTAATTCTCCCTTACAACGTAGCATATTGCCTATGGGATGACCTGCAGCTGATGAAAAGTAACTGTATTTCTTGGTGTCCCACCAGGCTCCATCACAGGTATTTCTGACTGTGCAAATTGATGTAGCTATTAAGCTACAGACCAACAACACCGAGTCAGAGTGCTCTAGAACTCTGTGACTATGGAGCCAAATTCTCATACTGCTGACAGCAGATGCTTCCATAAAATTCCCAGTGCCTGGCAATATTAGAACTCATGGGCAAAAAAACTGGAGCAAGAGAATGCAATGCAGAAAGCAATAGCAAATAGAACACATTTAATCTTTTCTTCCAGAGAATAAGCACCAGAAAAAATGGCCTTTGATACTGAGAGTTCCCCAAAAATAATCCACACTCAGTGTTGGAGAGTTATATAGGTCATGTCTAATCATTTCTTCTTGCTATTACTATTTAAAAAAAAAAAAAAAAAAGAGTCTCACACTGCATGAAATCATGGTCTAAAGCTTCACAAGTGGTACAGATGATATACAATCAGTGAACTATTAAACAATGCAAAATAAGAAATCAGGTTATGCTGTGATGGATCCCAGATTCAGCAATCACGTTTCTTTAACTGTGAGAGGCTGTGTAACCATGAGAATAGACTACTTTTCAAATACAATGTTTCTCACTTTATTCTTAGAGGTAAAAAAATTCCAGCTCTTTCTGACCACCGCTAACAAAAACCCATCTCAATATTCTTGTTATTTATGGCTGCTTTTGGATGTTGATCAACAGTTCCCTGGATCTAATTCTGGATTAATACCTCAGAATCACAAAACACTCTAAGTATATGATTCTGTTATGTGAAAGAATGTGTCTGATTTTCCATGGCAAAATTTGGAAACAGCAGGTCCCAAAGTCAACTATGACTGCATTGTTTGAGGAAAACATTAACAGCTAACCAGGATTCTCGGACAAGTTATGCCTTGAAGGGCTGGAGTTATTCTTGTCTCAAATAATAACTAAAAAAACCCCGAGTTTCTCACCTTGTAGCAAAGAGTGAGCAAAGGAAAACAAATACTCATTACAGTGAATTACACAGAATTATCTTTAAATACCCATGTCTGTACAGCAGCAGTCAAACATGACCCTGTTATGAAGGAAATATCACAACACCCTCCAAGACAACCACTGACTGCCTTTTCTAGATCAGTATCAGAGACAACCCTGAGCTGTCTGAAAGGCCTCCTCTTTATTTCACAGCATAACAGAACAAACTTAAACAAGGGATGCAGTTTACCAGAATAAATTGTCTCAGAAAGTCAGTCAGAAAGACTCATTCTAGGAACTCTGACTAAGAAGAGCACATTTCAAAATTGAAAGAAATTTCATGCAACTCTATTGTTTTGTTACCCACAATGAAATTCAGTCAGGTACTCACCCTCACTTTCTGTGGAAAATTCACTAGAAAAAGTGGACTCACAGAAAGATAATTGATTGTATTCTTTGTCTTTCTAATGGAAAAAATAATTGTTTCATTCTTCAAAACTATTACATCAGACAGGCAAGCTGAAAACCCTAAAAAATAAAAAAAATTAATTTTTTTTTCTAAGCCAGATTATTTTACACCTATATAGAGCCATGTTCTTTACTTGCAATCTTTGGTCTGATTTTGTATTCTGCAACTTGGGGGAGAACAGGTTAAACTATTACAGTGAAAATTTCACTCCTACCTTACAATTAATTTGATCAATCATTTTGACTCCTCAATATTTAATGTAGTTCTTGCAGAATATACTAACATGAAAGTTATTAAGCAACACAGGAGGTTTTATTAATCAGAGAACCATTACATTGGAAGGAACCTGAAGAGTTGATGTAGCCTCCTGCTCAAAGCTGAGTGAGACCAAGCCAGATTGCCTGGGGCTTGAAAATCTCCAGATGGGTCTTGAAAATCTCCAAAACTTCACAACCTCCCTAGCAAACCAGTTCCAATGATTAATTATCTCATAATCAGGGTTTTTTTCATATATACCTAATCCAAGCTACTCCTGTCTCCATGCATGAGCACTCACTCCTTCTCCCACCACTATGCACCTCAGCTAAGATCCTGGTTCCATTTTTCTGGTAACTTCTTAGGTATTGGCATACTTTTCTATCTGTTAATGGATGCAAAATTTGTATTTGCTCAGACTGCAACAGTCAATACCTACAAATAGGGGAAATTACACTGTATTAAGTTTAACTTTCTTATACATTGACATTTCTAAGTATTTTGTACAATCAGGTTTATATTTTAGAAATAATTCTTCAAGATAAGAAAAAAAAGAAAAGGATGGGGAGAGACAGCAAAATATTATTTAGTCTGAGTGGCAGATCACAACTAAAGACTAAGAGTTAAACTACTTTCGGTTTCCCCATTACACATTCCCCTAACTGGTATCAGCATTCCTACTCATACCATGACACCAGTAGCTGTGAAAAAAGAAAACAGATCTTTAAATCTGGACAGAAATCAGGACCCTGGCAGAACCTTGTCTTAAATAACGTCCCTGTAATTAAAAGGATAAAAAGACAGAAACTATATGACAAATACCAGGGAAATAGCCTTTCGAAAGGAACTTTCACAAACATTGTAAAGCAGTTATTGGAGAAGGCTCATCCATGCTCACAGCATCCATTCCAGGAACTTTCCTTTTTCCATTGCATTGTAAAGAACATCTCAGGAGCATTGCTGCTTCTGGAGCCTCCTTTGGAGGCCAATGTAAGCTTTGCCATCACTGGATACAGGGCTGCTCTTTTACTGTTTACATGCTTCGAAATTCAGTGCACTCACATTCCCTTGGCCAATTTCTTTGATTTTATCAATTATTTCTCTGTCGGGGTCCCTTCCCTCCTGCCATGGGTTCCTGGGAGAGGGGCCCTGGGGGACAGAGACGGGGTTTCCCTGCCCCTGGTCAGCCTCGTTCCCCACTGGTTGTTTTGTGTTCCCCTGCGCGGGCAAGGACCCTCGATCCTGGGATTGTAACAGTTCCTCGGCAGAGCCCCGGCCATGCGGCTGGGGAAATAAACATCTCTGAAACATCTACCAAGAATCTGTCCATATATATTTCTTTTCCACGTGCCTCCTTGTTTGATACGCATGTTACAGTATCCGCACTGTAACATTTCTCCATTAATATCTTCTACTTTTTTTTAATGAGTTAAAAGCATGCTTGAGCCTGCAGGTAAATCTGAATGAAATTTTTCAAATGTCAGAGCTCTAATAAAGAACTGGTTCTTTAGCAGCCATTAAATAATTAAGGGGTTGCAGCAGCAGTTTCAAATGGCCGTTGTCAATGCTTAACTTATTTTCACACCAAAACTGTAAGTCATGGCTAACATGCATTTCTAGTGACATTTTAGGGCAGATTGTAAAGTTCTAAGGCCACTTTGAGGAAGAGAAAGAGAATACACTGCATTAATAAAGAAGAAACAGGAAAATCTTTCTGGTTTTAAATTAGATTCTACAGATATAGTTCATTTCCATTTCATGCATCTTCCTTTTTATTTGCCCACTATAATGAAAATCGAACTACTTTGCTTGCATCAAACGAGAATAGACAGAAGCTGAAGAAACAGCATGTCTTGGTTTATCACCCCATACCTGTTCATCTTTTTTCTTAGGCACTGCAGCCCAAAGCAGCCTCACTCCTGTGAAACTGGTGAATTTTACCCTTGGTGAGGGAAGGACAATGGATCATTTTGATACATCTCTGTAGGCTCTGTGAGGCAGTAAGGTATGAGCCAGCAGAGCAGCAAGCGCGGCATTTACAAACGTAAGAACATGTGACTCTTCAAGAATAATGGGAACTGTAAAGCTCTTTGGGGGAATTAATCCTTCCAAATGCGGGTCTCTCAAAAAATTCTCAGTGTTCTGGTCTTTTCTCAGTTCACTAACCGAGAACAGCTTCTCCCTGGGTATAAACCTTTATTTGTGCATGTTGTCAAGATATCAGCACATTCACTCAGCCACAGCCTTCTGCGCGTGATGTCGTGTGTTATTTGTGAGGTGCCACTCCTGCAGGAAGCCAGGAAACCTCCACCAAGGCCACAGACAGCAGCAGGGGATCCTTCTCGTGGTGTATGGCTGCACCCAGTGCTCCTCTGCCTTCATTCACCAATTCAGGTCAATACAAACAGCCTTTCCCTTTAAGAGTACATTGAATTAAACACAGCACACTAGGGCTCCCAGACACCCAACAGCAACCCTAAACAAAAGAAAGCATAAATATGTCAGCTTATTTACATTAGTAGCCATTAGGAATGGGAAAGGCCTGTCAGAAGCTACACTTTATTTGTTCACAAAAGAGAACCTTCCTTCAGCTTTTGAGAATTTTGAATTGAAAGTGTCCAGCTTTCCATCAGCTTTCCACTAAACTGCAATTGGAGGAGAAACAGGTTCAAGGGTTTTCATTCTTAAGCTATGGGTGATTCTATTACATGTGAAAAACAGACTCAAAAGCCATCCAAATTTTAATCAGATTATCAGTTATATTCTGAAATAAGATTTGTTTGCAATGAAAACCAGCTATAGCTATGAAATAACTGCTTTTTCAGTCTTTTCAGATAGAGAAGCTTAAATAATTTTTGCAGTAATCTTAAATAATGCCATAAAGAGAGAATCACAACAGAGCAAAGAATTTTTGGCTTTGTTTGCTTCTCCCTAAGAAGATGCTTAAAGACTCCTCAGCAAATACCAGTAAAGCCTCAGTTCAGGCAGAATTCAAGTAGGAACACAGAAGCTCTGGAAATTCAAGAACGCTTGCTAAGAACTACCATGAACATAAGGCACCTGCCCTTTCTTCTTTTTACCCTTAAACAGGCACAGAAAAATCAGGGACAAACTTTCAGGACCAAATGTTTGCTACTGACAGTCAACAATTCCCAACCTCGACTCTTGCTGATGATATCAGTCCAAGCTTATGAAGTGTGGAGGCTGAGAAACCTTCAGCTCAAACACTAAAAAAACACCAAGAAAATAATATTGTTGCCTCCAAGCTTGCTAAATTATTTTGTGCCCTTGCAGTCCTTTGAATTCAAGCCTTCTCAATAGAGAAGAAACCCTGGTGGATTACTATTAGTTATCATTAGAGTACAAGTTGTACACTACCCACAAACCCAAGGCATTCTTGCTCTACAGAAAAATACTGCTGCAATGAGATTGAAATATACTCAATTTACCATGAAGAACTTCTCAAGAAAATTAATTACTAATTTTTCCTCTGAGCTAAAGGAGGTTTCATGGGGTATCAGAGTTGTACACAGAGCAGGACAGTAACAAATGCAGTTTTAGCTCTGTAGTTAAAAGAGAAGCGAGTCATTGGTAACAAGGCAGGTCTGAACTAACTTCACATCCATGTCCTCTGTATGCTCACAAGTTTTAATAGGAGAGCCCAACGTATCTCCTACAGAGAAAATGACTTTCTGATATCAAAGACATATGTTACCTTCTTTTTCATTGTCTCAACTTTTTACTTATAAAAATGAGGCAACTTGAACCAAATACCTTGCTTTAGAAGGAAAGAATAAAACATATCTATTACATGATTTCCAGATATGTTCATCACTAAAGGGCTTATCAGAATTTCTGATCCAAAGTCTGCAGTGCATAAAACCCCTGCAAACGTTCCTTAAATATTAGCCTTCCTACATGATAAAGAAATGTGATAGGTATTCACAAGTGACTTGGTTTTTAGTCAGAGTAAATATTCCATTAGAAAAACAATCTCTGTAAACCCTTGTTTTCTAAAGCAAAGAAAATTACTTCATTGTCAGAATAACAGTAAAAACAAACTAAAAAATAATAAAATTAGTCTGATTGGGAGACTGCCACTCTTCTGCCACTTTACAGCTGCAATTAAAGATATGAAGCTGAAGGGACTCTGAGCACTGCTGTGAAAGCCTCCCAGCTACAACAGTCCCATCCCTTGTCTGAAAGCCACCTGTATGAGCAGGATCCAAAGCCTGGAAACAAGCAGACACTCTGACACAATATAGTCCTGCCAGCAAATGTATCATGCTGCCTCCTAAGGCCCAACATTATTTCCAGGCTAAATTTATTCATTAGCAGGTTTAGAGCTATTTTCCCCTGCCAACACTATACCTTAATTAAAGCATTTAGCCATCCTGATATGTGCTTCCTACTGCACTTACACAGACACAGCTCTTTCAACATCTTGCCAGAATGCAGTTTCCTTGGCCAGTGTGTAAAGTTCTACAAATCATCTGAGCATTGCACATGCTCCAGTTTCCACTTCATCCGATTTAGCTGACCTGTACTACACACAGTCCAGCTCAGGAGGTCTTATAAGTACAGCAGCCTTACTAGTCACCTGAACAGCATGTTTACCATTTTCACTGCCATATCACTGCTGAAACACAGTTATCTTGCAGCTGATTAATACATTCATGTGTTGCTTATTACTCACTAATAGCAGAAATGCTTGCAATTAGTCCCTAACCATGTGACCTTGCAATTTCATCCTGTTTCTATTACTTCACTTCAAATTCACTTAGCCAATTTCACCTTATGTTTGAATCAAATTGTTTTCTAGCTTTAAGACATCAGTGAGTTCACCTACTATTTACAACAGGGTAAAAATGAAAATAAATGTATAAGACTGATGTTTACACTGTTCTGGAGGGTCTGAGACCACTAGGTCTTAGCTCGTTAAAATTTTTGTTACTGCATAGAATATTTTATCACTTCATAATTTATCTGCTACATTGCTGCATGCCACCTTTTCCAGCAAAACAACCCTTCACACAATACCAACCACAGTCCTGCAGATCTGGTAAGTCAGATATGATGTAATTTGACTCATTGCTGGTAAGAGTCAAGATGAACAAATTTACCAGGGTAATCTACCACAACAGGTCTTAATTAGCTTGTTGTTGTTCCTTCATTATATTCCTTATGGTTTTACTTACCTCTTCAGGTAATAAATTCACAATCCTTGCACACATATTAATTCAGACTAATGGGAACAGAGTTGTTCCATGTGTTTTTAGGCTTTGTTTTGGGTTGGTTTTTTAATATGAGCATTATGTACAGTACTCTCCCATTTTAATATATTACTCCAGTTTTAGTAGATTAAATACGAGATCCTTGCTAGTAGTCATTTCACAGTTATTCCAGTTAAAAGCCAGTTTTTCCACTGTTACAGAGTGAAGCATAAGCATGTTGAGTACAACCACTTTTAAGGTATGTTATAAAGTTCTTGCATGGAGTTTTTTTCCCAAAGAGAGTTATATTGCAGTTTTCATTTATGGAACTGGGAGATCTTTTCAGTTAATTGTTGAGGTATTGCTTTGTTAGCTGAGAAATCTTTTTTTCAGCTTTGCTGATATGTGACATTTTACACAGAAACAAGGCAAGCTTACGGGAGAAGTTTCTGAAGCACAGGAAAGATTTACATTTTCTATCACACATACATAAATATAAATACTGAAATAAAAATGAAAAAAAGCATAGATTTGACTCATTGACAGCAACTCCATTTTGCAGTAGTTTGCTACAGCGAATTGCAGAGTTATGGATATAATGAATGTTTTCACCTAGAGCTTGCAGCAATTTTTTCTCCCATAATTTATTTCCTTATGATATAAAGTCTGTAATTTGCTTGAGAGGCAGAATCCAATTACTCTCTAATTAAGAAAATTCATGTCCTTTGTTTAACTGGAAGGGATCCAGACTCATATAGTTGAATGTTCTTTTTTGTCACCATTAACAAAAAAGAGAGTTCTTTATGTTTTCAGGAAATACCATCAATTATTTCTTCTAGATTTAATTCCTGGAAGATGACTTAACAGATCTGGGTGGACAGATATCAGGGGCAGTTTTACGACCTTGTGCTAGTCTCAAACTATAGTCTCTATACATCATAAATATTACAATCTGCATATCTAAGAGATGCACTTTTTAAAATAAAGTGTTGCAGAGAGATCCTTGATCATCACAGGAAGGTCAGACTTGCAGATGACTGCAAAAATTTAACCTGATCTCAGTGTGGGCTGGGAGTTATGCCTTGATATTAAAATTCTGACCTGCACATGCACACTGGAAGCTATGTATATTGTATCATTTGCATGTAAAAGTTCATGCATGCTTTTGAAATTCTCTGAGTCTTAACTGCTGCTTGCTGGGAATGTACAATTTCTTCCTAAAGATTGTTTCCATCCCCATGGATTGGGACTTGAGAATATCTGGTAGACATTGTTATTATTTATAAGGCTTAAAAGCAAGGACTCCTCCTTTCCCCAGTCTTTCAGTAGCCATGATAAATTTGGCTTCAATTTTCTTATAAAGGGTTCACAGATTATATAGGGATCAATGTCTTCTAAAACTACATAATAATCTTTCACAATTTCTGTTTTATGCTAAAAGGGGGTGGGAGGGAAGAAATTCAGCTGATAAAGGAGGGGAAAAAAATAATCATTCAAAATTCAGAACAGCTAAATAGGTCATTCAAGTCTTATAATAATCTCCAGTATCCAGGAGAAGGTGATGACACTGGTAGTCAGGAACAGAAATTAAGAATACAGAATGCTGACATTTTTTACAGAGCTTATAGGTCTCAAACACTGGATTGTCTCTAGCACAGCTGATGCTCTATGGGGTAACCCTTAAATGCATTATCACTTGTATGAAGGCAAAAATATATATGAGAATGTGAAGAACAGCTCTACAGCCTCAAAATATCTGCATTTAAAGCCACGCAAGTACAGTGGCTTAAATACTGCTTAGAGTCCTTTAAATAGTACTGAAGGTAATGATTAGTCCTCTCACTGTGGCAACAGCCCCTTCTCCAATCTCACTTGGCATTAGCCAGCACTGGCTAACGAATTATGATCACTCCAATTTGCCAGCCCAGGAATTCATTAAAAACCTTCTTCTCCTACAGTCTGCAGAAGGTAACTAATCAGCTGATTTCACTGCAGCTCTGTTCTACTCAGAGGAGTACGGTAGCACATTCCCTGTGACCTCATCCACAGCCATAAAAAGCTTGTCTATGGAGGGAGAACGGTTGTGGACACATGACAGCATTTTTTTCAGCTCTTTCCAAAAGTACGTACTGTGACTTCTGTTTTTTCAAACCTTTTGATGATAACCAAGGCCTGAGATCAAATTCCTTCACCTTTCCTGTACTCAGAGCTCTAGGCAGACCCTATTGTCCACAGCCACTGAGAGATCTGCCTTAAGCTTTTTACAAGTCTACCAAAAACACAGCTTATTAAATTACCTAGCAGGATTCCACAGGCTGCAGTGATTCATAGTATTACAGACACACAGAAATTTTACCAGACATGGATATATCATCAGTTTCCTTCTGAAGTATCATTATGTAGAAGTCATTCAAACAGAAATTAGAATTCAAGAAGAAAAAAATATGACAAGCATTTGTCAGAAAGTGCTTGCTAATCTGCTGGATGCAATAAAAAGTGATATGGTATAGCAAAAGGAAATGGCAAACAATGGACAACACCAAGAAAACAGGAGGCTGCAAGATGATAACCATTTTAAAGCTACTGAAAATTTCCTAGTTTTTGAGGACGTGTAGCAAAAGTAAAGCCTTCTAAAAACCAGACTCCCATGTAGCTGAAAACATTACATTGGAATACAAGGAGGACAAGTCAGAGCAAACATCATTCTTTTTCAAGGCTGGGAGAACGATAAGATGAGAGAGGACATAGAAAGGCCGCTCACAGTTAGGAGGAATGCCCCTCAGTGTACAAGCTCTGTAATGAGCAGGTGGAAATGAGATGGAGAAGACTGCTATAGATATTTTCTGTAAATTTTCTGTTCTTATCCCAAACAAGACACATCAGAAGCAAAAGGACTGCACTCTCCCTATGCACTTTCAGAGCAATTCTATGTTTAAGACACCTGCAGGAACAATTATGCTTAATGTTTCAGGGCTTGGAAAAAAGAAAGGCCTGTCTTCTTGAGCACAGCTCTCCATACCTCTCATATACAGGGACAAGCAAAGTGGTCTGATGTAATTAATTATCATTGCATTTCAAGACTGCTCTATTATCACCACTCTTGCAGTGAGAGATCTGAAACCTATTTTTGCCCAAAGGCTTTACTAGAGTGAGGAAGGACTGAGCACAGCAGGAATCTGGCCAATAACCACAGGTTAAAATGCTGCTTCAGTTCCAAATTTTAGCTTTGCTTGCCGCAATGCTGTAAAATCTGCTTTAGCCATGAAGGAACTTTCAGCAAACTTTACTCAAGAACCACGAGATGGCACCACAGCAAGCCATAAAACCTGTTTAATTATCTGCAGTTCTGATCTTGCTCGGCTATAAAATTAATAAAGCAATTGAGTAGGACTGTTTCTTTTTCAGGCAGTACCAGAGAGATTACGAATAGATCTCTGCTAAGTGACTTTTCTATTCCTCTAAAGCTGAGCACCCAGTGTTTAGACTGATGCATTTCAAACAGCTGTTTAATGCTGTGCTGAAACAGACAAAACATAAATCAATATATAAAAAGGTGATCAGTGCCCACAAGTATCAAATTTCAAGGTAATTTTAATCACAGTTAGGAACACACATTTCACAGGCTGGCTCATTGAGCTTGCCCTGCAATGATGCCTGTTTTTCCTCCCACAGCACTGTTCAATTCCTCTGCCTACCCCAGTGCCCTGCCTGGCATCCCACACTCCCCTATTCCCACTTGGAGCTGCCTCCCAAGGCAGGCTTCACTGCCTGGGATGACAGGGTCCCAAGCTCCTAATGAGAGAGAAAAAATGAATTTCTAGGGTCCTTGGCAAGATAAGAAGGACTCCTGGATCCTAAAGAGAACGATGATGAGTATTTTCTGATGTCAATCTGGCCAAGACTCTGGCTCAGGGTTCCAGCCATCAAATAGCTGTCCTCTTCAGCTTTCCGTCTGCTGACATCATGGCAGACACAGGAGTATCTCTCTGGCAAGCTGAGCAGCCCATACCTCCCACCACAGCTCTGCACAGTGCAGGCTCTCAGTCACACAGCTTGGAATTCCAGTAGACCCTCCCAGATGCTTTTTTTTGCCCATAAGTGCCTCTGGTCACTATCATTCACATCCCTTTGACTATAATGCTGTTTCACCCTCCTGCTTCCTATCAGGAAGAACATTTCTAGCTTTTCCCTGCAGATTGGAGAGGGCATGAAATGATATTATGACATGGCACAAACTGCTCTGTGCACTTCTCTACTCAGCCTTCAATGATCACCCAGGAAAGAACTTCAAATCCAGAACCCTCTAATAAAATACCTCAAAAAACACACTTCCAAATAAGCTTTCTAAACATATGTTTGCCTGAACAAATATGTGCATCGCTCCCCAAAATATGTTCTGCCCTCAGAAAGAAAAAAGTTCTCAATACTGTGACTTAAATGAAACTGATCTTGTGACTTCTATCATATTCTAGTTTAAGAATAAGGCCTCTGGTTTAATTTTTATAATTGTTTTTAAAAATACACATGCATTGGGAATTCAGCCAAAGACAACATTTGTTTTCTTATTCCATCATTCTGCTAATACAACCTAAATAATCAGATTTGGTTCTCATATTAGGCTATGTACTGGGCTGATACCTTGAAGGTATTTTTTTAGTTTCAGATCTGTTTCTTCATTAAAACTCAGTGGTACTTATTCCTGCTGCTGTGTCATGACATTTCTTTGCGAATTGGAAATCTGACCACAATCAAACTCCTGCAGCTCACAGGGCAACTCCATCACCCCATAATCTGCTCAAAAATGGCTCCATACCCTAGAATAAGGGGTATATATGAGTCCTGAGAAAAAAAGAATTTAGAAGAAAATGTTCAGAATCCCTAAAAGCATTTAATATTTTAGCTAAAGTTGGTCATAAAGTTTCTCATAAGAGAAAATGTTAAAATTGCAGCCAAAGGTGGCTATGGCTGTATGCATTCTTTCCAACCTATTTTTCTTAAGCAATTTGGCCTAAAATTACTGCACTTGCGAAAACAATGTGGGTCAGACATCTTCAGCCAAGGACTTTATTTAGCAACCCAAATAAGATGGGGTTTTCATCCGTTCTCCAAGTCTGCCGAATCGTTCTGCATCAACTTTATTGTGTTATCAATGCGGACTGTCAGCATGATTCAGACAAGCCGTATGTTGCATATCATAGCTGTAGTTTGAAAACAATTAGCAGCTGCTGGTTTTTTTATGTATGAGTAAGGCTCAGTCCTGCCAAATTTACTGTTTTAGAAGAAATGCACATTTTTCCTGAAGCCCTTCCTAAAATGCATCCTAGACAAATGCTTGCCCAGCTTCTTAACATAGTTATAGAACATAACACAAATAGTGATGAAATATTAAAGTGTCTGAACCATTGTCTTTTCCTTTTTATTTCTAGCTTTAACAAAATATTAACATGGCAGATCAGTGAAACAACTGATAATAACTGAAAACAAATGCAAACATTCCTTACACAAACTACTAATGGCAGCTTTTGTCCTTTGGACTCCAGTCATTCTATAATATTTGGGTCTTGAAGTATTATTAACACAAAAGTTTTAAAAAATATGTTGTTATTGATAGCAACTGTGGACATTTGTGGTAAACAGTGACAAGAAAGAAAACCAGAAGGCCTCCTAGCTCAGCAATTGTTAGGTGTTCCACTCAGCAAATTCTATCAATGAAAATAAGTCTCAGCTTTCTCTCAAGCCCTTACTTTTAGGAAGCATATGCAGTACCAAAACTCACACTCAAACGGGATTTGACTTTTCAAGTGAATAATTAGATATGTTTGTTTGTTTGTTTTTCTTTTTGATTATCTTTCTGGTATTCTCAACAGCACAATGACAATTCCATACAGACCCAAGAACTGCTCACATAACAAAAAGGAGACCCTAGCTGATCATATATTGTATAACTTCATATATTGTCCATCAGGTCTTTCCCTTGCTTTGTCACTTCTTTTCGAATATGACTAACCGACTTGGAATCCATTAAGATGCTTTCTTGTTGAAAAACATTATAGTACTCCGAAAGCTTAAAATAAAACAGTGGTACTCCAGGGCAGTCACACAATCAAAACTTCTACTTACTCATATACAAAGCTACTCCTAGGAAAAAAATTATTTTTTGTGGATACAAAAATGCTGTTAGCAAGAAATTTTCCTGCTTCTTTCTAAGCCCGTGGGATACTTTTCTTTCTCACAAAGATATTTTTCAGAGTTCTGTAAACTATGAACACCTGCGACCTTGTAGAACTATGTTTATGGTACAGTAGAAAAATATTTTGACAATGGATGTTTTAGGATTTTAGCCAATCACCCCAAGGGGTGGTTGATCCTTTGACCAATTATACTATGAAGAAAAAAGTCCATAAAAGAGTTTGTAAAATAATTTAAAAAGTCAGTCTTGCTGCACAATTCCTGCCTGCAGGATCTCTCTCCTCTCCTCCCTATGGCTGTGGGATACAGTAATAATTTTTCATTGGAAAATTAAAATATTCAGACACTATGTGATAAGTAAAAATGAAAGAATGACAAAGAAAGAAATAGGAAGAGAGCATTTTTAGCAGACATATAATTTCTGTCTTTGGTTCACTCTTGAGCAAACTCTTAACATGTTTCCTAACAGATACCAATGGAGTTACCAAATGATCTTCTATAAGGAGCCAAGATCACACTGTGGTTTTGCAAGAGAAAACAGATAAAAGTTATAAGAATGCCATCACTAAAAAGCATAAGAAAATGCAGCCAGTTTATACATTTAGAAATGTGGCATAAGAATCAGCCATGAATGAATTCATGTCATGTGAGACAAAAACTACAAGATGACTGAATGACAGCATAAGCATCTGTATTGTTGCTTGCACTGCTCCGTGCTTATTGAACGCTTTTCAGAATCTTTAGATTCTGCTGCTGTTGACTGCAAGTAGGATTTCCACAAGGCTTAGAAAGACTAACAGCTTGTGTAGGTATTTGAAAATATGGGATATATAACCTTAGCTCCAAGTAGTGGAAACTTGTATCTCCAGAGATTTCTAAAATCCTGTGTTACTAAAAACACATTCAATCCATTCTGGCATTTTCTCTACTCTCCAGAGGATTCTGCTTTTGTATGAGTACATATACAAATTCTTCATTAATGATTAAGTCTTTAGCTGACACTAATTAGCTTCAACTATCTATGTGCTCAGCAGGCCCACCCTACTTCCCAATTCTGCTTCATTAGTGCTGGCAACTTAAAACAGCATCAGTAAAAATTATATTGACCAACAGTGACCAACCACTCAACGCAGGTATCACTAAAGCCAGTGACAGTCTCCCCACTGATTTTAATAAGAATCACAGTAAACCCCAATGGCATAGAGAGAGGTAATGCAATGGTAAAAGTCATCTCCCACCAGTAGCAAGCAACAAAAACAACAGCAACAAAAGGGAAAAACAAAACTCCAGACAATTTACTTAGCACAGGCCTGTGCTGCTGTGCTGTGAAATACCAACCCCACACAGGGAGCACAGACTTAAGCACAGACTCAGAAGCAAATTGCAAGCTATGTACTTCAAGGATGTCAATTTATTCAATCACTGGGGAGCAGCAATATACCTCAGGTTAAATTTGGAGCTGTGCAGAAAAACATTTGGACAAGCAGAGAAAGGGGAAAGGAAGAGTACTCGGTCAAGACAGGCAGTGTCCAAAGAAACTCGGCACAGGCACATACTCAGCATGATGGCACTGAATGCACAGCTCCAACTCTTCATGTGGTGGAACCACATAGAAAGTAAATTAAGCCATAGGTCTAAGCACCTTTGACATGCCTTGAGACATACTTTCCATGCAAAACAGCTGTCATATGCAGAAGCTATTATCCTCAGTAACACATCTATTTCTCAAGATCTAAAACATGTAACCACAACTATGAACATAAGAAACTTAAAACCATGTCCCTTGACATCTTTAAGTTTAAGAACACATAAGTATTTAAGAATACATAAGTATTTAAGAATACATTAGAAGCCAAAGCCTGGCTGCAGCTGGAATAGTTGCAGGTATTTTATACCAGACATGTTCTTTCCCACTAGAAGGTTCAATACATCTTCTATCAGGACACAGTCAGATCTACTACTCATGGTGGATGTGTTGCACACACATAACCAAGTTTTCTAATAGCACCTTGACAGATGCTGAAGTCTTCTTAGGTATCTAAACTACCTTCTTTTAAGCAAGACAGACTTAAAACTTGTAGTAACAGAATCCTTAGTCTTAGCACCAGCCCACTTGAAGAAATTCCATTTGTTTAGAACATGTAAGGAACATAAAAGCTTTCAGTTCTGTTTTAGATGCTTTTGCAAGAAGAAAACCCCCAAACAAAACCAAAAAGTAATACCCCACCTACATATACGTATACGTATACGTATACATAAAACCCCCAAAATAAACAAATAAATGAACCACCAGAGCACAAGCAGAAGAAAAAGCACATTTACTGCTAGAAGGGAAATAAGAGCAGAATGTGACACAGCACTTCTATCTGAAGTGATTAAAAAAGCAAAGCAAATGCTCCCTTGTGACAGTGGTGGTGACGATGGCTTGCTAGGTTACAACAGTAAACAGTCCAAGGGAAAGAACCACAGAAGACCAAAAAAAATAGCAATACAGGAAGCCTTTTACTTCCCCAAGAAGCCACTAAGGCATTAACACAGCCATGGGAATCTGATGCCCGCTTTGATTTGCACAAAAGTTGGTGAGTCCTCAACTACAGCACTACCTATACTCTGATGAACCAGCTCCTGGCTCATGTTGAAGATCTTCCATGACAGCATTTGCCAGATTCCTGCACTCACTCCAGTAGGAGTACAGAGGTCTTGACCATTAAGTGCTCCCTTAAGGCCCTTGAAATCAGCACAGGACAAATCGTCCTGTTAAAGTCTTTGTATTGTGTTTACAATGTGGCTTCATGAACTCTTCAGGAGAACACTGATACGTGGAAAAGACTCTACAACTCGAAAGTTGCAAAGTAGGTATGTTTTAATCAGCTGAGGCACATGGGGGAATCTCTCCTCCAAAAACACAGGCACCTTCAGTGGCTCTTGGCTTAGTATTTATCCAGTTACAAGCTACATATGCGTCAGATTACACAATACGCCTGTACATATTCATTGCCTATCCCTGCTTTGTATTATTAGCTCTAAAGCTATTAACATATCAGTGCACTTATGCAGTGGTCCCTGGTGGCTGCGGGCCAGGGTCTCTGGGATAAAGTAAAGGTTTTCCTCAGATGAAGTAAGTAGTCTTCCTCGGGTTGAACTTTTTACCTCGCCTTCTTGCGCAGACTCCTTGTGTTCCTGGCCCAAGTCCAAACTTCAGAGCTGGTTCGGGCTGGTTTCAGGGTCCGAGAGCAGGATCTTTGGTCACGGTTTCTTCCCCTTATCAATGGTCTGCACCTCCCTTTTGCTTGCCAAGTGCAATAAATGTCAAGCAAGCAATATGCATTGTTTAGCAAGCAGCTACAAAATTCAGCAATACTAGCAATACCATGATCAGTAGTTAATGCTTAAAATTCTAAGCCTCCTGTATCAACACTGTGTAAACCATTTTCTGCTAATCTCACTCCTCATTCACACTCTCCAATCAATGCCATCACTTACACTGCTACACCTGTTGGTCTCATTGTGAAACAAATGATATGGATTAACAACAATGCTGTGAAAGACAGCTTTTCCTTTCAATAGAATGATTTCCCTAATTTGTGGTTCCACAAGTGAGGAGGCTGACTGGGCCGGAGCAAGGAACTAGGGGAGGGATGAAACAGCACAGCAGAGGCTAAACTTGCTCTGTCCACTTGTGAAACTGTGTTTCTAGTGAATGTGTATGTCTTCTTCAAACCATGAAACAGATCATTGCCACTGAGAGATTAGATATTTTCTGTATTGTTCTCTGCAAATGAAGCCTATTTAATTTTATTTAATTTGCATAAATTAGTACTTAGAAAAGATCAGATCCACTCAGTAGGGATATAACAAATTGTAATCAGCTTTTGTCTGGCATCTCTGAAATTAGAGATTTACAGCAACTGAGAACCTCCTCTGAGAAGACAGACTGTGTTGACACTAAATGACACAAAAGACCATTATCAAACAGTCACAGAGTTTGTATTAGTTCAGCGGAAGATGTCTAACTTTGACTTCTTTATACAATTAACTGAACTGTTTTCTCATACAAAGTTTTTATTACAGGAGATGTCCAGGGAAAATTTGCAGCTCACTTTCTAACCTTGGTGCAATGCAAATTTTATTAACAAACGAAGGTACTGCAGACTGCACAGGAACTGGAACAGATGGCCAGTCTGCAGGACCACAGAAAGGTATGGCACACTTAAAGAGCTCATTTGTAAAAGCCACTTTGAAAAGTATCCCATCTGCAGGAAACTAATAGGCCAGTGAGAATTTCTTTTCATGGTAAAATGCTTTTAGCTCTATGTCCTTGTCTAGTTTTCTTCCACAGATGGATTTCTGTAAAAGTCAGACTGACCATAATAGAACAGTCATAACAAAGCAAGACTGGCTGTTCTGGGCAGATAATAGTAAATACAGTGCTACTGTGAGTCATTTCCCCCAGAACTGGTATGTGAGGCTCAACAGAGTTCTTTCTCTGTCATTATTCTGGTGAAGAGGCACACATCCCTAACTTGTGAATGCAGGAGAAGGACAGTGAGCAGCGGAACACTATCCATAGGCTCTTCTATTACCATGGAAAACTCGGGAATACATTCAAGTTGAGTTTGCATGGTTGTCAGTTAAAAACATCAGCATTTTCCCTGCAACATGAAAATACTTCATCTGAGATCACTGACATAAAAACACAGATCTGGACCCTTGTTATGACATCCTAATAGTCCCTTTCCACAATACAAACATTCCTCACATAAGTTAAAAAATGTGACCATGAGACAGACAGGAACCATGCCTGCCTATCCTGGGCTAGAAAAGAATGGCAAAGAAAAGAGCAGTTCTTCATGGTTTAACAAAATTCACATTACTAGCTTTATTGGATTAATGAATAAATATATATGCAGCTCACTGGGTAAGACCTAACTCAAGAGAAAACCAATCAAAATTGATAACCTGAAAAAGCCAAGAACATGGTCATTAGCTAAGAAACACTACAGCAGTGTCTCTACTCTGAAGGGTCCTCCACTGCCAGAGGACCAGCTTTGTACCCCAAGCCTATCACTTTGAGGGCTGACACAGAGCAGTTAAAACACCTGAACTGTTCCAAAAATAGGCTTCTCAACCTTTTTTTCAAACTGTGAAATGGCTCAGCTATTTCTAAATGCCACTGAATCAAATCCAGTGACATGTGTAGAGAGACACCGTGACAGTAACCTTCACCATCTCTTCCCCAGTGTGTTTGGCTTTTCTTTTTTCCTCTCAATAAGGCTTAATCTCACTGTCTGGCTGAACATTAATCCGCTTTCACCAAGTCCCAAACTAATGCCTGCTGCATTAATACACTGTATTGGGGTTTGATGCTGGCTAAGCACCAGGCACCCACAAAAGAACTGTTCACTCATTTCCCTCTGCTGTAATTAAGCAGAGGAGGGGAAATTAAATCAAAAGACTTAGGGGGTAAGATCAGTATTAGGGGAAAAACACTTTAAGACAAAACAGGTTCAAAACTTAGAGAGTATAAAGAAAATTTATTAACAGAATTAAAAGTAAAAAGGGTAATAAGAACTAAAATAAACCTTTAGAATACCTTTCCTTCCCAGTCCCTTCCTCTTTCTCCTCAGGCAATGAGACAAAATATGGCGGTTTTGGCCAGTCTTTCACTTTCTAGAAATCTTTCCTCAGTACACTTAGGGAAAAAAAGTTTCTTTCTTCTGCTGTGCCATGGGATCCTTCCCACAGGAGATAGTTCTCTGTGAACTTTTCTAGCGTGGTTTTAACTTCCACAAGCAGCAGTTCCGCCCGAACCTGCTGCAGTGTGAGTCCCTCCTATGGGTCAAGCAGTCTTCCCACAACTGCCTAGCGTGGGTCATTTTAGTTCATGGGGTTTAGTCATTTAAGGATAAGCTGTTCTAGTTTGGAAATAAGGGTTCTCTATTTCTGGAAGCAAAGGTCTGCTCTCTCTATTTGAGTTCCTTATTAGATTACAGCTTTTCAGTATCCCCTCGCTCCAGCATCGACACTCTTTCTCACAGGCTGCACATGGATCTCTGCATCCCCCCATGCACTTATGAGTGACAGGGAAACAGTCTGTTGTATCATAGTCCTCACCACGGCTTGCAGGAGAATCTCAGCTCTGGTGCTTGGAGCACCTCCTCCCTCTCCGTCTTCTCACTGACCTCGGTGCCGGCATGTTGGTTCTCCTCACGTGTCCTCACTTTTCCTTTTTCTCCGACTCAGGAGAAAGTTGGTGCCTGTAGGTTTGTTTGTTCTCAAGTTCTATCAGTTGAAAAGTTCTTACAGAGCTCCGCTGCACTGAAATGGTTGATTCCATCTGGGCTCCATATCAGGGAATAGTTTTCCATGTTTTCATTGCTGGCCACATGGGTTCTGCCAGCCTCACACGGGCAGCCCTGGCCGCGTCATCTCGGCCTCAGAAAGGCCCCAGCAGCCACCTCACCACCCCTCAGGAAAAGAAAGAGAGCTTCCTGCGCTTTTCCCTTTCTTAAATATGTCATCACAGAGGCGTTACCAAGTTCTCTAATTGGGCTACTAACCTGCCCATCATCAGAACCTTCAGCAACTGGCTCTGTGCTGGACATAGAAGTTTCAAGCAGCTTTTCTCCCACCTCCACCAAAGGCTGTGTTAATCCAACACACACTGCAAATCCTGAAGGTATAAATTACACACAATTCAGTATAAAAGGAAAGCATAAGGCTTTCTTCGCACTACAGCTATTACTTCTAGGAAGGCAAGTGGAATACAGGTAAGTTTTCATCAGATCCTGATGTAGAAATCTTTCTTTCAATTTGCAAACACTTCAAGTAATTAATTGCTTCTGAAAAATACATCATCCTTTGCTCTTTCTCGCTCTTGCTTCTTTTTCTTTGTCCTTACAGACAGGATATATTCTCTCTGCAGAAATTAGATAAAAATATTTCATTGAAAGTGGTATGGTATTCTGCTATTATTAGTATTCTGCAAAGATTGCTGACGTGCCATTTCAGTTGCTTGGGAAAATCAAAGTCCTTTAACAGCAAACATAAGGAAGATCTTGTCTCTGATCTCTCTGATGATTCTGAAGGCTTGCTGTTGTAGAACCACTTGAGGATATTGCGGAGACTCAATTTCTCCCTGTTTCTCTAACTATTTCCCATTGAAAATAACTACGCATGCTTCTCCAGTAGAGATATATTTTTTGCTTTATGGACAGGATGAAGACCGTTAATTGTTACGTGCTGTTACTTTGCTGGAAAGCAATTTGCTGCAACAGCTGTCAGCTCACCAATATTACCATAGCAGTGGAAAGAGAAGAATGTGAATTCTGCATTACGGTGAATGCCACGTGGTGCTCAGGATACTGCTTCACAAGGGTGAGACTTAATCTCAGGCACCAGAATTAAATATTTCAAGTGATGTATGAGTAACCCATTCCTGCAGTCCATAGCAAACACATAGACTGATGAGCCTTGTGAAAGAACAGGCTGAATAGCTGCTGTGCTGTCTGACACAAGAGTAGATGCACAGCCAATCTGAAGCACAGACAGGAGGGTGAAATATCGTAGTAAAATTCAGTAAATTTAGTTTTTAAATTAAAATTCAGTGAATTAACTGGCTGCATATATTACGTTTATATTGTATAACTAGAGTTAGAAATATTACAGTCTGGATCTCTGCTTCGTGCTCAGTTTGTGGTTGCAAGCAGATACAATAAAGCAGCCATTACTATGTAGACTCCTGTAGCGGGTTGAGTTCGAAACCGGGCGGAAACACCAATTAAATGGAGTGGTTTAGGTTCAAAATATTCCTTACTTACTTATTTTCCTTCTGTGAGATAAGAATTAGGAGAAAAGCAAAGCAGGCACAAACCTTAAACAGTTGCAGTACAATGAAAAGAGTTTTATTACTAATAGAATTAAAAGTAAAGAGAAAATAACAAAACAAAATTAAAGCAAATCCCCCCACCCCCCCCAGCACTTCTCTCCTTTTACTCAGCTCACACAAGGGATAACAGAATATGGGATGTTAGTCAGTGTTCCAGTTCTTGAAAAGTCTCTCTCTATGCTTAAGGAAAAAAGGGTTTTCCTTCAGTTGCACGTGGTTCCCAAACTGCCACTAACAGCAGATCCGCCCGGAAACAAACAATCTACTGTGTGTAGAACATCTCTCCCATGAAAAATCTCACAGTTCCTTCACACTACAAAACATGGGCCATCACATGGGGTTATTCATCTTTTTAAGGATAAGTTATTTTGGCCTGCACACAAAGGCTTTTCTTCGCCACAAGTCTCTAACAGCCTCTCACTACTTCTATATAGCCTGGCATAGGCATTCTTCACAATCTTCACAGGCACACGAAGATACTCCATCCCGCCATGTTCTTCAAATGGATTAAAGAGACAAACAGTTTGTGGTATTACAGTTTCTTACCATGGCCTGCAAGAAGGTTTCTTTTAAGCTGCGCGCCAGAATCGCGGCACCTCCCTCTTTTCTCCCGTCGCCATGCTCAGCTCTGTCCCACGTGACTCACTTCTCTTTCTCTCTGACTCTGAAGCCACCACGTTGAAGAGTGTTCTTGTTCAGGCTTTACGGTGGGGAAAGCCTCGCTCCCTCTGTGCTGCTGGCTGTGTGGTGTCCTCTTCAGTTCAGCACGAAGTGTGCTGGCTGCAGACAGGAGACTCTGCCGGCTCCCGTTGACTCCGCCGGCTCCGCATGGAGAGGAGAGGGACCCGCCTGTCCCCAGAAGCCACGCTGGATGGTTTTAGCTGTGAGCAGTCCATGGCTGGTTTTAGCTGCCTGAGGCTCCGGGACAGGCCCCCCGCAGCGACCCAGGGTCCAAGCTGCAGCGTTGGGAAAGGGGGAAAGGGGCAGTGGCCCCGGCCCGGCCCGGCGGGGCCGGGAGGCTCGGAGCCCCCCCACCTTCCAGCAGGCGAGCTCCGACAAAAGGGGAAGTCCCGCCTCTCTGTGCGGTTTAAATATGTAAATTGTGAGAAGCGTAATTGGTCTTAAAGACTGTCCATCAACTCAAGGTCAACCCAATACAACTCCTCTACTCCTTCAAATAATTTGAAGAATCTAGCAATTGACCTGAAAGATTGTCTGGTGATGGATGATATGACACAAATTTGCCATAGCAGTCCTCCTGAAAGGGCAAATTTAAGTGAAATTAGAAGAGTCAGACCCAAATGCTTTTGATCTCAATGGGATTTTCCCATTTTATAAAAATTTTGAAATCTACCCCATAACAAATTTCAAAACAGTTATTTCCTTCTTGTAATTTCAGGACCCAGTATATAAATACCCACCAGTGTCATTTGTTCAGCAAACCTGTACCTTCAAGGAGGTCGTGTATGAAACAGTGAAGATCCTTGGCTGTGGTGATCATCCTGAATCTTTTTATTCATACCCAGTAGCTACAGAATGTCACTGTGACACCTGTGACACTGACACCACTGACTGCACTGTGAGGGGACTGGGGCCATCCTACTGTTCCTTCAGTCAGAATGGAAGTAACCAGTGAAGGGTACTGGAGAGAGCAGTTTGGCTTTACATGTTCCCTGCTAAGTAAAGGTACTGTTCAGGCTTAAATGGAAGATAACAGGCTATGCTATTTAGAAACTGCCAAGTCTGAAACAAAGATTTTTAAGGCCAAAATGAAGAGCTATGGACTAAACTGCTCTTCAGGCCTTTCTTACTTCACCTATCAGTTGCCTTAAAGTCATTTTCATAGGTCTGTAAAATGCTTCTTCTGCCAATTTCTTCTGCCCTTTCCCCCTCCTCCTCTTTATCACAACTTTGTTATTTATATTCCTGTATTTCCACTGCCTGGTTCACATAGATTATGCTATGCGTTTCGGTGCTTTCCAAAAGTTCCCAAGTTTCAAGTCTTTATTATCTCCTTCTTTTCATCTCTCCTAGGAACACATTTATTTTAAAAAGGCCTTGCTGCTGGTTGTGGTTCTATTAGCTGGATTGTAACCTTTCTCAGCTGAGATCCTGACTGATTTTTAAAATAAAAATGTGTATGTCTTCTTCAAACCATGAAACAGATCATTGCCACTGAGAGATTAGATATTTTCTGTATTGTTCTCTGCAAATGAAGCCTATTTAATTTTATTTAATTTGCATAAATTAGTACTTAGAAAAGTACTTAGAAAAGATCCACTCAGTAGGGATATAACAAATTGTAATCAGCTTTTGTCTGGCATCTCTGAAATTAGAGATTTACAGCAACTGAGAACCTCCTCTGAGAAGACAGACTGTGTTGACACTAAATGACACAAAAGACCATTATCAAACAGTCACAGAGTTTGTATTAGTTCAGCGGAAGATGTCTAATTTTTTGACTTCTTCATACAATTAACTGAACTGTTTTCTCATACAAACAAAGTTTTTATTACAGGAGATGTCCAGGGAAAATTTGCAGCTCACTTTCTAACCTTGGTGTGACGTGAAATTCATTAACAAACGAAGGTACTGCAGACTGCACGGAAGCTTTCGCGCAGGTGTAGGGTGGGGTTTCCTTCGGCAGCGGCGGTGTGATTAAAAAAGGGCTCTAGGGTATGCGGCGAACAGGAGCATGGCACGTCTCTGAGGGCGTGGCACGGCAGTTTGCACAGCAGTTTGCACAGGAAGGGCAAGCAGACAGGGTTGCAGGTATACTCCTGCTAGTGGGGTTTTTAGTTTGTTTTTGTGTTGAGATTTGGCTGGTTGGTTGGGTTTTTTCAGTAATGGTCTTTACATGATCAAAAGCTACAGCTAGTAAAAGTGTACTTAGCCATACAGAACCCTCCAAGAAGGACACGTCTGTCCAGACCCCTTCCTGTGAGGAGTGTTTGAGCTTGTCAGTAGGACCAGTGGACGTTGTAAAAGACACTTGCCTGAGGTGTGAACAGGTGAATGATCTCCTTTCTCTAGTGGCCGAGCTTAAGAAGGAAGTAGAAAGACTAAGGAGCATTAGAGAAAGTGAAAGGGAAATAGACTGGTGGAGTTTCACCCTTCCATCCTTGAGAGACGCCCCCCAGGTGTCAGAGGACTCCCATGCCTCCTACCGTCAGGCAATAGGAGAACACCTGGTGGATGAAGGGGAGTGGAAATGGGTTCCTGCTGGGGCAGGTAATAAAAATTCCTCCAAACCCCATCACCTACCCAGCTGCCACTTCAGAATAGGTATGAGGCCCTGGATGGGGAGGGTCAGCCAGATGACACAGAAGAAAATAATCTGTCCAGTGGGCCTCCCAATTGTACTTCGTCTGTCAGACAGATCACTACCTCTAGCATTAAAAAGAAAAGAGGGTAGGTGTGGTAGGCGACTCCCTTCTGAGGGGAATAGAGGGCTTTGGGTGTTGACCAGACCCATCCCACAGGGAGGTCTGTTGCCTCCCTGGGGCCCGTGTATGGGATATTACCAGGAGACTCCCTGGGCTGATTCAGCCCTCTGATTATTACCCATTGTTGATACTCCAGGCTAGCAGTGATGAGATTGAAAAGAAGAGCACCAGGGCAATTAAAAGGGACTTGAGGGCACTGGGTTGAGTGGTTAATAGGGCAGAAGCACAGATAGTGTTTTGCTCAGTCCTTCGGTGGCAGAGACAAATGATGAAAGGAACAGGAGAGCCCACATTACCAACAAGTGGCTCAAAGGTTGGTGTCATTGGTAGAATTTTGAGTTCTTTGATCATGGGGCAATTTCACAGCACCTGGCCTCCTGGAGCCAGATGGACTCCATCTGTGTGTTAAGGGCAAAAGGATTCTAGCCCATGAACTGGTGGAACTCGTTGAGAGGGCTTTAAACTAGGTTTGAAGGGGGAAGGGTATGCAACTGGGCTCTCCAGAAGCGAGCCCAAGGGTGGTAAGCCAGAGTCAGGGGTGAAATCAGCAGCCCAGCTGAAGTGCATGTACACTAATGCACGCAGCATGGGTAACAAACAAGAGGAGCTGGAAGCCATGGTATAGCAGGAAAGCTATGGTGTAGTCGCCATCATGGAAACGTGGTGGGATGACTCGCGTAACTGGAGTGCTGCAACGGATGGCTACAAGCTCTTCACAAGAGACAGGAGAGGGAGAAGAGGTGGAGGGGTAGCCCTTTATATTAGAGAGGCTTTTGATGCCATGGAAATTGAAACTAATGACAACAAAGTCGAGTGCCTATGGGTAAGAACCAGAGGGAAGGCCAATAAGGCTGACATCCTGGTGGGAGTCTGTTATAGACCACCCAACCAGGAGGAAGAGGTGGATAACTTATTCTATAAGCAGCTGGAGGATGTCTCAGGATCACCAGCCCTTGTTCTTGTTGGTGAGTTTAACCTACCAGATACCTGCTGGGAACTCAACACAGTAGAGAAGAGGCAGTCCAGGAAGTTCTTAGAGTGTGTGGAGGACAACTTCTTGTCACAGTTGGTGAGCCAGCCTACCAGGGGACAGACTACGCTAGACTTGCAGTTTGCAAACAGAGAAGGGCTGGTGGGAGATGTGGTGGCTGGAGGCCGTCTGGGGCACAGTGATCATGAAATTATAGAGTTTTCAATATTTGGTGAAATAAGGAGGGGCATCAATAAAACTTTCACACTGGACTTCTGTAGGGCAGACTTTGGCCTATTCAGGAGACTTATTCAGAGAGTTCCTTGGGAAGCAGCCCTTAAAAGCAAAGGAGTCCAGGAAGGATGGGTGTGGTTCAAGAGAGATCTTGAGGGCACAGGAACAGACTGTCCCTGTGTGCTGAAAGATGAGTCAACAAGGCAAATGTCCAGCCTGGATGGGCAAGGAGCTTTTGAAGCAACTAAGGAATAAAAAGAGGATGTATCATCTTTGGAAGGAGGGTGTAGTGGTTTGGTCTAAAATACTCATTACTGTTTATCTTCTGTGAGATAAGAATTAGGAGAAATGCAAAGCAGGCACCAAACTTGAAAGAATATAAAGAAGTTTATTAACAGACCTAAAAGAAGGGGAAAAAAAATTATACCACCTTCAGAACTCTCCTCCTCCCCCCACCTTCCTCCCTTCTCCCACTGACAATGTAAAAAGACAACCCTTAAGATGTTCAGTCTGTTTACCACTTCCATAATAACCTTGTTCAGTCCATTTAAAAGAGAAGTCTCTTCTTGCTCATGCTATGAAAACATTATCACAACAAGACAGCCGCCCACTTCCAAATATCGTTCAGTCCATTTAGGAAGAGGAGGAGTCTCTCTGCTCGCATGTGAGTCCCTTCCCCCGACTTGCAGCTTTTCCCGCAACTGCTTTCGAGGGTCCACTCTTGAAGTTTTTTGGGGTACAATTTTAAGGTTGAGCCGTTCAGAAACAAAAAACAGAGGCCCTTCTCCTTCCCTGGGAGCAAAGGGTCTTCCTCAGCTTCATTGTTAGGACTATCTCTGGGAGCATCTCTAGGGACTGAGGTTTTCTCCTTTCCCGTTTGGAGCAAAAGTCCTCATCTGGTCCATCTCTCCCTGTCCAAACTTCTCATGAAATTACAGCTGCGTCAGCATCTGCCTATCTCAGCGCAGGTGCTTTTGCTTGCGAGTTGAACACTCCACCCCCCATATCTTCATGAAATTACAACGGGATACTCTGATACATCATAGCTTCACAACAGAATTTCAGCTTTAATCATCTCCTCTCTCTCTTCACTCAGGTTTTCAGCTCTTCACAGCAATAAAAGGGTTAATCTCACCTCGGCCTTGCAGCTTTGCAGCTGGAATGTTGAATTTTTCTTATCGCAGTGGAGAGGGGGGAGAGCCGAGCCGCTCCGGCTGCCCACGGCAAGGCAGTGGGGGGGGTTCCATGGCTGGAACAGGTCCATTGACTCCAGGATGGCCGTGGCCCGGCCCGGCCTGGCCCAAGCAGGGCCTGGCTGGGCCTGCTGGCCCCCACACGGGCCCGCAGCCACCTGTCCCAACACTGGAAATGAGAGAGAGCTTGGGGGGTTTGTCTATTCTTAAGTGTGGATCACAGAGGCAGTCACAACTTTAAGTGGCTTAAAGAATTGTCCATATTCAAACTGGCCAGCTGATAGGTTCTATCAGGTCATAGAGGAAGCTGTAAGCACCCCTTAGCAAGGACATCCCTTCCGGGACTATGCTTGCTATGACAGAGGGTCAAGTATTTCAGGAAATATTTAAGGGGGTTGTTAGGGCATATAGAAAAAAAATTAGAGAGGCCAAAGCTCAGTTAGAACTTAATTTGACAACTTTTGTGAAGGATAATAAAAAATGCTTTTACAAATATATTAATGGCAAAAGGAAGGGTAAGAACAACCTTGGTTCTCTACTGGATGCAGGAGGGAATTTAGTGACCACAGGTGAGGAGAAGGTGGAGGTGTTTAACACCTTCTTTGCCTCGGTCTTTATCGGAAAGACGGTTTGTCCTCAGAACAGTTGTCCTCCAGGGCTGGTAGATGGTGTCAGGGAGCAGGATGGTCCCCCTGTTATCCAGGAGGAAGCAGTCAGAGAACTGCTGAGCCGCTTGGATGTTCATAAATCTATGGGACCAGATGGGATCCATGCCAGGGTGATGAGGGAGCTGGCAGATGAGCTTCTGAAGCCGCTCTCCGTCGTTTACCAACAGTCCTGGCTCACTGGTGAGGTTCCAGATGACTGGAAGCTGGCCAATGTGATGCCCATTCTCAAGAAGGGTAGGAAGGAGGATCCTGGAAATTATGGGCCAGTCAGTCTAACCTCAGTACCTCATAAGGTAATGGAACAGTTTATTTTGAGTGCCATCACACAGCACCTACAGGATGGCTGGGGGATCAGATCCAGCCAGCATGGGTTCAGGAGGGGTAGGTTGCGTTTGACCAAACTGATCTCCTTTTATGACCAGGTGACCTGCCTGATGGATGCGGGAAAGGCTGTGGATGTTGTCTATTTGGACTTCAGCAAGGCCTTTGACACTGTTTCCTACAGTAAACTCCTGGAAAAGCTGGCAGCCCACAGCTTGTACAGGTGCACTCTTTGCTGGGTTAGGAACTGGCTGGATAGCCGGGCCCAGAGAGTGGAGGTGAATGGTGCTGCATCCAGTTGATGGCCAGTCACTAGTGGGGTCCCCCAGGGATCTGTGCTGGAGCCAGTTTTGTTTAATATTTTTACTGACGATATGGATGAGGGTATTGAGTCTACTAATAGTAAATTTGCAGATGACACTAAGCTGGGAGTGTGTGGAGATCTGTTGGAAGGTAGGAGGGCTCTGCAAAGAGACCTGGAATGGTTGGATAGATGGGCAGAGTCCAATAAGATTAAGTTTAACAAGTCCAAGTGCCAAGTCCTGCATTTTGGTCACAATAACCCCCTGCAACACTATAGGCTGGGGACAGTGTGGCTGGACAGTGCCCAGACAGAAAGGGACCTGGGGGTACTGCTCAACAGCTGACTGAACATGAGCCAGCAGTATGCCCTGGCGACCAAGAAGGCCAACGGCATCCTGGCCTGTACCAGGAATAGTGTGGCCAGCAGGACCAGGGAAGTCATTCTTCCCTTGTACTTGGCACTGGTGAGGCTGCACCTCAAGTACTGTGTCCAGTTCTGGGCTCCTCAGTTCAGGAAGGATGTTGAGACCCCTGAACGTGTTCAAAGGAGGGCAACAAGGCTGGTGAAGGGCTTGGAACACAAGCCCTATGAGGAATGGCTGAGGGAGCTGGGGTTCTTTAACCTGGAGAAAAGAAGACTCAGAGGTGACCTTATCATTCTCTACAACTACCTGAAAGGTGGCTGTAGTCAGGTGGAGGTTGGTCTCTTTTTCCAGGCAACAATTGACAGAACAAGGGGACACAGTCTCAAGCTGTGCCAAGGGAAATTTAGGTTGGATGTTAGGAAAGAGTTTTTTACTGAAAGAGTGATAAAGTTCTGGAATCATTTGCCCGGGGGGGTGGTGGAGTCACCATCCTTGGATGTGTTTAAAGAAAGATTGGATGTGGCACTCAGTGCCATGGTTTGTTGAGGTGGTGTTAGAGCATGGGTTGGACTTGATGATCTTGAAGGTCTCTTCCAACCTGGTGATTCTGTGATTCTGTGATTGATTCTGTGAAACTGGAACAGATGGCCAGTCTGCAGGACCACAGAAAGGTATGGCACACTTAAAGAGCTCATTTGTAAAAGCCACTTTGAAAAGTATCCCATCTGCAGGAAACTAATAGGCCAGTGAGAATTTCTTTTCATGGTAAAATGCTTTTAGCTCTATGTCCTTGTCTAGTTTTCTTCCACAGATGAATTTCTGTAAAAGTCAGACTGACCATAATAGAACAGTCATAACAAAGCAAGACTGGCTGTTCTGAGCAGATAATAGTAAATACAGTGCTACTGTGAGTCATTTCCCCCAGAACTGGTATGTGAGGCTCAACAGAGTTCTTTCTCTGTCATTATTCTGGTGAAGAGGCACACATCCCTAACTTGTGAATGCAGGAGAAGGACAGTGAGCAGCGGAACACTATCCATAGGCTCTTCTATTACCATGGAAAACTCGGGAATACATTCAAGTTGAGTTTGCATGGTTGTCAGTTAAAAACATCAGCATTTTCCCTGCAACATGAAAATACTTCATCTGAGATCACTGACATAAAAACACAGATCTGGACCCTTGTTATGACATCCTAATAGTCCCTTTCCACAATACAAACATTCCTCACATAAGTTAAAAAATGTGACCATGAGACAGACAGGAACCATGCCTGCCTATCCTGGGCTAGAAAAGAATGGCAAAGAAAAGAGCAGTTCTTCATGGTTTAACAAAATTCACATTACTAGCTTTATTGGATTAATGAATAAATATATATGCAGCTCACTGGGTAAGACCTAACTCAAGAGAAAACCAATCAAAATTGATAACCTGAAAAAGCCAAGAACATGGTCATTAGCTAAGAAACACTACAGCAGTGTCTCTACTCTGAAGGGTCCTCCACTGCCAGAGGACCAGCTTTGTACCCCAAGCCTATCACTTTGAGGGCTGACACAGAGCAGCTAAAACACCTGAACTGTTCCAAAAATAGGCTTCTCAACCTTTTTTCAAACTGTGAAATGGCTCAGCTATTTCTAAATGCCACTGAATCAAATCCAGTGACATGTGTAGAGAGACACTGTGACAGTAACCTTCACCATCTCTTCCCCAGTGTGTTTGGCTTTTCTTTTTTCCTCTCAACAAGGTTTAATCTCACTGTCTGGCTGAACATTAATCCGCTTTCACCAAGTCCCAAACTAACGCCTACTGCACTAATACACTGCAAATCCTGAAGGTATAAATTACACACAATTCAGTATAAAAGGAAAGCATAAGGCTTTCTTCGCACTACAGCTATTACTTCTAGGAAGGCAAGTGGAATACAGGTAAGTTTTCATCAGATCCTGATGTAGAAATCTTTCTTTCAATTTGCAAACACTTCAAGTAATTAATTGCTTCTGAAAAATACATCATCCTTTGCTCTTTCTCGCTCTTGCTTCTTTTTCTTTGTCCTTACAGACAGGATATATTCTCTCTGCAGAAATTAGATAAAAATATTTCATTGAAAGTGGTATGGTATTCTGCTATTATTAGTATTCTGCAAAGATTGCTGACGTGCCATTTCAGTTGCTTGGGAAAATCAAAGTCCTTTAACAGCAAACATAAGGAAGATCTTGTCTCTGATCTCTCTGATGATTCTGAAGGCTTGCTGTTGTAGAACCACTTGAGGATATTGCGGAGACTCAATTTCTCCCTGTTTCTCTAACTATTTCCCATTGAAAATAACTACGCATGCTTCTCCAGTAGAGATATATTTTTTGCTTTATGGACAGGATGAAGACCGTTAATTGTTACGTGCTGTTACTTTGCTGGAAAGCAATTTGCTGCAACAGCTGTCAGCTCACCAATATTACCATAGCAGTGGAAAGAGAAGAATGTGAATTCTGCATTACGGTGAATGCCACGTGGTGCTCAGGATACTGCTTCACAAGGGTGAGACTTAATCTCAGGCACCAGAATTAAATATTTCAAGTGATGTATGAGTAACCCATTCCTGCAGTCCATAGCAAACACATAGACTGATGAGCCTTGTGAAAGAACAGGCTGAATAGCTGCTGTGCTGTCTGACACAAGAGTAGATGCACAGCCAATCTGAAGCACAGACAGGAGGGTGAAATATCGTAGTAAAATTCAGTGAATTAACTGGCTGCATATATTACGTTTATATTGTATAACTAGAGTTAGAAGTATTACAGTCTGGATCTCTGCTTCGTGCTCAGTTTGTGGTTGCAAGCAGATACAATAAAGCAGCCATTACTATGTAGACTCCTCTACTCCTTCAAATAATTTGAAGAATCTAGCAATTGACCTGAAAGATTGTCTGGTGATGATATGACACAAATTTGCCATAGCAGTCCTCCTGAAAGGGCAAATTTAAGTGAAATTAGAAGAGTCAGACCCAAATGCTTTTAATCTCAATGGGATTTTCCCATTTTATAAAAATTTTGAAATCTACCCCATAACAAATTTCAAAACAGTTATTTCCTTCTTGTAATTTCAGGACCCAGTATATAAATACCCACCAGTGTCATTTGTTCAGCAAACCTGTACCTTCAAGGAGGTCGTGTATGAAACAGTGAAGATCCCTGGCTGTGGTGATCATCCTGAATCTTTTTATTCATACCCAGTAGCTACAGAATGTCACTGTGACACCTGTGACACTGACACCACTGACTGCACTGTGAGGGGACTGGGGCCATCCTACTGTTCCTTCAGTCAGAATGGAAGTAACCAGTGAAGGGTACTGGAGAGAGCAGTTTGGCTTTACATGTTCCCTGCTAAGTAAAGGTACTGTTCAGGCTTAAATGGAAGATAACAGGCTATGCTATTTAGAAACTGCCAAGTCTGAAACAAAGATTTTTAAGGCCAAAATGAAGAGCTATGGACTAAACTGCTCTTCAGGCCTTTCTTACTTCACCTATCAGTTGCCTTAAAGTCATTTTCATAGGTCTGTAAAATGCTTCTTCTGCCAATTTCTTCTGCCCTTTCCCCCTCCTCCTCTTTATCACAACTTTGTTATTTATATTCCTGTATTTCCACTGCCTGGTTCACATAGATTATGCTATGCGTTTCTGTGCTTTCCAAAAGTTCCCAAGTTTCAAGTATTTATTATCTCCTTCTTTTCATCTCTCCTAGGAACACATTTATTTTAAAAAGGCCTTGCTGCTGGTTGTGGTTCTATTAGCTGGATTGTAACCTTTCTCAGCTGAGATCCTGACTGATTTTTCTTTGCAAAATCTTTCCTATAGTCGTTATGCTCTGCAAATAATAACAGCATGTATATTTAAGAGCCAAAATCTATGTTCAAATGTTGAATGTCACCTGAATTCTTGTACTTTCTCAGTAAGGCTTGTTAGTTCAGCCTCATTGTCACAGTAACACAAGTAACATGAACTCTAGTTTGTACCTGGTTTACTTGAAAAAATCATCAGCTCTGGTTTCACCTGAGTGCAGAATGTAGAAAAGATAAATGTTTAGCATCATTTAACATAGGAGTCTCAAAAGTTATTTAGGAATGAATCTAGAGGCACCTGACCCCAGTACTGCAAACATGGTGTGATAATGTGCCTTGAAAGCCATTCACAGGAGTCCCTTCAGAAATGGAAGTTCACAGAACTCTGCAGCAGCCTAATTCTGCAAATACCAGTATGAAGTTGGGGTGGTCTGGAAGTAAGCTGGAGAACTGACTGAATCAGAATGGGAAATTACCTCACATTATTGAGAAAATTATATGAAGCCTACAGAAGGAAATCCTATGGGGAAAATGAAAACAGACCGTTCTTCATCAGAAAAATCACCTGCACAGCCATGGAATGGAAACAACGGATTCAGCAGCAGTTTGGCACTGCAGGCTTGGTGGTTAGACAAGCAAAGTGAGAGTCAACAGCATCCCAGCGCTGCAGAAAAGTGGGAATGCGAGGAGCAGAGCCTGCAAGACACAACCTACATCCACCACTCTGTTCTACATGGTAGGACCTTGGCTGAGTGGTTATTTCTAGCTTTGAACACAGAATTTCAGCACATTGAAAAACTGGAGGAAACTGACAGAAGAATAATAAGAATAGCGAGAGGCCTAAAAAACATCTTAGAAGAAAAAGATTTAAATAAATGTGGTTGTTTTACTTAGGGGCAGGAACACTTAGGGGAAATATTAGCAGAACATTCTACATGCTTGAGGACTGTTACACAGAACTAAGAACCGTCAGTTCTCCATGTCCAAAGAGAACAGAACAACCAGTGAAAGATTCAGAGTAGTCACTAGCAAATCTTCTGAAAGGTACAGACACCTAGGCACTGAAATAAACTGTCGGGGGCAGTGGAGAAGGAGGGAGCGAGGGAGGGAAGGAAGGAAGGAAGAGTGTGGGCTCTGTGGATTAGTGACCACTACAGGTCTTCAAGACCACATGGAACCTGTTAGGAATGACAGACAAAGCTAATTCAGCACAATGCAGGGGAATGGAGTAGTAGTTTTCTGGCATGTCTGCTTTTGAGACCCTTACAGACATGCTTATTTAAGGAGAATTTGCCTGTTACTCTGAATCTGTCTTATAACAGATAATAGATATTTTACCTTATTTAGTTTTTAGCTTTTTTTACTAAAAGGTATTCGTTCTCTTGATTTTATTTATAAGATTTATATGCATGGACATTTTCTTTGGTCTAGTGAAGCTTTAGAAGTAGTAAAGTAATAGATAAATCACATGGGGTCTCACTCATTTCAGTTTTAAACATGAGTCAGTTTCAGTTAAAACTAAGCATATTTTTAATATCAGTAATTGTTCCATTCTAAATGAGAGAATTTTGAAGTAAAATTGCAAAAAAAAAATAGCTTGCAGTAAAAAAAGTATGTGTTTTCAAAATAGATCTGTATTGTGTCTTATGTATTTTCAAATAATAAAAATAATTTTATTGCACTTCTGTTATGAGTCTTAATAAGCCAATTAAAAAACCCAAGAGTCCACACACCCACATTATTATGGTTTAGATTGCATGGTTTCTTTTCCCCCTCATAATTTTTTTCCATGTAACTAGTACGTCCACCTGAGCTGTACTTGCATTATATGGCCAAATCACATCAAATAAGACAATATTTTAGCCTGATCCGGTAATGTGATAATGAAATATTGCATAGTTGCAATATAAGAGTACTGTGGATAAGAATAAAGATTATCATTAATACTTTATTTAAATTATAGACAATAGAACCTGTCCAGAGCTGTGTACGCATCTGTCACGAATCACATTGCATGTGAAAACAAAAATCATACAGGTCTCATTTCATCCATCAGACAAATGCACCACACATTTTCATTTTGCAAAGAAATCGATTCAGAACCTCGGATCTAAAACTGTCACTAACAGAGTCAAAAGCGTGTTGAGGTGTCGTGGTGTGCTTGTTAGAGCTGGGGTAGAGTTAATTTTCTTTGCAGTGGCTGGTTTGGGGCTGTGTTTGGATTGTGCTGAACACAGGGTTGATAACACAGAGGTGTTTCTGTTATTGCTGAGCAGGGCTTGCACAGAGCCAAGGCCTTCTCTGCTTTTTGAAAAGCCACGCTGGTGAGGGAGTTGGGGGTGCCTGGGACGGTGGGAGGAGACACAGCCAGGACAGGTGATCCCAACTGACCCAAGAGATATTCCAGACTATGGGATATCATGCTCAGTATAAGAAGTGGAGAAAAGAGGGAGGAAGAAGGAGGAGGACATTTGGAGTGATAGTATTTGTCTTCCCGAGTCACCATTACCTGTGAGGGGGCCCTGCTCTCCTGGAGATGGCTGAACTCCTGCCTGCCCTTTGGGAAGCAGGGATTTAATTCCTTTTGCTTCACTTGTGTGCAGGGCTTTTGCTTTCCCTATTAAATTCTCTTTATCTCAACCCATGAGTTTTCTACCTTTTACCCTTCCCATTCTCTCCCCAGCCCCTCTGGTGGGGGAGTGAGCGAGCTCCCTGGGGCTGGGCTGCTGGCTGGGGTTAAACCACGACAGGTGGTTTAGGAGTGGTACGCCCCAATTCAGTGTCCTCATCAAGACTCTCCAAATTATGAGCCTCTTCCTCCCCCCTCCAACTGGAAGCACAAAAGGCAAAGGTCACAGGTTGAGATAAGAAAAATTTACTGGAAACAGCAATGAGATAAGAAAATGAACAGTTACAATATTAATAAGAAAAGGTAAAAGAAAAGAGATTATTCGCACAAACAAATATCCTTGTTTGTAATAACAGACAATACCTGATGGCTCCTGTATCCTACTCTCAAGTAAAATCCATTCCAAATCATGTCAACAATTACTTGTTCTACAGGCTGATGGCAAATATTTCACTGTCAGTACTTTCAGTGACAGAAATGCAGAAATTCTTTAAAAAGGCTGGCCTAACTTGAAGATACCTGAGTCTACATTTGATAGTTTTTAAGACAAACTTTATCTTTTTAAAGTTCATTTTCCATTGAATGACAAATAATTTCATTAAACTTACTTTTACATCAGTGTTTCTGCAAAATTTTAGCGAAGGTACATACAAGCCATGAATATCAGTGTAGTCTGACATCCAAATCTGCTTATTATTGCTTAAGAAAAATATTTAAGAGGTCATTTTTGTGCTTTTTGTCTAGATCTGTCAAGATGAATAAATGGGAACTCTATCAAAAGGTGAAAGTCTCAGTATGACAAGCTACCCTAAATAGTAAATTTGTGGACAAGCTTTTAGAAATGTTTCTAATACAGTCAGAAGTAGATTTTGAAGAATTACTACCATAGGCCTAACATTTTTCATTGAAATCAATAGGTGAAATGCTTTTCAACTTGAACAGAACCAGTCTGCCAACAGTGAATTTTTCCAAAACTGCAAATTAGTTCTTTTTTTAATGTCAGGTTCTGCAGAAAGACCTTAGAATAAGGCAGACCTTAGCCACCAGCCTACAAAACCTAATGTTAGAAGCAGTAAAAAGTAAAATTTACTTAAAAGCTATTTACTTCTATTTAAGTAAAACTATCTCTTTCCTTGCATGAACCTGAAAGAAGAAAACCTGGAAAACTTTAATTTATAACCCCCTGGTAAAGGCATATAGGACAGAGGCAATACATAGTGTTGGACTGTCCCTTGCAAGCCTCTGAGAGGGCCACTTGATGCAGGATTCTCTGTGTTGTAATTAATTAAGTCCTTCAAATGCCCAGATGTATAGTTAAACTGCTCGGAGATTATTCATCTTTGCCGCCGCATCTGTGGGTGAATTCATACTCTCTGTCATTCATTATGCAGACAGTCTGACCTTGATCTTAGGAGTGTCTGTGCCAGTCGTACTTGAGGCTCTCCAGATGTCAGGATGGGAACACGAAGTGCAGCAGCAGCATTCAGAGTCCTCCTAAGGAAATGACCATTTAATCCCAATGCCTTTTTATGTGGAAAGCACAGCCTGATTTTACAGACAGACAAGGAAACACACATTCCTCACCTTGAAGCCATTAATAAAGCATCAACATAATTAGCATCACCCCACTCTTGTCAGTGCTCAGCTTTTATTCCCAGCATAAGTAAATCATTCCTCCTAGCTTAAAACAGGCTTACACTTGCTTTTTAAATTTTCCATATAACTGTGCTCACCCTATTTTTTACCATAAGCAAGAAATATAAACGTCCTCTCCCTGTATTAACCCAACTGATGAAAAAGAGCTTACGAGTCATTCACAAATCCTCAGACAAAACCAGCCTGAAACAGAGGTAATTACAAATTAAAATGGTGGAAAACAGGAACCTCAGCACTCTGGCTTGCATGTGTCAGCTTGGGGCTGCACTCAACTTGGACTATTTCAATGGCAAGGGGAAAGGTAGCTCTGTGTGGTGTTCACATGCTTCACTCCTCTTTCACCCTCCCAACTCAGCAAGGGCATTTAGTTTTGTCAGTGTGCAATATCTAACCACATACTTTATTTTCATTTAAAAAATACAACTGGCATCCTAGTTGAAACTACCAAAGAAACTGAAAAAGAGCTAAACAGCTAATCTGAAAAATGCATTTGGAGACGGCAGCCTTGAGATTAGTGGCTCCCCTCCACTCAGGCTGATGCCTTTTCCTGGTCTTAAAATCAAGAGTCAAATATGGTTAGAGGGGAAAAGGGATTTTACCTTGGTATTTATTTTAAGGATCCTTAGGTGCACACGTCCAGGTCATATGCACCGAAATGCACCCCGCAAAATTGCCCCCTCCCCAAAAGATCTGGTACAACATTATAGGTTTTACTAATTAGCATATCTATCAAAGATTCCCCAATGAGAGGCTCAAGTGAGCCCCCCTCCCCAAGGAGCCTTCCCCTGGATGGTTCTATCTTAGTTTACAGAATGTGTTCTGGAGAGTTCCTTGGGCTCTGGGACACACTGATCCCTAGCTATGAAGCTTCTAAAATGTTTAATCTCTCAGCTTGACAAACAAGTCCAAAAATGTAGGCAAAAAGCACTAAGGAGACAGAAGTTGTAAAAAAGGTATAACAGGGGTATAAAAGAAAAGGCAAAAAATCTTCATGGCATCAAGGCAACAGGATCTGTAGAATTTTTCCGGGTCTCTCACGTTTCTCTTCAATTTATGTTATTAACATTAGCTAACAGAGCCTTGGTCTGTCAGCGTGACTTATTCTGATAGACATTACAGCAGCTCACAAGGCTGCAGTCTGGGAAATAGAACAAACAAGACAGGAGCAGGGTTAGAGAAAGGACATACTTTCAAAAAATCAAATGTCAGTGTTTCATTCTGTGTAGGCGGGGAAGGCAAAGAATTAACTACCTATGCTTCACAGCCATTAACCATTTGACCTCTTAATTCACTGAAAAAATATGGGAGGTGGGTCAGATACATTTCTTGCATTGTGCTATTCTGTGTGAAATAGACATTATATATAAACATAATTCTGTGTGAAAAAGTAAGGCAAATTATGGATCCAATATGTTTGGATTACATTCAGCTGTAGTTACATACATTAAATAATACTATAGACAGATGTATTATTCAGTCTGGATATGAGTCTAAGCCAGAACATATGTCCTTCTTAAAATGACAATATTCAAGACATATAAATTAATCTAGAATTATCCAATGGCTTGTAGACAAACTTTTGAACAACTTAACCAGTTTTCCTCTTCCTTCATGTGTTTACATTTAAAGTTTCATTCAAAAATCATCTTATCTTTCAAGATCTCCTTCTTTCATTACACAATATTGGCAAGACTTGATGCTTTTGTGAATGCTGTGGAAATTCCCAATCAAAATAATACAATAACGAAAAAAATTTTCAGAAGTTAGAAAGAACATTTTTTGTTCAGACACTGTCAAAATTTATGTCACAGTGAGGGAATGGGTTATGTATCAGGTCTATGCCCCAAATAGGCATTTAGAATCAACAACAGCTAAGTAACACAAATTAGAGTAACACTTCAGCCAGCCCAGCGATCAAGAAATAATACAGACAGCTTAATATTAATTCTGCTCCCACTTCCAAAGAGTACCCAAGACAGCTCTGCCCAGCAATGGATCTGGCCCAACCAATTACATTTCTTTCCTATATGATCTTTCCTTTTAGAGAAATATCTTAATCTTGATGAGAATTCTAAAGTGAGCTAATGCTTTAGATGGGAGACTGATTTACACCGTGGGTGTGAACAGACACAAACTTTACCTCACTGGCTTTGTTTACACAATCTAGCCTTAAGACAAGTAGATCCTGATCTACAAGTATCGAGATGTATCATATACTTGGATTATTATGTCTGGAACTCAAAACCACTTTACACTGTGATGCTTAGTTCAGGGACAATGTAAAAGCTTAACCAAATCACTGTGCACAGTCTGGTTATTCAGTGTTTGTTATTCAACACGTACAACACATGGACTGTCATTTTATTAAGCATTTCTCTAAGCAGAGTGTAGAAATTACCTTGTCAAATTCCAATATCCAGCTAATAAATTCATAGAGATAATGAAGCTGTAGTACTTTGTCAGAGATTCAGTTCACCCCAACACAAGCCTCAGACATCACCTCTAAGAACAAGCGCTATAATTAATGGAAAGTATGTTGTCTGGAGTGGTATTATAGACTCATAAGAACCACTCAAAGAATATTTATTTTCATCTATTTAATATGATATTATTTTAGAACATTTATTTTAAGATTAGGATAGCCATTTAATTTTGCTTGCACTGTATAGATCAATATTGCTTTAATAATAAAATAAATTTTTAAAAAAATAGCACAAGAGCAAGTCTGGAAATGGACATTATATCAGAATTAGTAACCCCTAAATATGAATTTCAATGCTTCAGGGGTTAAATATTCAAGGGCTTGTGATGTCCTTAAATAATTCAGTCTACATCCTTCCAGTAGATATCGGAGCCATTAAATATTCACAAACACTTTGAAGACTGGAATAGTGTTAGATCTCAAATTAGAAAATTTCCCTTTAATGTCACTGTTACCTTAATTTCTGCCATCTTATTTCGGGTTATTTGCCACATCTCTAACTAGGTAATACTGACAGCCCATAAAAAGATCTTCTCTTTATAACTCAGTATGTCATATGAAATAAACAATAACTCTGCTTTTGACTTACAACCCATTGACTTCAAAACAGGAAAAGTGACCTGCCCAAGGATATGGCAATTGATAATGGAGACTTCAGGACCTCCCAACTTCTCACTCTAGCAAAGCAACATGAAAACACAATTTGAAGCATTATGAAATTGGTAATATTACTATACTACACCAGAAAGGGAAATCTCGCTGCCCTTTCACTCCCTTAACTAATGCTCAGGATTTCAGGCTGTGTAACTCTCTTTAAGACTTCTGGTCAAAAGCAACAAGAAAAAAACCCCCACCAAACTTACTGGGGTATTTTAAATTTCTATTTATAAGTTTTAATAAAACAGCTGCTTTAATTTTCCTTTTTCCTTTCCTTATCACTTTTTCTGGCTACCGACTAGGAGAAAGAGAGGCATTCTTGCACTTCTTGACCATGACATTGCTAGCAACTCCCACCTGCTTCACATAAAGTCTTCTGAAGAGCAATTCTGGTCAGTTTTTAATTCTATTCTCATTCTTTTCACATGGTAAGCACCTAAGTCATGCCTGCTTTTCCAAATTGCATGCATAGCATTTTTCAAGTTTGCAGATTAAATGTATCTGTATGTGTATATCCAGTTATCCAGTAGTTTTGCTCTAATAATAATTGGACACGTTCTCAATCTTGGGAACACATAATGCCATGCATAAGCTTGAAAGTTAAGTTTTCAGTAATTGATAAATAGCAGTGATGTTCAGCACCAGGAACCACTATGAGTCATCTTCTGCTTAAGATGGTAAGTGGATGTTTTTGAAAATACCTTGGACTTAATTGCGCAACAGCATGTGTCCTTTTCAAAAGTCCTCAGCTGAAGGACATACACCAAAAGCTAGTTACTACACCACATAATTATGAAATGCTCATATTCTGCAGTGAAGAAGATGGCAGAAATCTTCTGAACAACTCACAACTCTGGTTCTCTTTGGAAAAATCCGTGTTATAGGAGTAATCCCGTCCTGCTCAGAAAAAGGTACAGTAATGTCCATAAAATGCTATCACTGGTATTTTTAAATTCTTCTTTAGCTGGCTTTCCACCTCTTCTGAGCAGAACACTGAACACAATTCTATTTTACTACCATTTGATCAAAAGACACAAAAAAAATAGAATTAAATTGATCTTGTGAACTCATAGTTGAACATATGAGTAATGACACTCACAAAGTTTGCTTTCAATGTAGAACAAAAGACAATTTCCCTTTCACCTCTACAGCTCAGTCAGCTTTTAGCATTTACTGAGCTCAATGTTTTGATTTCCAATAATGTTTTTCTTTGCCTGAATGAGAATGTCCTTTATGTGGTACCTGCACTAAAGTAAAATTCATTGGGAAACCAAGGCGAGACAGAATTTCCTGGTGAACACTTGAGTTTCCAAAACAAATTACATGTAATTCATTGTGAGCAGTACTTTGAGGAACTCAGCTTTAGTTATCTAAATTAAAATCTCCACAAGTCAGGTTTCCTAAATCTCATTTACCCTTTAGTGCCCCGGTAGCTCACCAGAATAAGCCACAGTCTGCATAACAGTTGCCTGAATTGAGCTCTGAAATTCCACCTGATTTGTAAGACATCCTGCATTTGAACAGTCCTTCCTAAATTCTTTTATAAAACAAACTGTAAATCACAAACAGGCTTTTCAGCATAAGAGCCCATTCTCATTTGCCTATGTAGCATTAAGAGTGGCAATGAATTAATGCAAACCAAATGTCTTACGCTTAGGTTTTTGGTGGTGCATCCCCCCACGCTCCCCTTTCTTCAGGCCGCTCAACAATCTCAGGAATTCTTGTTAGGCCTCAGCCTTGATTAGTGGTTTCTGGGCAATTAAACTCCCTTGAGCTTATCAGTCTGTTCCCAGGAGGCTCTATTGCCTAAGGAACTTCTGTTGTCTTACAGAACAAGGCCTTGAAGCCTTAAAACATTATTTGCCTGAATCATAGCCAGAGTGAAACAATATTAATGTAAACGGACTTCTGAGGAAAATTCCAGTAATTGCCACCTTGGATTATGGCCAGGATGGGGATTGAGAGAGCCAAACAACTTGTGAACTATAAGCAGAGGTCCTGGGAGGCCCTCTGAGCTTTCATGGAGCACAGTGGGCTGTGCCAGCATCTCTCTCTGAATGGGAGGCCTCTCGGAGTTCACCAGCCCTCAGGTTTGGGATACTCAAAGGACCATCAACACAAGGTGAGAACAGGGCTTTAGCTGATACCCCCCTCCTCGAGGCTGAACCCTTTGCCCAGTGAGGCAAAAGCAACCAACATATTTCACTGAGCTCTAGGGGAATTTAACAGGTACACCTTTGTACATAGTCCTTTGTGTCTGTGTGTAGATAACAAGCATAGAGGGAATGTTGCCTTCTCAGATCCACAGTTAAAGTTACTCTTGAGCTCATATAAATCCTACTGAATTGTTTTGCACATGTTAAATTAGCCAATGATTAAGGGCTGCTAAATCCTTCAGAAATAAATCGTTGACCAAGTGTGAGGCTGAGCTTGGACTCAGCTTCACCAAGGCTCCATCAGGTTGGAAAGCAAGGGCTCCACTGTGAACCTTGTAACTCAGTGGGAGGGTCTCCCTTACCCTCTTACACCCTTACACCTTTTGTGCTTCCAGTCTGCACGTAAATCATTCTAAATTGATTCCCAGCAGATTTCTCTTTGTGTGCCTCATCTCTGTAGTAAGCAATGGAGTGAGCCTTGCACTGAACTTTGTTAACACTGTTGCTTTTGCATATTTATATTAAATCTCTGTTTGCTAATATCTTTAAGGGTGATTCTTTCAAGTGACCTAAGCTGCTTATTCGTACCAAAGTTCAAAACTCACTTATGAGTGGCTCCCCATCATCTTTTTAAGTATGTATTCAACTCCAGCATAATTTAAGAACACCTCTGGGCTATGTCCCTTCCAGGAAATTGAGAAGAGATGAAATGGAGCCAGCAACTCTTTAACTGGGGATAGCAAGAGTCTCCTTTCATATGGTACAGAAGTACTCTTTGACTGTAAAATGTACCCTGGCAGTAAGGATTTAATTTCCTTTTATTTCAATAGATAGGGATCTTACCTTAGGAATCTACCACTGATCTTCTTTATCCTGTCAAAGACACAGAAAGACTGAAATTTCATGAGATTTTGGAGTGGAGGGAGTTTTCCTTTTATTTCTAGATATTATCTAGAAGTATTATTACTCTCTGGATCAACACTTACAGCATTCAGAAAATAATCTTACAGAAGTGTCTGGAGCAGTACAAAAAGCTAGGATATTAATAAATTGACATTACCTCCTTCTCAGCTCACAGAATGCTAGCAAGCAAGCTAAACTGATTTATCTGGAGATTTTACCCCCAGACTGTTTCAGAATATTTCAAAAGAAAGTAAAAACTCAATATTTGAAATCCTATCAGTCTTAGCAGTTGTGATGTGTCACGTAAACCAAGTAGCATCATCCTTTTTCAGCTGAAGAATGTCAACTCTTACAAAGAATCCTTGGCATACCACCAAGCACGGGCATAAATATGAAGTTTCCCAAGTATGATAATTCCCACATATAAACCTGAAATTCAATCTCCTTGAACTGTTGGAAGTAATACTGAATTCCTCAAACATATTTTAAAAGATGCTAAAACTAGCAGAGCATAGCTGAAGCACATGCTATGTGGGGAAAAAACAAAACCCAAAACAAACCCAAAAAATCAAATCCTATTTACACAGAGAAGCTGATTCTCCTTTTTTCTGAGCATCAAATAATGGCTAAGTGGCATACACTGACCAACACACATGCCAGGCACCCCAGGCACACCATACCACCTCTGCTAAGAGGGCATTTCAGACTCACAGAAACAATAGTTACCTGTTCACCTCCTTTCACTCAAGTGAGTGATACAGTTGTGGTTTGCTAGGAAAGCAACAGAAGCCAATGAAGAATTAAGCATTGTTACTTGAGATGCTACAGCTACCACTTCTTCAAGCATATATGCCATATAAGTATCTCATTGTGTATGCTTTGGCTGCAAAATGAAGACAGTGCCATACCCCATGTGATGCTGTGCTACAGTGACACATTTGACAGAAGGAAAAAGTGAAGAGAAGGAGTATTTATTTGTCAGAAATTATGCTAACATCAAATAGTAAAAAGCATAGAAAAGTCATAATCTTTGCATGTTTTACAGATAATAGATTTATGAAGAATGCTGCTGCACAAATCATCAGCCTTGCTTGCCAATATCTTTGCTCTTTGCTTCTTTCCTTCTGCTGACCATCCCTTCTCTACTGCATTAACCATAAGGTATTTGCCATCACTTTTAAAGCTCATTATGACTGATCCTTCCTATCCATCACCCCTCATCAAGTATTTAGAGGCCTCCAATCAAGCTATAGTGACAGCTCCCATCATCTTCTTGTTAGTCTTTTAGACAGGCAATATACTGTCTCTTTACTTTCTGTCAAGAGCTGACACATCCAGAAAGGCACTTTCTGGTTCTTTCATATCTTCCCTTAAAATTCTCCTTTCCTATGATGTCAATAAGAAGAAAATTGTGTCGTATGAAAAAATATACTTAACATGTTGATCAAGAATATTAAAATTGTCTCCCTCACAACCTGTCTGTAAGTACCTTTGTGTTATTCTGAATCCATGAATTATTTACTCTCCTTGATAAAGCTTTAGAGCTCTGTGGTTTATTAAAGATAAATATACAGGTCTCTCTCTGAGGTAAAGGGAAAGCACCCACCAAACCCACAGAATTTGTTACTCATTTTCCTCTAGATGGATATGACACAGCTCCACAAGATGGCATTACACATTACATTCCCAGGTGAGGAATACGAGGCACTGGCACACTCCCTCTCTTGCCTCCTTATGTCTGGAAGAATCAGCCCTCACCAAACCCTCTGTAAACAGCCAGCATGCAGAAAACTGACATCAGTATCTCTGTTGTTGGAAGCAACATGAGAAAACATAGGCAGGCAATAAAAATGCAGAACATTAAAAACTACCATTTTTCCTTTTAGAAAATACAGAGCACTCACTTCACAGCTGATATTTTATAGAGAAACAAACTTCACGTGGGCAATGTATGGGATACTCCAAACTCTAGGCTCACTGTCACTGCAGAATTAGTTCAATTACATCCTGACCACTGCTGCTTATTCAGTTCCTGCCAAATACAATTCTCTAGCTGAAGCAATGTTTTCCACACAAGCTGACTGGCCCAAAAAGTGTATCATTTAAATACAGTGAAAATTAGCATAGGACCAAAATGGGGACTCAGCTTCCCTGTGCAATTTAAAAATATATCTGGTTAGCTAAAAAAAAAAAAAAGCCACATAATTTGGTGTTGTCCTGAGAGTCAGATAAATTTCTCATCAATTATTGCCAGTGCAGCTGATGCATACTACCTCTGCAGTAAAAACATGGCATTGTGAAATTTCAGGGGCCTGTTTCAGATAAGGCAGCACCACACCAAGATTAGGACAGTATCTTCTCAGAGGCTCTGGCAGGAAAGCAGTCTTGAAGGATGCAGGCAGAAGTTGAGATGGAATTGTACAGAAGGAGAAAGATCAATAAACTGTAACATCTCAGAGGCTGAGCAAGATAATGTAGGCAGCTAGAAGTATTCCAGGTCTCTAAGTCTGTGTGCACTATTTCCAGATATAGTAGGTTTGTATCACAGCTGTCACCTGTTTAGTCATTGTCCTGTTCAATGATACATAAAGTCATGGAATCAACATAAAACTACCAGTCCCAGGAATGTCTCTTATCTCCCAATTAAAAAAAGCACTAGAAGAACTAACTAATGTATTCTACCTCTTTCCTGGAGATTAAGTGATGGGAGATCCTGTTAAAACAAATACCCATGGCAATTTCTGCCTTGCTGTTAATTTCACTGAAACACGGCAGGCCAGGTCTAACTCAGAGCCACCTGCTGATTTCAACGGGCTCTGCGTCAAGACTTAGCTGAGGAAGACTTTTCAATTATCTTTTTAACAAGAAACTCAGTTGATTTACAGCCCTCCACCTGCTACTCTAATGGGAATGCTTTTAGTTTTATGCTTCTCTGGGTAGCAGATAGGCTTGTACAAGCAAACTTTTTAGGAAAATGTGTGTAACTGGAGTATTCACTAGCGCATTTACACTGCTTTCCTGTTACTGAAGATCCCAGTAATTTCATTGCAGGCAGATCTCATTTCAGGATCAAGCTATCATAGTAACAATTGAAATGCTGATTCTAACAGAATAGCTGATCTTCTAGGGTGTGTCTCTTTCTGAGTATCAAAACATTACTGATGGTAAAAATACAACCTAGGAGACAATAGTGTGAAAAAGCAACAGCTCTAAAGACTTTCTGAACTGAACAGAGGTGAGGGAATCTTAATAAAGAGATTGAAGAATTTCCATGAACTGCAAGATACAATATGAGCTTGCTGTTAAGAAGATATTTGCTGGATTAAAAAACACTGAGAAGGATATTAAGGGGCAATTGGTAAGGAAGAAGTAAAAGTTTGTGAGAAGGACAAACTAAGTCTAAATACAGCATCAGTATATTCCCCACCAGGTAGACCAGAATTTTAGTCTGATCCTTCCTTTTTATGCCCCCATTCAAGTCTGTGATTTTTCCTTTTCTTTTTCTTTTTCCCTATAGAAAGGCTGTGGTAGTCCCCATTAATTTATCTGTACATCTACAGTGCAATGCTAGTCAGAATTGTCTGATGACACCAAATACTTTTTTCAAATTTTAAATATGCTCAGTTTAAAATCTGTCATCACCTCATTTAAAATCATATCAGAAGCTACTTTGTAACCACTCATGCTTTGGTTTTGCAATGTGACACTGCATGGAAATTTTAGACTATCACTGATGAGAGCTGAATGGAAAAAGATGTGTCAAACATGCACAGCAAAGAGGAAATTGTGATAATTTGTCAGCTTCTAGTCAAGACTAAGCACGCTGCTCTGGGACCCCACAAAGCAACACCTTACACTGATGGAACATCGGTATGTGACTGCTGACACACCTCTAATTTGTTCCTTTAAGGACGAAGTCAGCCTATAAACAAAAGAACAAGTCAGTGCTTCGGTCACTTTCATCCATGGAATGGATCTTTTATAAAGCACCTCAAGAGAATTTGAGCTGACTTCTCTTGTGTTCTTGGCCCTTTCCCTTTGTGAACTTCAGTGACATGCCTGAAGACCAGAAGAGTGGGGGATAAAGAAAAGCTTGGCATACTGAATCATAATTCAGTGTTTATAAATACACCTGCAATCAAAGATTCCTACAGAAATTATTCTTCTATACAACTGCTGTCACTTGCTTTTCACTGCAACAAAGAGTCACTGTAAATACATCCTTGAAGTGAGCCTTGCCTAAAATCGTGATATGCACATTTTGAAACCATTTGAGATGGAGGCAGTTAGTACAATGAACAGTCAGAAATTTCTCCTCTGTTCAAATTACCAGGTTTTAGTAGTGCATACCTTGTTCTTGAGTCTTCGCATCCTAATTTCTTCATAACCAAAATCTTATCTTTTGGGAAAAGAGTGGATACATTCTTGAAATATAATTTCTTAGCTTACGATTGTGGAATATTTTAATATGAATAAAGTATTTTATAATTTTATTTGCCAATTCCATTAAGTTCTGTGAAAATCTCAATAAAAGCCACAGCCTCAGTCTCTATTTTTGCTAATAAAACGACAATGTAATTTATTCCCCCTGCTGCAGCTCTGGGCATGCATTACTATAATATATCATTTTAAACTTGTTTGCTTCAGTATGTGAGCCAAACTAAAGCTGGTAAGCCTATTCTTAACACAGTCTCTGCAAGCAAGTTATGGCCAAACTGTTTTCCACTTGCCACATTTTTTTTCTCAGAGTAATTGTTTAAACAAAACCACACGAGAATTTACAGAGTTTGATACAACCACTGGTCTTACCTAATATTTTAACTCTTATGGGTCCATATTCTGAGCTCTCAGTGTTCATAAAATTGAGCAAAAACACAGGGAAAAAATACTAAGTTTGTGACCAGGAGAGTATGCTGCACCACCGACTTGACAAATAACTCCTACTTTGTAAACTAAGAGAAAGCAATCATTGTACAGGATTTTCCCATATTTAGTTCCTTAAGTTAAAACACATTAGCTTCCTACTATTTTCCCTATTTTGAGAAACAAGTGTACCTAGACTGCCAGAAGGATCAAAGCCAGATTCCTCATACATTATAATTTTATCGAGTGAAATTAACTGGAGGGGGAAAAATTGCAGTAACTTCAGAGCTTTGGACTCCTCCATTATTTCCATTTATTTTGCTTCTGCCTTTTTTGCTCTTTTAATCGTTCTTTTTCAATCCTTTCTTTCCCAATCCTTGAGTCTTACTAACTTGCATTCTCAGTTCATCTCTAAGTTAGGTTCTCAGTTCAGTCCTCAATGGTCTTCCATTTATTCTATTCCCAGTCCAGCCTAGTTGCTCATTTTGTTTTCCTCTGGTACCTTTTCCCCTTCTGTTCATCCTAAGTTCTGGCATAAATTCTTCCTCCGTTAACATCTGCTTTAGCTTCTCAGAGCTAAACATTTTGCAAAGCTCGAAAACTTTTCCCACAGGGTTGCACTGTACAGGCATCAGCCTGCTTGTGCTTCTGGTTGAAAAATGATAATTTTCAGACATCATTTGGTGCTTGGGGAGACAACAGTCTGAAAAGGATTGCATAGTTATACAGTTTTTCCACGCAAATGACTGTAACATAGCACATTGCCTCTTTTCTGTTAGTCATGGTACTATCTGGAGAGTAAAGACAAGTCAAAGCAATTAATATCTATCCTACTTGGCATCATAAATAATCCATTCCCAAACAAAAAAAAAAATCTTTATTATATTTTTTTATATGTTCACCATTATTTTCTGATGCTTTCCATTACAAAACAAACAAATAAAAAACAACCATTGCTAAGGCACAAAACCACACTGAAAACAAACCATTGAATACAAGTCTGACCTAACTCCAGAGCACTCACTCTGAGCCAAGCACAGTACACAGTGACCATATTTCACTTCACAAAATTAGCTTTCCCCTCCTTCAGCAGAAGAATGTATCACTGTGCAGAGTACAAGTTACCTCATGGGAACAAACCCAGAACAAAGCAGATGCTTCTGTGTACTTCCCTGTGTTGTACCACGCCAGAGAGTGAAAGAAAAAGCACTTACAATCTGAGAAATCTAATAAATATACAAAACATTAATTTATGAGAACATTTCTCCTGAGACTGAAAATTCTGGAATTTCTGTTGCATGTCCCTTACTTAAGAAGCCACTAACTTTAGGATGAGCCTGCACACCACGATCTTTCAAGTGTCCCTGTATTTTGAGAAGATCCAGGTTAAAATCCAGATTTAAAACATCTCTCCAGTCATATCAATACATAACAATATTGTAACAGTTCCAGACGAGAATTTCTAAGACGCTATCAAATATTAACAATATGAAGTAGCCCTTTGAGGGAGAAATTTTCTCAGCCTATGTCACTCAGAATCTATTTGCTGAACCATTTTCTGGACAAGTTTCCTAATATCCATTTGCTTACAACAATAGAACAACTGAATTCTTTGGTTTGCTCTAATTTTTTATACAGCAATTGACACATGCAAGTTGCTGCCCATAAATGTGGCTCCTGGCTGCCAAAATACGACAACCGGACACTTATACAAAGCGAATGAATTCTGAGATACTAAGGACTTCTCCAAGGACTTCCTAATATTCCAAAATCCATAGATAGTTAGTGAATGCATATTTATCATTTAAAGAGTCATGGAGACTTCTAAAATTCTTCCACTCATTATAGTGCTGTACTGCAAAGAGGCTGGATGAACGTAATATGCATAGGCTTCAAAACAAAGGAAAATAAAGCAATAAAAATCACCATAAACACTGAGATGACATAACAGAAGAGGAAATTGCACAAAAGGAAAACAGCATTTTGGTCACAGTCCATTAAAGTGAATAATTAAGGAACTGTTCCAGCGGTATGTTTATGTATTTAAAATAACATGAATTCAACGAAAAAAATGGCCCAAATGTTTGTCTCCTGCAGCTGGAGGGTAATAAAGACATAAAAACAAAACAAAACATGTTCAGAAAGGATAATATGAATTTCAAATATCTGAAAGATAAGTGTCACTACACAATTACGAACATTTTTAAACTAAAATTAAAATACTAAAATTGTAAGAGAAAAAGGCAGTTTCTCCTTTGAAAATAAAAACTGAAAAAGTACCAGGAGATGTGTTCAAAGCAATTAGCAATTGCCTTACAACCAGAAACCTGAAATGATGTCCAGATGACTAGACATGAGCCGGACAAGCAGATAATGGGAATCTTTTCGTTCCTGCTAAAGAATGAGAATCTGGAGTCTCGATAAAAGGGTATCACTCCCAATATCAGAACTGTTCCTTGCACTTCAGAATGGCTTGAAGAAAATTTCAGAATCAAAATTAACCCCATGACATTGGGAAACCATGACTCCTCTAGGCTTTCAGCCACCACTGAGCACATTTTTATCAGCTATGCAAAAGCATGTGATACTTCCTAACATAACATTTGCAGAAAACTGGATGGCTCAGTAACTACAAAAACATCTCCATGAATTTTAGAAAAGTCTCTACCATCAAAAACAAGAGAATAAATATCTTGCTACTGACTAAAATAAATAAAAGTATATTCTATTCTCAGTCACACAGCAACATTGATTGTCCTACATAAACAGAGAATCAACACAGTACCCTGACAGGGCAAAATTGGTACTGACAAGGATGTACAAAGCAATTCAATTCTCTGAGAGTTACACTGAGCTGATCCAAAGTAGGAAATAGAAGCAAAAAGTCACAACAATTTGCTAACTATAAAGTTCACGAAAACCATGAACTTTCCAAACATAAATTTATGTAAACAGTGAATAATTTAATTTTCCACAGTGAGCATGGTTATAGATGATAGAAAATTCACATTACTGACACAAGAAACAAAACCTTTGAGATATGACAGCAACGAAGATTTCTTAGAGGACAAGGAATGCTTATATCAGAAATATTATTGGGGAAAAGCAGAATTTTGTCAGAATCAAACCAGCAGACTAACATGCTGCAACTGCCTCAAAGACAGACATGAGAAAACCATTGCAGATAAAATGATAGCACATCATTATTGTGAAGGTGGTATTCAACCTACCCAGGGAAAAACTTAAAAAGAACATTTGAAGTTGGCAGTGGAAAGAGAAGAATGTTATGACATGGATGAATAAACCCAGCTGATGGTATGAGCTGCCTTAACAAGCTATTTGAAGATATTCTGGAAGAAGGTGCTCAAATATAGTATAAAAAAGACTCTGGAATCTCAAAGCAGCTCACTACTGAGCCTACACTGTGGGCCTGGAGCAGGCTCCAGCTGATCCTGGGAACCTGGGATTCGATACACACATGGAGCCTTCCCTCAACACTTTGTGGGCACATGGGGACACACTGAGAGGACACACACAGGACATTCCCTTTCCCCTCAGCTGCAATGCTGGCACTGGAATGACACTAAAAGCCAGAGAAACAAGAAGTCTCAATGAATTATAAAATGTCACTGCCTCCACAAAGAAATTTTAACTGCATGTTGCATGGTATCATCTTTCCTGTTCTTTAACTTTCAATAAAGGCATAAGACAAAAATTCTTAATTTGAAAAATCAAAGCTTATAATTCATGTCAAAGCTAAGAAACTTTTTCTAGGTCATCTTTAGGATTTGTTACACTTTTCAGTTTGGACATAACTTTCTTTTGTCCCTACACCTGCTAGTATAACCCATATTCATTTCCTCTGGAAGCTCAGGTATGTTCTTATATTATCTGGATTCAATAAAATCTATAAAGAAAACTGGTGCTGTAGCATCTAATATAGTGTACAACACTTGATAAACTCTAGACTGACTGACTCATACATTGCTTAGTTCAAGCATTATAAGCACTAGCCTTGGATAGGCTTTGATACTGAAAAGTACATCAACAAAGTGGGCTTAGGTTGAACATGTTTTACTGCGGTTTTTGAGGGGGGATGGGAAACACTTGACTCTCCTTCCATCATTCGTCAGAGTCTTTCCCTGTTTATCTTTCAAAACAATGACAGACAGAGGATAAAGCATGAAAATCTGATTGTTTGAACACTTTTTTTAAAAACACAGCCTAATGCAATATGTAAAGGGTTTACATTCGTTTTTGGAAGTCGAAAACTGCTATGTTTAGACCGGGACTATTCACAGTAGTTGCTAGTACCTGCTAACAGGCCTATCAATTGCAGACAAATGGACCATTTTCTCTCCAAATACATAATGAGGCATGAAATTAGGGGGCAGAGAGTGTGGTTTTAGGCCAGTGATTTGACAGAAGGCCATAAAACTGATGGACAATATAACTGTCTCCCATGCCTTAAGAAAAAAAAATCACTTTCTAATGTAAAAATAGAAAAGATATAAATAAACTTAATTTCAGTAAAGGCTTCATAGGATAACTGTCTTATTTCTAAAAGGATTTCAAGGAACCATGGTAATTCCCATAGCTACAGTTGACAGAAAATTTTGATGTACAGTGAGTCATGGAGCAGAGCACTGCAGAACTGAAGAATAGTTACAGAATTTTGTGCAGAGCCCAACCCCTGCTGCAGAAGAGCACTGAAAAAAAACCCTAAGCTCACAGAAACATTTCTTTCTTGGTTTGTGCATACACCCAGCTGCAGTAACCATTTTAATATCAAGACTTTATGTTTGATAAGAAGATGTGCAACTCACTTCACAGTTAAACATAAGAGTCAGTTTCTGACATTCCCTGTCACAAACATTTCAGGACTTGCTGTTCCATGAGTGGAACTGAGGAAGCGTGGTAGAACTGATATGTTAGGAATAGAAAACTTAGCAAGCAAAAATTCTCCTGCAGTAGGGCCTCACTAAATCACAAGCTATTCCAAAATATGTGTCCCTTGTGAATTACACCAGCATAACCACACAACAAAACCTTGCACTGGAGACCTCAAGGCCTAAGTCTACACTGAGGCTTGTGAGGTGCTATTCTTATTTTGCTCCTGGTCTGCTTCAGGATTTCAGCAAGCCATTCAACTTCTCTAAGCAATATTGCTTAGGACCTTCTCAATGAGATAACAAACAGGTGAGTGTTAAGACAGATGTGATTTGCCCTGGAAAATATCCTTTTTAAATACAGTATGTATCAGCTACCCATAGTAGCAGTGTTAATGCCAGTATAGCCATGTCAACGGAGTAAATGTTTTCCTTGAATAAAAATAACACAGGAAAATTTCTCCCTTTGCAGACAGTATCATACACAAGAGTTTCCAGAAAATGGCTAATAATCACTGCTAGCTATTTTGCTGGATAGGTTTTCCAAAATTAGGACTTAACTAGAGTGCTTTTCACTGGCTGGTGGCAGCTATGGCACCGACACTTCTTGACCTAAATGCCGATCTGTTCATTTCTTCTCCTCAGCTTTGGTGCTCAATTCAGACAGGCTTAGAGCCTGTTCTCTGTGGCAAACAGCATAAAAGGAATGCAGAGTAACCATGAATCAAGCCCTACGATTTAATAGGCAAAAATCATGGAAGGCTTCCTGGAGTGATGTATGATCCATAAACCCACCCTTACACTCTGCCATAAAGCCCACTCACAAGCACTTATTCATGATCCGTGCTCTTTGCTTCCTGGGACATAAGGGTGCATTGGGAAGAAGTAACACACTGAAAAATGATCTACCACACACCAATGCAAAAAAGGTAGTTTTCCCTATTTGATTCTTCACCAGCTGTCAGATTAACAACCTTCATTTTCCATCAAGCCAAGCATGGAGAGGATGTTTTTCTTAGGAAAGGACAAATCCTAAATTCCTTGAACATCCTGACCTGTTACCAGTGAGTAAGCATTGACTGTCTTAGCTCTGTGCAAGGATTAGTTGCTCTGGAAGTCACTAGAAAGAGGCTGAATGAGATTTCTTTTAGAAATGTCCCTGCTTTTTGAATCAGAAATAAATTCAATACCTTTAGAGATGGGTAAAAGAATCTCCTAAACATTGGGTTTGTATCCCAAATGAGATACGAGCTGGCAGAGAGTCGCTGCACCAATCCCAAAGGACAGCTGACAACCAAATTTCTGAGCACGTCCTCTTCAGCCCCAAAGCAAAGAACACAGAATAGCAACAGGGTGATGCTACATCATCTGTGAAGTTGCTCAAACAAGAGGAGCAGACTGGAAGCAGCAGCCAAAATCCTCCTCAACACAAAGATCTCACTGAGCAGACAGACAGAATGTTCCAGGCAATAAATTTATAAGGACTGTCACGAAATCAGCCTGGAAAGGGCAGAAGATTCCCAAAGAGGCATCTCAAGGTTAGATGCCAATAAAGTAGAGGATTCTCTTCGTGACACAGCAACGATCAAAGTGTTGAGGAGGATTTTAATTTTTTTTCAGCTTGACACAGTTTATATTATTTCTAGATACCTCAAAAACCGAAGCATGATATGAATCCAAATATTCAACAGTTGTGTGCCAAAATTTAAATGCAAATTTTTAAAATAATCAGAAGTCCTTATAACATTGCCAAATTTAAATTAAATAATAGAATGACCAGGCCATAAAGTAATTTAAGCCAGTACACGCATGCTCTTATATCGACATCTTACAAAATAAAACTTATTAGCATGCTACAAAATATGCCAAGGAAATTTTTAAGATTTTTTAAGATTAGTTTTATGGTGATACCCAGACTTTTGATGACTCAAAGGTTTGGTGTGAAATAAACAGTTCTGTTGGTGACATTACTTCATGACTTTTAGATAAAATGCAGCACTTGGCATCACGTTTTCTACAAGGAAAAGCTCACGGAGGCTACTTATTTTCCTTTTTCCATTTAAGTCTCAATGCTCCCTACCAAAACTCTCAGCTTTTTTGTGCCTTTTTCCCTGCAACAATTGCCCTTTATATCTCCAACTTTATATTTTTGAAAGAGTAGATGACAATATTTTATAAGAAAATCAGAGAGAAACCCAAAGCAGACAACATCTAGGCCTACTTGGTGTTCCAGCACATTTTGTAGGAGCTAGACAGAGACATGTTTGCCTAAAAACTCTGAAGAAAAGTAATAGGATCCCTGGTGGTAACAAAAATATATAACCACAATTAGATTCAGTTTTCTTTAACAAATTGTCTCGGTTTTGAAAGACAGGTGTCTGCTAAGGAAGGCAGAGGCCCCCCTTGAAGTGGCAGATATAACCCCTTTTCCCTCCAAGTTATTATATTTTGAAATCAAGAGCCTTTAGGCGAAGATGTGGGAAATAGGAATAACAGTTCTTTACTATATATATATATATGTATATAACCAGTCAAACAAAACAACAACAACTATGGCAGTAACAGCAATCACAAACCCAGTGCCAGCCTTCTCGGCTGTCAGGCTATTTCCCCTCGGGTGCAGTTCCGCTCGCAGCCGGCAGGGGCGCTGGCGGCTCCCGGTGAGCAGGGCAGGTGCGATGGTTCCCCCGCGGCTGCAGGGGGCGCTCCGGAGCGAGCTCGGGACACACGCGGCACCGGTGCTCCGGGGATCCCGGGAAGGGATGGGACAAAGGCTTCACAAACCCCTGGGCAGCCGATCCCGGACTCTCAGGAACAGCAGGCTGGAATGGCAGGGACGAACGCAAATCCCGGGTGGCAGACGAGATGTATCCAGATGGGAAAAACCCACGGAGGCCCAGGCAGGCAGGGCGAGCAGGGCTACAGCGTAGCGAAAGCTCGAAGCAGCAGCGGAGCAGGGCAGCCGCAGCTCGGTCTCCAGCAGGGCAGGGAAAGCGGCTTTTGGGGTCCCAGCGTTGTTTCCAGCAGGAAGAAAGAACGGCCAAAAAGAAAGAAGCAGCAGCTCCTTTCTCTGCAGCTTCTCTCTCCGGACGTTCAGAGCGAACTGAACTCACACCCAGGTGTAGACAAAGGAGTAGCCAGGTCCGCCCCACTCCCCTTTTGTCTTTCTTAAGTACAGCTATTTGTCCCCTAGCAACATGCATATGGGAGAAAATTCCTTTAACAGAGAAAAAAAACAGACTAAACTAAAACCCCAACATTATCCACCCCGAATTTTTTCCCATACTAACATGTTACATGAAACTTAACTTTTTTAACCATATAAATCTATGCATTACCCAAATTATATACAAATATACATGCTGATACTGATACAAGTACAGAGCCATGGGTAGTTCACCCTAAAACAAGGTCCCCTTGAGGTAAGCATCGGGTCTCTCCATCCTTTTGCATCACCCACCAGGTGCAACCTGGTCCCTGAGCAAAAACAACCCCACGGATGGGTTTGTCTTTGCTCAAGGCAGACTTTACCCAAACAGTTTTTCCAAGCATACCTCTCATGTGCACCACTGGAACCTTATCCCCGTCTGTTGTTTGTAGGGGTTCAGATTGGGCAGGGCCTGCTCGGCTGGTGGAACCTCGAGTGTTAACTAACCAGGTGGCTCTTGCTAAATGCATCTCCCAGTTTTTGAAAGTCCCCCCACCCAGTGCCTTCAAGGTGGTTTTAAGCAGTCCATTACACCGCTCAACCTTCCCAGCTGCTGGTGCATGGTAAGGGATGTGGTACACCCACTCTATGCCATGTTCTCTAGCCCAGGTGTTTATAAGGCTGTTCTTGAAATGAGTCCCATTGTCAGACTCGATTCTCTCAGGGGTGCCATGCCTCCAAAGGACTTGCTTTTCCAGGCCCAGGATGGTGTTCCGGGCAGTAGCGTGAGGCACAGGGTAGGTCTCCAGCCACCCAGTGGTGGCTTCTACCATTGTGAGCACATAGCGCTTGCCTTGGCGGGTTTGAGGCAGTGTGATGTAATCAATCTGCCAGGCCTCCCCATACTTGTATTTGGACCATCGCCCGCCATACCACAGAGGCTTCACCCGCTTGGCCTGCTTGATCGCAGCGCATGTCTCACAATCATGGATAACCTGGGAGATACTGTCCATGGTTAGATCCACCCCTCGGTCTCGTGCCCACTTATAGGTGGCATCTCTGCCCTGATGACCTGAGGCATCATGGGCCCATCGAGCTAGGAACAGTTCTCCTTTATGTTGCCAATCCAAGTCTATCTGGGACACCTCTATTTTCGCAGCCTGATCTACCTGTTTGTTGTTACGATGTTCTTCATTAGCCCGGCTCTTGGGGATGTGAGCATCTACATGACGGACCTTCACGGATAGCTTCTCTACCCGAGTGGCAATGTCTTTCCACTCTTCAGCAGCCCAGATTGGTTTTCCTCTGCGCTGCCAGTTTGCCTTATTCCACCTTTCCAGCCAACCCCACAGAGCATTGGCTACCATCCATGAATCAGTGTAGAGGTAGAGCTTTGGCCACTTCTCTCTTTCAGCTATGTCCAGAGCTAATTGGACAGCTTTGAGCTCAGCAAATTGGCTCGATCCACCTTCTCCTTCAGTAGCCTGTGCAACTTGTCGTGTGGGGCTCCATACAGCGGCTTTCCATTTCCGGCTAGCGCCTACAATTCGGCAGGAACCATCAGTGAAGAGGGCGTATTGTCTTTCACTCTCTGGTAGCTCATTATATGGTGGGGCTTCTTCGGCACGTGTCACCTGCTCCTCTTCTTCTTCAGAAGATAACCCAAAAGTCTCACCTTCCGGCCAGTTCGTAATTATTTCCAAGATCCCAGGGCGACTTGGGTTTCCAATTCGGGCGCGCTGCGTGATGAGGGCAATCCATTTGCTCCAAGTAGCGTCGGTGGCGTGATGCGTGGAGGGAATCTTTCCTTTGAACATCCACCCCAGCACCGGTAGTCGGGGTGCCAGGAGGAGTTGTGCCTCTGTGCCGATTACTTCTGAGGCAGCCTGGACTCCTTCATAAGCTGCCAGGATTTCCTTCTCTGTGGGAGTGTAGTTGGCTTCAGATCCTCTGTAGCTTCGGCTCCAGAATCCCAGTGGTCGGCCCCGAGTCTCACCAGGCACCTTCTGCCAGAGGCTCCAGGACAGACCCTTGTTCCCGGCTGCAGAGTAGAGCACGTTCTTCACCTCTGGTCCTGTCCTGACTGGGCCAAGGGCTACGGCGTGAGCAATTTCCTGTTTGATCTGGGCGAAGGCCTGCTGCTGTTCAGGGCCCCAGTGGAAATCATTCTTCTTGCGGGTAACCAGGTAGAGAGGACTCACGATCTGGCTGTACTCGGGAATGTGCATCCTCCAGAAACCTATAGCACCTAGGAAAGCTTGTGTTTCCTTCTTGTTGGTCGGCGGAGACATTGCTGTGATCTTATTGATGACCTCAATGGGAATCTGACGTCGTCCATCTTGCCACTTTACTCCCAGGAACTGGATCTCTCGGGCAGGTCCCTTGACCTTGCTCTTCTTGATGGCAAAACCAGCTTGCAGGAGAATTTGAATTATTCTCTCTCCTTTCTCAAACACTTCGGTTGCGGTGTTCCCCCACACAATGATGTCATCAATGTACTGCAGATGTTCTGGAGCCTCACCCTTTTCTAGTGCAGTCTGGATCAGTCCATGACAGATGGTGGGACTGTGCTTCCACCCCTGGGGCAGTCGATTCCAGGTGTACTGCACGCCCCTCCAGGTGAAGGCAAACTGAGGCCTGCACTCTGCTGCCAGAGGAATGGAGAAAAATGCATTGGCAATGTCAATAGTGGCGTACCACTTTGCTGCTTTGGACTCCAGCTCGTACTGGAGCTCCAACATGTCTGGCACGGCAGCGCTCAACGGTGGAGTCACTTCATTCAGGGCACGATAGTCCACAGTCAATCTCCATTCCCCGTCAGACTTGCGCACAGGCCAGATGGGGCTGTTGAAGGGTGAGTGGGTCTTGCTGACCACCCCTTGACTCTCCAGCTCACGGATCATCTTGTGGATGGGGATCACAGCATCTCGATTTGTCCGATACTGCCGGCGGTGCACTGTCGAGGTGGCAATTGGCACTCGTTGCTCTTCCACTTTCAGGAGCCCAACTGCAGAAGGATTCTCAGATAGTCCAGGCAGGGTGTTCAATTGCCTAATGCCCTCTGCCTCCACAGCAGCAATCCCAAATGCCCACCTGAGTCCTTTTGGGTCTTTGTAGTAGCCATTCCGGAGGAAGTCTATGCCCAGAATACACGGGGCCTCTGGGCCGGTCACAATCGGATGCTTTTGCCACTCCTTCCCAGTCAGGCTCACCTCAGCTTCCAAAAGGGTCAATTGCTGTGATCCCCCGGTCACCCCAGCAATGGATACAGGTTCTGCCCCCACATGTCCCGATGGCATTAAAGTACACTGTGCTCCAGTATCAACCAATGCATCATATTTTTGTGGCTCTGATGTGCCAGGCCATCGGATCCACACCGTCCAGAAAACTCGGTTCTCCCGTGCCTCTTCCTGGCTAGAGGCAGGGCCCCTCTAGCCCTGGTTATCATTCTTTCCCTGGGCGTACATGCTCGAGGTACCTTCAAGGGGATCCGACATATCATCCTCCCTTCTGTAGTGCCTGGCAGCTCGGTCATGGGAGGCTGAGGCTACCTTCACCTTAGCGGAACCCCCTCGGTTAGTGCCTCCCTCCTTGAGTTCACGCACCCGCGCTGCCAGGGCAGAGGTGGGTTTCCCATCCCACCTTCTCATGTCTTCCCCATGCTCACACAGGAAAAACCACAGCTCAGCTCGTGGGGTGTACCCTCTCTCTCTCGCAGGGGGACGACGGGCTCTGACTTGGGGGCCTGTGACTCGCACTGGTGCCACGCTGACCCTCCTCATCTCCTCCCTCATCTCCTCCCTCATCTCCTCCCTCATCTCCTTCATCTCCTCTTTGAGGTCCTGGACCACAGCAGAGACATGAGCTTTTAGCGGGCCATTGATCATGCTGTCATAATGCCTGAGCCTGTTGGCAACAGAGCCCACTGTTTCTCGGGTATTGTCAGCATCAATCGTTGCAATGAAGGTGGTGTATTGTGATGGCCCTAGCCTTGCCAGGTTCCACATCATCTGTCCTGTGCACCTGACCTTATCGGGGTCATTATCATGCTGTCCATCCTTCCCAAAGAGTACCTCTAATATTGCCACCTCTCTTAGCTGTTGGATCCCTTGCTCGAGTGTCTTCCACTGCATTCTATGATGATACTCCTGCATTCTTTCTTTGTGAATGAACCTTTCTCTCACACTCATTAAGAGCCGCTCCCAAAGAGAGAGAGGCCCTGGCTCCCTCACAAATATCTGGTCCACACCTGGGTCCTGGGTCAACGATCCCAGATACCTTGCCTCACCACTATCCAGTTGCACACTTGTGCCCATAAGGTCCCAAACCCGAAGCAGCCAGGTGGTATAAGGCTCACGCCCCCTTCGCACAATGTCGTTTCGCATAGCACGGAGACTGTCGTGCGACAGGGACTCAGTGATGACTTCTGGCTCTGGCTCTCCTGCTGGTTGTGAGGGCCCTGGTTGCCCATCATCATTGACTGGTCGTACTGATTTGGTCTTATACTTCCTCCTTTGCACAGGGGCGACTGCTGCTGGCTGTGGTTGTCCTTGTGGTTCAGCTGAAGCCTGGATGGTTGTAACATCCGTGGGTTCCACTGCTGCACCATCGGACTCACCCTCTTTGGGGCAGGGAGAGGGTTTTTCACTAGCTGAGGAGGTGTATTCCCTTAGCAATTGGCATATCTCCTGGCGCACCTGGCCCATCTCCTGGCACATCTCCTTGCGCACCTGGCCCATCTCCTGGCACATCTCCTTGCGCACCTGGCCCATCTCCTGGCATATCTCCTGGCGCACCTGACCCATCTCCTGGCATATCCCCTGGCGCACCTGACCCATCTCTTGGCACATCTCCTGCATCCCTTTTGCCAGTACCCCCACCCAGTTTGGGTAGTCCATTTCTGAGGTGGACTGTTGGGCAGTATCAGTCTGTGGGGCGGGATCTCTAGTGTCTGGGGCTGTGGCAGGCTCTGGCTCTGGGGTAGGATCTCTAGTGTCTGGGGCCGTGTCAGGCTCTGGGGCAGGATCAGGCTCTGGGGTAGGAACTCTACTCTCTGGGGCCATGTCAGGTTCTGGGGCAGGATCAGGCTCTGGGGTAGGATCTCTAGTCTCTGGGGCTGGTGTCCGGGTAGATATCCAAGCCAATCTCAACTTATCCTTGAATGCTAAATAGAGTAGGCCTATCAGCAGCAGATGGTTAGTATTCAGAGGGAATTTAAACCCTTCGAAAATTGATGGGGTGGGCCCAAAGAACTGGTTGAGGGGTTGGGGGAAAACTTCCCCTGGTGTCATTTCCTCACAGAAGGTACCATTTTTAACATAACCCCAAAAACATGTGCTCAGTGTGTGATAGCTGTTTATCCATGTGCCCACATTCCGGAGGAAGTTAAAAACCCATGAATTCCTCACCTTCTCGACCCATAACACAAGCTGGATAACAGCAATGGTAGCCTTAGTCAGAGGACCCATATTCAAGTAAGGAGCTGCAAAGGGGAAGAATATAGCCACGGCCACATGCCACCCGAACCAGGGTAAACTAGACCACATAGTGCTGCCTAACAAGGTTCCAATATCCAGCACACAAAATAAAGTTATCCAGGAACTGTTATTCCTTTTTCACCTCTATCTCTTAATGCCCTTATGCCCCACGTTGGGCGCCAAGATCTGTCTCGGTTTTGAAAGACAGGTGTCTGCTAAGGAAGGCAGAGGCCCCCCTTGAAGTGGCAGATATAACCCCTTTTCCCTCCAAGTTATTATATTTTGAAATCAAGAGCCTTTAGGCGAAGATGTGGGAAATAGGAATAACAGTTCTTTACTATATATATATATATGTATATAACCAGTCAAACAAAACAACAACAACTATGGCAGTAACAGCAATCACAAACCCAGTGCCAGCCTTCTCGGCTGTCAGGCTATTTCCCCTCGGGTGCAGTTCCGCTCGCAGCCGGCAGGGGCGCTGGCGGCTCCCGGTGAGCAGGGCAGGTGCGATGGTTCCCCCGCGGCTGCAGGGGGCGCTCCGGAGCGAGCTCGGGACACACGCGGCACCGGTGCTCCGGGGATCCCGGGAAGGGATGGGACAAAGGCTTCACAAACCCCTGGGCAGCCGATCCCGGACTCTCAGGAACAGCAGGCTGGAATGGCAGGGACGAACGCAAATCCCGGGTGGCAGACGAGATGTATCCAGATGGGAAAAACCCACGGAGGCCCAGGCAGGCAGGGCGAGCAGGGCTACAGCGTAGCGAAAGCTCGAAGCAGCAGCGGAGCAGGGCAGCCGCAGCTCGGTCTCCAGCAGGGCAGGGAAAGCGGCTTTTGGGGTCCCGGCGTTGTTTCCAGCAGGAAGAAAGAACGGCCAAAAAGAAAGAAGCAGCAGCTCCTTTCTCTGCAGCTTCTCTCTCCGGACGTTCAGAGCGAACTGAACTCACACCCAGGTGTAGACAAAGGAGTAGCCAGGTCCGCCCCACTCCCCTTTTGTCTTTCTTAAGTACAGCTATTTGTCCCCTAGCAACATGCATATGGGAGAAAATTCCTTTAACAGAGAAAAAAAACAGACTAAACTAAAACCCCAACACAAATATGCCAAATTGGATTCATTTTTTTATCAAATATGCCAAATATAATAACATGGACATTTTATTTCCATATAACACTAAAGTTTAAAAGAAACACTTCATGAGATAGTGATTCTGTATTAGCAGAATATCTTAGCCTGTTTCACTTTAATAAAAAAACAATTTAACAGCATCCTCAAACTTGCTTAGACTGAAGAAATTAAATCTCTGACCCTTACCGGTATTTTGCTGATTTCTAGAACAGACCACCTGGATATTATATAGGTGAACTGAATCTCTGGCAGGTTTTTTGGATAAGGTGTAAGATCTTAAAACAAGGCTGAACAATGCTGTTCAAATGATAGGTGAAGTTATGAAAAATTTTTGCTTTGATTACCTCTGAAATTTGAGGTGAGCTACCTGGAATTTATACTATATTGAATACAGTTACAAATACCTTTCTTCTGAGTCTATCCCAATGTTTTTTGCAGGTCAGCAGCAAATCTGTCACTGCTTTGAACTCTGGAAATCAGGGCAACAGAAAACCGCAGCAATTTTTAAGTGATGATGTATGTCAATACAGCTTTATTGAGTGTTTACTCGTGAGGGTACTGAGGCACACATGAATCACTGACACAAACTAGAGAGAGTAGGACTTCTGCTACTGTTCAACACAAAATCCATTAAAAATTACCTTGGCATACATATTCCTTTGCAGCATGAGCTTTGACAGATGCCCTTATGAATGAAAATGGCAAATGGAGTCAACCTGCATTGGCAGAGAAACAAATTTAAACTCCTGCCCAGTATCACCAGAATATATGAGAATATTTCTACCACACCTAGTCTAGCTCCTCTTCCAGTTACCCTTCATCCTTCATATCTAGAATCCTTTTACTCTAAACCCCAAAGGTCTCCCTTATTACGGCACCGTTCCATTTACATAGAGGAAAGCTGTGATCAACCAAAACCAGTCTAAATCCATGGCTGGCAGATTTGTTACAAGCTAATTCCCAGATAACCTGAAACCAGCCCTATACAGTCAGCCTCACATATTGACACTAACACTGAAAAAGTGAATACACCTCACTGCTCTTCGTGTATTTATGTAACACAAATTGATGTCACAACCTGTATCTCAAATATCTCGTCTCATGAATTATTCCCCTTCATTAACTCCACATATTTCATCCTAAGCCACACAAGTCAGCAGAAGCAGCCTTATTGAAGCTTTCTTGAATGATAGCATTTCAAAGTCTCTGTCATCGTTGAGCCACTGTATGACTTAAGCAATATCTGTGGAATTTATAGGTTTTCTTTAATGGTCAGATGGGGAAACAGCAAATGGCACAACCTACATGCTGTTATTGCCACATGTTAAAGCTTTATATTCCCATGCTTTAGAACCCTGGATATCTCCTGAAGCAAGGATAAAATAATTTCTCCACAGGCTTTTAATTATTTTCAGACAACGATCCCACCAATTCTTCAACACTGTTCAAAAAGTTAGGTGAAAAGATACCCTGATTTCCTGTCTTGCATTTTAAAGGCAATTTCAGTGTCATATTTCTACAAGAAAATACCCTTTCCCTAATCACTTTCCTCGTACTGACAAAGGCTAGTGTAAACAAAAAACCCAAAACCAAAAACCACTTTGCTGCTTTGGGTCTTTTGTGATGTTTCTATTCTATGTGCACAGTTGGCTTCAGTCCTTCATTTCCTAACACAGAAAAATATAGCAAAAATATAGCAAAGTCATAAAAAACTACCACTAGATCTCAAGAGAGCACCTAGATCTATACCCAAATATTTATGACTAATCAAGCTGAGCTTCTATTACCCAAATTGCTGCCTCATCTCAGTCCCAAAATGATTTGCTTAGAACGAGGTGTCAGTTGTTAGCACAGCTGTGTGAAGTCCCAAGGAATAAGAATGGTATAACTCGCTGTTCTGTTACTTTCCCCAGTTTCCATGGCTCACTAAAATTCTTTTTTCAGGTTCTCGCCATGCCTTTCTGGATTTGCCCTAAGACTCAGCTTTCTTACTATTAACATCCACTGGAGATCTGTTGGAACGCCAGATACCAATTATTTAGTTAAACCAACAAAAACTTTGTATGGGCATTAAGAGGTAATTTAATGCTTTCTTTTAGATATCACAAACATCATCATAATTTGAAACCAGAGCTGGTATTATAAATTTAAGGTACTTTTTAGGACGCCTCTGTTGTGTATTACCATCTTTGTTCCAAAACCTCCAAGAATAATTAGGGTGCACTGACACCACCCAAATGTGGACCAGATGAAGGCTGGTCAAAATTTCATACCTCCTGCCTGAAAAATCCATTGTTGTCCTGAAGATGTTCATAGAATCATCAAGGGTGGAAGAGACCTTCAAGATCATATCAGCACAGCCACCATATCCCCTAAACCACCACACCACCCAGACGCCTCTTGAACACACAGCAGAATTTTAAAAAGCCAACCAAACAAAAAACCCAAACCAAACCGACCAAACAAAAAGAGCAACAGACTTTTGAGAGACATTCTGGTGACTAAAAGGCCGTGTTGGGTTTTCACCCTGAATGAAGCGACAGAGTTGACAGGGCTTTGTTTTATTTAAAACAATGAACAGTTTTGATAGTGCTGATTTCGGGGCCGGGGTGAGGTGCGAAATAGCGTCTGAAGGACCTGAAGGAGGCACAGGGCACCCCCGGGACAGCACAGGGCACCCCCGGGACAGCACAGGGCACCTCTGGGACAGCACAGGGCACCCCCGGGATAGCACAGGGCACCCCCGGGACAGCACAGGGCACCTCCGGGACAGCACAGGGCACCTCTGGGACAGCACAGGGCACCCCCGGGACAGCACAGGGCACCTCTGGGACAGCACAGGGCACCCCCGGGACAGCACAGGGCATTCCCGGGACAGCACAGGGCACCCCCGGGATAGCACAGGGCATTCCCGGGACAGCACAGGGCACCCCCGGGATAGCACAGGGCACCCCCGGGACAGCACAGGGCACCCCCGGGATAGCACAGGGCACCCCCGGGACAGCACAGGGCACCTCTGGGACAGCACAGGGCACCCCCGGGATAGCACAGGGCACCCCCGGGACAGCACAGGGCACCTCCGGGACCGCACAGGGCACCTCCGGGATAGCACAGGGCATTCCCGGGACAGCACAGGGCATTCCCGGGACAGCACAGGGCACCCCCGGGATAGCACAGGGCACTCCCGGGATAGCACAGGGCACCCCCGGGATAGCACAGGGCACCTCCGGGATAGCACAGGGCATTCCCGGGACAGCACAGGGCATTCCCGGGATAGCACAGGGCACCCCCGGGATAGCACAGGGCACCCCCGGGATAGCACAGGGCACTCCCGGGACAGCACAGGGCACTCCCGGGATAGCACAGGGCACTCCCGGGACAGCACAGGGCACCCCCGGGATAGCACAGGGCATTCCCGGGACAGCACAGGGCACCCCCGGGACAGCACAGGGCACTCCCGGGACAGCACAGGGCACCCCCGGGACAGCACAGGGCATTCCCGGGACAGCACAGGGCACCCCCGGGATAGCACAGGGCACCCCCGGGACAGCACAGGGCACCCCCGGGATAGCACAGGGCACCCCTGGGATAGCACAGGGCATTCCCGGGACAGCACAGGGCACCTCTGGGACAGCACAGGGCACCTCTGGGACAGCACAGGGCACCCCCGGGATAGCACAGGGCACCCCCGGGACAGCACAGGGCATTCCCGGGATAGCACAGGGCACCCCCGGGATAGCACAGGGCACCCCCGGGACAGCACAGGGCATTCCCGGGACAGCACAGGGCATTCCCGGGACAGCACAGGGCACCCCCGGGATAGCACAGGGCATTCCCGGGACAGCACAGGGCACTCCCGGGACAGCACAGGGCACCCCCGGGACAGCACAGGGCACCCCCGGGATAGCACAGGGCACCCCCGGGACAGCACAGGGCACCCCCGGGATAGCACAGGGCACCCCCGGGACAGCACAGGGCATTCCCGGGACAGCACAGGGCACCCCCGGGACAGCACAGGGCACCTCCGGGATAGCACAGGGCATTCCCGGGACAGCACAGGGCACCCCCGGGATAGCACAGGGCACTCCCGGGATAGCACAGGGCACCCCCGGGACAGCACAGGGCACTCCCGGGATAGCACAGGGCACCCCCGGGACAGCACAGGGCACCTCCGGGATAGCACAGGGCATTCCCGGGACAGCACAGGGCACCCCCGGGACAGCACAGGGCACCTCCGGGATAGCACAGGGCATTCCCGGGACAGCACAGGGCACCCCCGGGACAGCACAGGGCACCCCCGGGATAGCACAGGGCACTCCCGGGATAGCACAGGGCACCCCCGGGACAGCACAGGGCACTCCCGGGATAGCACAGGGCATTCCCGGGACAGCACAGGGCACCCCCGGGATAGCACAGGGCACCCCTGGGATAGCACAGGGCATTCCCGGGACAGCACAGGGCACCCCCGGGACAGCACAGGGCACCTCTGGGACAGCACAGGGCATTCCCAGGACAGCACAGGGCACCCCCGGGATAGCACAGGGCACCCCCGGGACAGCACAGGGCATTCCCGGGATAGCACAGGGCACCCCCGGGACAGCACAGGGCACCCCCGGGACAGCACAGGGCATTCCCGGGACAGCACAGGGCACCCCCGGGATAGCACAGGGCACCCCCGGGATAGCACAGGGCATTCCCGGGATAGCACAGGGCACCCCCGGGATAGCACAGGGCACCCCCGGGACAGCACAGGGCACCTCTGGGACAGCACAGGGCACCCCCGGGATAGCACAGGGCACCTCTGGGACAGCACAGGGCACTCCCGGGACAGCACAGGGCACCCCCGGGATAGCACAGGGCACCCCCGGGACAGCACAGGGCACCTCTGGGACAGCACAGGGCACCCCCGGGATAGCACAGGGCACCTCTGGGACAGCACAGGGCACTCCCGGGACAGCACAGGGCACCCCCGGGACAGCACAGGGCACTCCCGGGATAGCACAGGGCACCCCCGGGACAGCACAGGGCACTCCCGGGATAGCACAGGGCACCCCCGGGATAGCACAGGGCACTCCCGGGATAGCACAGGGCACTCCCGGGACAGCACAGGGCATTCCCGGGATAGCACAGGGCACCCCCGGGATAGCACAGGGCATTCCCGGGATAGCACAGGGCACCTCTGGGACAGCACAGGGCATTCCCGGGACAGCACAGGGCACCCCCGGGACAGCACAGGGCACTCCCGGGACAGCACAGGGCACTCCCGGGACAGCCCCCGGATCTGGCCCCGGCCCCAGATCAGTGCCGCACTCCCTCTGCCGCCCCGGCGCCGCACTGCAGCACGGCGGAGCCTGCAGCGGGCCGCAGCCCTCCGCTCACTAGCCGCCGCCAGGAGCGTTCGCTCAGCCCCGGCCCCGGCCCCGGCCCCTCCACCCGCGCCGGGAAGCACCGGGAAGCACCGGGAAGCACCGGGAAGCACCGGGGCCCGCCGGACACCGCGGGCCGTGGTCCCCCCTCCGCGCCGCCAGGTGTCGCCGTCTCAGTTTCCTCGGCCGGAAGCGCCGCCCCGGCCGCCCCGCGGCTCTGTGGTGAGCGGTGTTTGATGGCGGCAGCGCGGAGGGACAGAGCCCACGGACAGGGACCGGCACGGCGGGACAGAGCCCACGGACAGGGACCGGCACGGCGGGACAGACACCGCGGGGAGGTACCGGCACGGCGGGAGAGAGCCCGAGGGGAGGTGGCGGGGCCGCCCTGAGGGCGCGCGTCCGGCAGCGGAAGGGCCCGGCCTTTCTTTCCGTGTGGCAGTTCTAGGCCAGTGCTGCCCGTGTGAGGCACTTTCCTCCTTCCCTTGTGCCCCCCCAGCCCCGTGCCGGGTGGGCGGCAGGCGTCCTCCGCTCTGTGCTGCCCCTCATCGAGCTCTGGCCTGTGGCGTTTGTTACGGTGAGCACTGATTAACCATTGCACAGGTGCACATACAAACCTTGTTTATTGGGGTTTCAAGCGCTTTCCACCAAGGAGAATTCACAGGAGAAGCAGCCGTGTGCTCCTCCCAAGGGCAGAAGAGAAGAAACGCGCTGAAGCTTCCGCCAAGAATTCCTGTGAATTAGGTGGATGAGATCCCTAAGTTATGTCGGCAGTTCTATCATTTGAACAAACCGAGGTGACAGACCTGTTGTGTTCTCCCGCAGTTTAATATAGGGAACATTACATAGCATAGTCAGCTGTCAAAACAGATACCTGATAGGGATAGCATGATAATGACTATTTGGGTTTTTTTTTTCCTTAGAAGACAAACTGGGTTTCTCAATAAGAACGTATTCCAAGAGTTCTGACTTACAGTCCATGTGCAAATTTTGAAAATTCAGGCCATCTCTTGTATATTGACCTAGTGTGTTTCAGCCACACACACAAATCCCACCTTCTGCAGCAGGAATCAGTCAAAAATGCACATTAGTGCTTGAAGCAGGCTTGGTGCAGAGCCTGTAACAGCCTTCTTTGAGTAAAGTTATTTAATATTGCCTAAATTGCTGTTAAAATGTTAACTCAGCTGCAGTGAACTTTGATCTTTCACAGTTCTGGTTACCTTGGTTTGAAACACAAACTTTGTGCAGCTAATAAAAAAAGATTAATTGTCATTAGAGCTGGTTCACTAAGATGGTGAAGTTTGATAGGTGGTCTTTCAAAAAACTTTTAAAAAAATCATTCAAAGTCAGTACTGCAGTAGAAGCATGTAAATAGGCAAAGGCACTGGGACTTCTGTGTAGTGAAACAGCACAGTCACTGCTCAGCAGCCACTGGAAATAAGAATTTTTTCAATTTCATTTAAATCTACCCTTTACCTCTTATGTGTATTGTTCAGTGCAGATGTGAAAAGCTCAAAACTTCAGGAGTTAACTTAGACTACAGAAATGTGAGTGAAGAAGAGTTCAGATGGCCTAGCAACTTAGGAGTGGACTAGGTATAGCCCTAAAAACACAGGATGTAGGTTTTGACCTGAAAAATTGGTGTTAAGCATTAGAATACTGAAGTCTTTGTACTTTCAGATCACTTGCAAAAAAACAGAACCGGGTTTGCATTGTTTTCAGAATGAAACACTCTTTTCTCACAGGTTTATAACATTGTATGTGTAGTTCCTCTACATTTGGGACTCTTTGTGCCTGTGTTTTTTCTTGCTTTAATTTAAATGTGGAAGTTGCAGCATTCCTAACAGTAGGCCGAGAAAACTTGTTTAAAAATGTTTATTCAGTTATAATCAGTTGTGTCTCAAATCAGATATAGGATTATACTTTCAGACAAGTTTACTGGCCCAAGTGGAACCTCACAGATCATTTATATTTGCATCAGTTAAATCACTAGGAAATATCACGTCTTATGCAAGACCTTTCAATTACTGTGCATACATACAGTTTAATATATGGAAAAATGTAATTGCTTCAGATACAAACATCTGCTTCAGAAAAACTGAAGTATTGCAGTCAAGAGCATTTCTGCAGCAAAAATACTCCAAGCAGTGGCTTTCTAAATAATTCTAAAAATCCTATTGACTTACTATTCTCTTTTAAGCTCTTGTACGGTTGTGTTCATATTTTTGTATATTGGCTAAACTTACTCATTTCATGTTGTTAGATTTTTATGATGTTATTTGATTTTATTTTATTGAGAGTAGAATCCCAGACTCTTTTGCACTGGACAACTGGTAGATTCTTCTATTGATTAAAAGGCCATATTACCCTGTTCAGTGGTTAGAACTAATAAATGTGTGTTGTGGTTTAACCCCAGCTGGCAACTAAGCACCACACAGCCATTCACTCACCCTGCTCACTGGGGGGAGGATCAGAAGGATTAAAGTGAGAAAGTTGTGGGCTGAGATAAAAATTAATATGATAATATAATAATGAGCTTAATAATTAAAAGACATTTCTAAAAATATTGTAAGAAAAATGAAAAGAAAACCAAAAGAGAGCAGAAAGTAAAAGCCAAGAAAAAACCAAGCAGTCCAAATGAAGACAGTTGCTCACCACCAACTCACCAATGCTCAGCCATTCCCAGCAACCCCTGCCCACCAGCCTCCACTTTACTGCCGAGCATGAGGCCACAGGCTCAGGAATATCCTTTGGGTCATTTGGGGTCAGCTGTCCTGGCTCCTTCCCTTCCCAACTCCTTGTGCACCCGCAGCCCCACTCTGTCAGGGTGAGAGGCAGAAAAGGCTGTGATGCTGTGTAAGCCCTGCGAAAACACCAGCGTGTTATCAGCATTGTTTTGGTCACAAATCCAAAACACAGCCCCGTACATACAGCTATTGTGAAGAATTTAACTCCATCCCAGACACAACCAGTGCACTGCTTTTTCATTTTTCTGGGTTTTGCCTTTGCAGAATAGGATGTAGGTGAACATAAGCATCCCAGTTAGGCTACACTCACTGTAATTAAGGTAGCCTAACTGGGCTAATCTTGGGGGATTTGAGAGCAAGGGATTCATTTCTTTTGGTAGAAGTTTGTTTTTTATATTTTATGTTGCAGTGGAAAATAGGGCAAGATGGGCTCAGGCTCTGGTGTATTAGGGCCAGCATTGGACTAGCAACAAACTTTGGCCAGGGTATGAGACCAGTCTGCAGTGGCTCACTTGGTATTTAATAATTTAATTTGGTAATTGAATTAGTGTATAACTGTATAATAACTACTCAGTGGAGGGCACATGCACACAAACTGCACACACAGGCCACGTGACGACAAAACTGCACACATCTGGAACCACCAGTCTTGGTGCATAGCCCAGACTGGTTCTTGGAAGGCTCAGATTGATCCAGGGTGTTGACCTGCACCTGATATACGTAGGAAGAACATACAGGAAAGTACTGCTGGATGCGAATTGCTGACTGACATCAGCCAGTCTGTGCAGCCTACCTTGTGCAGCTTTTTTTCCCCTTTGGAAACAGGATGGGTGAATTGTTTAGCCATCAGCAGTCCCTTTCTGTGGTCATTCTCGGTCTTGACTAACAGGGATTGTCCCAAGAGATGGGGTCCCCAGGAAAACCAATGACCAGAGCAGGCTGCTTGCTGTGTGAACAATTCATCCACCTCATACCTTGCTCCCAGATTGCTCTTGAGAAAGTAATGCTACTAAACATTTTGAATAGATACTTATTTTAGCAAAAAAAAAAAAAAAAAAAAAGCCTCTGAAAGAAATAGAAGATGCATGTTTTAATTCCAGAATAAATTTAGTATCTTTTTAGTTTTATCTAGTCCAGAAGGCTATAATTTCTTTACATGTTTTTTAAACTACTTAAATGCAATATGTCTGGCTTATGGATAAAAGTTTGCATGGCGAATCTGATTGATTTTAATGCTTTCTCTAGGGTGATCTTCACAGAAGCTCATAAAGGCTTCAAAGAATTCATTATAGGCAAGATAAATGAAATAAGTTGTTCTGATAAAGTAAAATGGATCCTTGTTCGGTTGGAGTTCAGCTTCAAGCTACCAATGAATGCCACAAGACCTATTACACCCGTCACACTGGCTTCAAGACTAAAGAAGATATATCTTCATCTGACCTCCTGCTACTTCAGCTTAGGACTGGAGTAACCCTGTCAGAGAACAACACAATCTGCTTCCAGCATGCAAAAATTTACATCGAAAGATTTGAAGACTTACAAAAATCCTGTTGTGATCCCTTCAACATACACAGAAAACTATCAAAGAAAAACTTGCGAGCAATTGACTTAGATGATGCAACTTTTCTAAGTGCCAAGTTTGGAAGACAGTTTGTACCTGGTTGGAAGCTTTGTCCCAAATGTATGCAGATAATAAATGGAAGTGTGGATGTGGAACCTGAAGAGCGACAGAGAAGAAAACTGGACCCAGATGTATGTATATGGATCTGTTTTCCCATCCCCTCTACATTCTGCAAGCTATTAGAGTTCATATAACTACTACATAAAGAAATTAACTTTTACTCTCATAGAAATAAGAAAGGATGTAGTCTTCTAGATGTGCAGGAGTTTACTGTATTAAAAACTTTATTTGGAGGGCCTTAAAAATCTTCTTCTCTAATTAAATATTTTGGCCTTTAAGTTTTGAAAAATTGTGTCTACTAGGGTGACTTACAACTCATAAATTCATGTAAATACCAGATTGCTACTGGTATTTTAAGCTGTTATTCAAGCCTTGCAAACAACAAATTCCTGTCCTTGAAACTGAACACTGCAAAAGTTGCTTCTAAAGATGTCTCTTCAATTAAAAAAAAAAAAAAAACCACGGAAAAAAAGTGTTTTCTCTTGCAGTTCATTACAAAATGAACCTGCATTGAGGTGAATTAAGTGTCCTCTTGTTGTGTCTGGGCTGTGAAGGCCGTGGCATTTGGTCAAGGGCAGTGATGAACTGGTGTGGGAGGATAGTTATCCGAGTGCTGAGCTTGGAATATGGCTGGTACCTTGCTCAGTGCATTGTTCAGGCTGTGCACAGGGAATCTGTAGTGTGGGCAACCAAACCAGCAAGAGCTTGTCTGTGTGCACGCTGAGCAAAGAGGAGTTGCAGTCTAGGAGCTGTTCCCCAACTGTATTTTTCAATTACATGTCAGTATGATTAGGAGGCTGATAGGAGAGTAATTTGAAAGCATTGATTAAAACTGCTACTATAAAGCTTATGCTGCTGAATTCAGAGACAGGTATAGGTCTCTGACATAAAGATTTTAAGACTTAAATTGTGTCTTCTGGGAAATCATAGAATCATAGGTCAAGAATTCATCTAGGTTATTACAATATCCTTGACTGGACATTTTCTTAAGATTAAGATTTGTATTTATAATTAAGTGACATTTTCTCTTTCTTCAGGGGCGTACAGCTAAGGCTTTGAAGTCTCTCCAGTTTGCTAATCCAGGACGACAGACTGAATTCACTCCGGAGACCAGTAAAAGGGAGAAAAGAAGGCTGCAAACAAAAATTGCAGCGTTTAATTCAGACAGGTAATTTGTTAGTTGTATTTACATTAACTGCCATTTGAAAATAAAATATCCTTGATGGTCAGCCTATAACATTATCTATGTGGATGTTTGTGTGTGTATGGATTGGGTTCTTGATTTTAGGGGTGTCGAAGACCACTGTCATTCCTGAGATAAATAGAAGGTAAAGTGTTTGCTTGCAGTCCATATTTCAGGCAAACACAGAAAGGTGTTTGTGAGGCACAACAATACTACACAGACCATAGATGTAGCTATTAATACATGCATAAGCTAAAATTCTGATAATAAGCTGAATTTGAATATAGTAAGTTCAAGTAGGCTACACTTAAAATATTGGAGTTAACTGTCTTTCAGTAAACTCAATAGTTACACTTGGTAAAAAAAGTGTGCAAATTAGGATCTTACCTTCCTTTTGAAAAACAAAGTTAATGTCCAAGTTGGACAATACTAGATAACAAGTTACAACCTTCTAATGTGACTGGTTAAATAAAAAAAAAAAGGACATTTTCTATTTGTCAAAATATGCAAGGAATATCACATTAATGTGTTGCCCCTGCTCTCCACCTAAGTGTAACTGTACCAGACAGAAACAGATACTAGATGTGCTGCTCACCAACTACACATCCTTTCCTCTCCCTCCGTTTCTTCTGCTTAATTTGGGCACAGAGTGGAGAGACAATTAGGACTGAGAAATGTTGTCAAATACAGTAAGGTATGTATATCTTTGAAATTAACAGTGTTAAAGTGAACACATGAAGAAAGCAAACTTCCCTCCACAAATACTAGCAACTTGGCATCAAAGTGGATTTTAACATGGAAAATAACTGTTGGTTTTCATTGTACAGGCAAGTTCTGCCAGCCAAGAGTAAAGTGTACGATAGCCAGGGCCTGCTGCTCTACAGCGGGATGGACCTGTGTGACTGCCTGGATGAAGATTGCCTGGGCTGTTTCTATGCCTGCCCCAAGTGTGGCTCCAACAAGTGCGGCACAGAATGTCGCTGTGACCGCAAGTGGCTCTACGAGCAGATCGAGATAGAGGGAGGAGAGATCATTAGAAATAAGCATGTTGGGTAGTGTAAGTGTGCATTATTTAATCCTGACTGTGGCCCATGCTTTTATTAAACACCGCACATTCAGCATTTAGTAGTTGAATGGAAGCCCTTGGAATTTGTGATGATCCACGTGATGAATGTACTCACTTTCACAATCATTTTCAGTATGGACATAATCATGCTGCTGTCTTTTCACACTTGAGTCTGCATTGTATTCAGGCTTCTTAGTCATCCCAGTAAGATCTCACTGGGCAGTCTTTGTATTAAAGTGCAGGGTGCTAAATTCTAATGTGATCTACCCTGAGCCACTCACTACTGCTTCATACATTGTTTTATAGAATGTACCATCTGCATGTATCCCCCATTTCTCCTTCTCTAGTTCAGGATCTCATGGGTTTTAACCTGTTTTATGTGAAACACTGAAAGTTCTCAATGAATTTACATGCAGTATTAATAAGGCTCTCTCTAGTATTAGTAGTGAATGCTGTATCATATGTAGAGTATTGAAGCTGCATCTGGTAAATCCAGTCCTGTTCATTTAAAAAGGAGTCAAAAAAAGAGCATTTAGGTGTTCAGATCTCGTCCCAGTTACTGGGATTGGAAATCAAGTTATCCTTATGAATTCAAGCCTCACTCTTAAAATACTGAAATTAAACTGTCAAGGCATTGTGTTAAAGTGTAATTTATTACTTTGTTTCTGTAGAACAAAATTAAAATCATTTTGCTCTGTTATCAGTCTGTAATTGGTCTGAACCGGTACTTCGACAACCATCTCCCTGTTTTTTTTCTCTTTTTACTGATTTTAAAGGTTTATACGCCGCTGAAACGAACTTGAGCATCTGTTTCCAAACCAAGGTTATCTAGGCTGTTACCAAAAAACCACTGCTGAATTGGAAGTATCTTTGGTTGATACATTGTCTGTCCTCAGAATACTAAACTTTAACAAGGTGTACAGAAAAGATTTTATAAATGAAATATTGGTAACATTTTTATTCTTTGTATTTTTGTTGTGTTTTGTATAAATTTCCTATTCTTTGATAACTTGGAAAATCTGCATGTTTGTTGGGTCACGTTTTTTCAATAATGCTGTTAGCTTCTTGCAGACATACTTGGTAAAGTTGTATAATCTTGCTATTTGTTCAGCAGATTTTTTTCTTTTCTGGCGAGTGTCACGAACCTTGCATTGCCAAAACCCGAAGTTATGCTTTGAGTTGTGCTGACATCTGCTGGTCCTGCTGGAGTAAGCACTGAGATACTACATTTTTATTAAATCTGCTATAAAAATAATCAGACTCCTTTTTTTTTTGGTCAGAGCATTGGCTCTTCTGCAAGTGGGTATCTCTCATTGGCCTTGGGTTCCAGCCACATTTATCACAAGAACCATGAGGTGAGTCTTGGGCAGAGCCACAGAGTCTTTGCAGCTTTCCAGGCAGCAGTGCCACAGCTGAGTAACAGCCATGGCTTGCTTCCCTTCCATGCCAGTGGCATCTGACACAGCAGTGAATCTTGTGCACTTGATCCATGTTTGGATCTGTTTCATCTCTTAAGCAATCTTTTGAATTAAATGAAAATATAAACAGGTAACTTCCAGGAGAGTGAGAGGGGAAAAGCTGGTTGAGGTTGAGTCATGTCATTTACATGCGTTTATTTTTTTTTTAATTAGACCAGAGTCAGCAATACCCATTGTTAATGAATTTAACAGGCTTCCACATGTGTGATGAGTGTAACTGACCGCTTCTGGTCCGCAGCCAGATTTTGGATTCAATAACTACTGAATGCCTAGAGCATCCCGTTATTAGAGCTGTACTTCTCCATCTCCATTAAGTCTCTGCAAAGTTAGTACATTCAGCCTCTCATTTTACAGATGCACTAGCAGGTGATTACTTTCCCAGATAAAACACTTGTTTCCTAACAAAATGCACAGGACTGCTGTTTGACTAAAAACCTGCATCAAGTAGTGGGTACTGTCCCTAAGGAGACTTGGGGTTTGGGTTTTTTTCTGGTAAAAAAATGACTTCTTGGTGTTCACTGTTCACATATCATCCTAACATATTTAGGACATTTCCATTTCACTGCATTTCCTTAACATGCCTAGGCTGTAGTGTGTTACTAAGTTCAATAGCATGTATTTATACAGTTCCACATGCCCCACAACCATTTTCCTCTTAAAAGACATTGTTACAAGTCAGACTTTACCGTCTTGTTAGATTTAAAATGCTTATAGCATGAATTTTTCTTTTTTCTATTTTGACAAACGCCACACAAGCTATTTTGTCATCATCTAAAGTGAGTGCATATGACTCCCAGCAGCACAGGTACTTCCCCATCTGCCAGAGTTACTCACAACTAAGCCTGTTAAACAGGACATTCTTTTAACCGAGCCAAAGGAAGCAACTACTTTCCATAAAATCCAATATTCGTAACCACTTTAAGCTCTGCATGCAGTGAAGCCAACTGCAGGTATAGCTCAGTGGCTGTATTAAAACTTTTCTTTCGGTATTAATTGCAAAAATGAATGCCTTGGCAAAGTTTACATATTCAAGAGACAAAAATTAATGACAATAAAAGACTGGTTCATGAAGAATGCATACCCCATGAATCAGTTGGAGTTTATTGAACAGAAGCTCCAGAATTGTGCTCTTGTAAGAAACCAAGCCAGTTCTTAACACGCTGCTTTCTCACATCAAGATTAGAACATGGTCAAATTTAACATCTTCTGAAGTCAGCGAGGGTTCTTCTGTGGGTCCTGTGAGAATTACCACACAACCCCGTGGTCATACCTGAGTTAGGATGTGCCCCTTTGTGAAGCTGAAAGTTTAAAACCAGGTAAATATCTCTTGGGATTATTTTTGTTAAATACTCAAATAACAGTATGGTACAGTCAGGTGATTAACTCAGAGAGGGTTTACATTAACATTTTCAGCATTATGCTACAAAAAGACATTTGTCTTTGGGAGTATGTTATAACATCCTTAGACACAGCATGAATTTGGGTTTTTTTAATGAATTAAAATCATTACTTCAGTAACTAAGACAACTTCTAACTTTTGAATCTCTTACCATTCAAGACATCAGAAAGAGCTGGAAGTGGACAGACCTACACAAAAACTTTATAAATTTTATAAATCCAGAAGTCAGAATTAAAGGTTCTAAAGGAAAAGAAGGAAACAGTTAAGGTGACTAATTTCTACTTATTTTAGATCTGTTTTAATGTTCCTTTTAGCCTTTTCTTGTAGACATTACTTACATTAGCCAGAATGGACCAGTAGTCAACTGCACAAATGCTCTCACTGAAATCCCATAGTGACAGAGCTCCAGTGACATTGAGTGTTTCAGTGGACATCTGTCACTTGATGTGTCACAGAAACAGCTACAGCTGCCTGCAATCAGCATCAAGGCCTTAAGAGTTCTAGGTCTCATGACAAAGTACAATTTCCAGTTTTAATTTGTTTACCCTTAAAATTAGAATTACTTTTTTTTGGCCATATTTGTGTCTCAATAAATGCAGTGCCAGCATTTTCCAACTGATCTCTCAGTGGCCTATAGGATATGCTGACATACAGTAGCTTGTCCCTCATGATACAGGTCTTTTTCCCCAGTAACTCTTCAGCAATTATTCCGAAAGCTTTTTTCACCTTTGTTCTGGCTTCTAACCAGTCAGTACCACACTAATACAACTCTATTTAAAGGCCCCTTTAAACACTTCTCTCCAGCTTCAAATTACATATGCTTTTAAATCCAACTGATAGTGGAGGAACAGTTTATTGAAATTATTATATTTAATGATTATTAATTACAGGTTGCATCTAATACTCACCAGTGTGGAAGCCATAACCAGAACTACTCTGTTATTCGTTCACTGCAATAAGATTTCAAATCATCCTGTCCTCCAACACGTATTAAAAAATACTGTAGGGAGGTGTGAACACTTGCCATTAAACTGTCCAGTTCACTCTTTGAAGAAGTTTTGTGCCGTTATCCTGCTTGGAAATAGGGGATTCACGTGTTTCAAGTCTCTCATACCCAGCAGAGGGCATCAGCTTACTGCAAACCTTGCCAGGAGTTCCATGGTGCACCTCCAAGAGATGGGTCCCCAGAACTGGGGGTTTCCTCAAAGAGGAATTCATTGACAGGTTCAGAAATCGAGCACAGAACAAGAGAAGTGCCACCCACATCCATGGGTTTGCAATATAGCAGACTCAGGTGTAAGATTAGCACTTAGGAGAAACTGATTTGCTTTTTAGGCTTTATGAGAGCTTCATACCCAATCCCCAAATACCTCGATGATTGCTAGTTCTTTAAGAGAAAAGCAACACATTTTTATAGATACATTTACATTTCACGGTGAGACCTTGGTTTAGAGCTCCTGCCTGAACATTGCCTTAGAAATGCCACACTGGGTAGCCAAGAAGCCACTCATAGCAGGGCCCTGCACTCATTAGCAAAATGGCAAACTTTCTGACATCCACAGTGGTGCTTCTGCCAGTGGCACAGAGCCACATGTGTCCTCTTTCCCAGATAAACAGGGGAGTACTTGGACATCATTTTACTAGAGTAGCTACAGCAGGAGCCAGAAGCAGCCTAGCCTAAGGTGTTGGGCTGGGGTAGGGAAAAGACAAGAGAGACAGCTGGAGATGGGGAGTTTCCCTGGTTCTCCTACCATGACTAAGTGGTGAGAAAATTGCCCTAATTCTTCTCTTCTTCCCTCAGCTTCCTTCATTAGCCCTTCGCCTGTACTCAGCAGCAGATGAAATTTGCATCACACACTGACTTGCCTTTCTAAGCTCTAGTTAGGACAGTATTAACAACTTGTGTCACAAGCTCAGTTCTCCATCTCACCCACAGATGTCAGCATTACCCATTACAACCTCCTAAGAGTGGGTCCTTGCAGAGCTCCAACCTGCAAGGCTGAACCAGAAGTAAAATCAATTCTCTTCTATCCTCTTCTGATTTTCTGCTTGTTATTCTTCCATTTGTTCTTGCATTTCAACTGATAGCTCTACCTACTTTTAAATTGATTGTTTTAGCTGCTGAATTAGTACCATAAAGTAGACAAGATTAGTTAACAAATTTAAAAGAATATATATCTCTATATATATGCACCAGCAAGCACCAGCTCTGCTGCCTGGGTAAGCTACTTACCAGGACCATCAGAATTTAAATTCTCAAACAGAAATCACTGGGAATTCAACAATCCATTCACAGCTTTTAAGGCCTCACAAGTCATCTGAGAAACCTTTTAACATAATTACTTTGCCTAAAGGTAGAAAATAAGATTTTACCAAATTTCGTAACATAAGTTTTCTTAATTCAGTATTTCTTTTTCTGGTTAATCCTGCATTAGAGTACTTTATAATCCAGGTGAGAATGAGTTTTCTTCTCACTTCATCCATTTTCTATTGTAAGTTTGTAGCACACAAAAAACCTTCCCAAACCCACAACCAACCAAATACCCCACCATCCAGCCTCCAAGCTGCTCCTTTCCTTCTGTTTTATAACATGGTAGTGCTCTCTCAGCTGACTTGCTTGTCAGTTTTCAATCAGATGGGCTGGATCTTGACAGTTGACTTCAATGCTTCTGAAACTTTTCTCTTGACAACCATTTCTTTTTAATAGTCATTATAATTAGAGTGATTATAATTTGGCTTAGTTTTCATTTGTTATCTTTGTGCTGCTTCATGGGATTTTCAGTTCAATCTCTAATAAAAGAGAAAAATCGGAGATACTTCTCTGTACATACACTTGTGTAGGATGCCTAACCTCCAGCAGGCTCCTTAAATTGTACAGGCTCCTCATATCAGCACTGAGGGAGCCCCAAATCTCAGCTGCGCTGTTGCATGTCTCAGTAGTGAGCTCCTACTAACAGTCCTGGTGACTTGAGTGAAATTTCTTAGAGGAGTGAGCAAGCCAAGCAAAGAGGTACATTCTGCCCAGGTGAAATATGTCAGGATAAAGTGCTGAGACTGGCAGAACTGTTTGGACAAGACACCATTCAGCCTCACTGGCTGTGTGTGAAACAGGAGGAGCAATTGTGCCCTAAGTCTTATGATCCTAAGAAGCCACTGAGAAAAGCAGCTACAGAGTGTACCGTGTACACCTAAAATGAAGTCATCTTTTGTTGTGGGATTCCCAAAGTAACATGCTGGGTAAGCTTTACAGATCCAGAGAAGCCTGAAGTCCCTATGAAATATTATGTGCCAAATGCCTGGATCTGAACTTTGATACTTATGTTTCTCTTTGGAGTTCACAATGAGGCTTGGAGATGGGGACAGGGCAGCCAGACAAGCAGAAGCAGAACGGATGGCTTTTCTTGAGCTTTCTGTTGGATGTGGTCAGTATAAACTAACTGGGTGCAAAGCACAGTAGCTTATGCTAATGAAAGTTGGTTATGTCTCTAGAAAAAAACAGAATTTTATTTTTCACAAGAGGTTTTCTTCCTATTGGGTTTGAGGGTTTGGTTTTGATTTTATCAAAAATCCCAGAAAGGCCAAATTTATCCAGCCTAGTCTGTGCCAGCTACGTCTGCTTTGTGACTCTCCTGTGTTGATTTCTTGTCTGTGAACTGCTGACTTTTTGAAGTAAAGATTGGGCTGGCTCTGGTGTGGAGTAGATGAGGATGCAGGGCTGCTGTCAGAGGACATCTGTCATAGGAGTTGCTGCAGAAAATGTCTGCAATTTCTTCTGTGGTGGGAGTGGGCTGCAACACCCAGCTCTACATGCACTACACTCCATCCCAACCAGGCACCTCCGACCCAAACTGGGCTAACAGGGTTTCCTTGTCTACCCCCTGAGCACATCCTGACTCCTTAATTTGAGGTACTATTTTTGCTCCAGAGTGGCAGAACCTAACTCACTAACATTGTACCTGTAACTTACTTAATTTTTATCTGTATAGTGCTCCAAATGGTCCAAGGCTGATTCAGATCTCAGTAACGTGTCTGTGTGCACACATGTGCTTGTAGCTCTGTATGTGCAGTTGATCCAGCCAAACCAGTTGGAGGTCCCCTCTCAGAAATACCAGGTGCAAGTGGCATTGGTATAAGATGCCACTGATCTGCATTTGTTTGAATCTGTCCAAGAAGGAAGAAGTAAAACCACTTTTCTGCCTGTGTGTTCTGTCCCGTAGGGTGTGAGGAAAGGGGATCTGCACTCCATTGACTGGTATTGGCCTTAGTAATTATTCAATAGTTAGCTGGAAGGCTGGAAACTGCTTCTGCATCTTCTGCTCCAATGTAATTTTAAAGGCCCATCCATCACTCAGTTACAGCTGGTACCCAGCTCAGTATTTAGCGCCACCATGTGCAACAGATACAGCTTCTGGAGGAGCAGAGCTGGAAGCCCTTTCCCCTTTCACATCTCTTCTTTCCACTGACACCACTGATTTCACAATATTATTTTTCCCATCCAGCACTAGTTGCTGATGCTTCTCACATGTCCAAAATTGCTACTGACATTTCAATTTTGTTTTATTTTTCTCCGTTCTTTGATAGAATTATAGAGAACATTTATATTTGAATAAAAAGCAAATAATGCATGTCAGAGTATGCATCAGGGAGCATCAAATTGTTTTTTTCCAATTACAACTCTATTTCAAATAGGGTAATGTAATTAAAGGATAATTACTAGGAGTGCAAAGCCAAGGTTATGATCAGAAATGGTTACCCTTTCACTTCGAAGGGCTGTCTGACTAAATAAAACATTCCTGTGGGGCAAGTTACTCTGCATAGCTGCAGGTATCCAGAAGCAACGTCTGGCACTACAGGTAGAGTAGCTCTTCCAGTATAAACTACTGTTTTAGGAAAGGGGACAAATATAAGTGGCTTTATCACTGATTAATAGTGGTGTAAATTCACTTCAAGATAGGATATTAATTCATAATATATTAATAGTTTTTAATAAGCATCATCATAACACATTTTAAATAGTAATTATCATAAACTAGTAATACTTCTTTAGCAGTGAGTTTAGTTTGAGTTCTCATTGCTTTGATAAACAATCAGCAACAAGATAAAGAAGCGCAAAGGGAACTCTGGTGTTCTCCATGCTTTGCTCACTGAGCACATTATCCCAGCACGCCAGGGGAGCCATGCTGAGGGCCAGGGGATGCTGTTCCCCTGCAGGAGGGATCGGCCGTGGTGGAGGAGCTGCAGGGCAAAGCCACCAGTGCCTGGGTGCAGCTCAGCCCACAGCAGGTGCAGCGGGCTCCTGCTGCCATAGGCGGGCCCAGGGGCCCGAGCAACCTGGCACTGGTGATGTGGCTCTGGGTTTTCATCCCCGTGTCCCAGACCACAAGTGAGCGAAACAAATCCATGTGTACTGCATCCTGGGGGGCCCTTCAGCTGCCTGCAGGGACACATTCCCTGTCCTTTCAAATGGCAAAGGACCTCAGCCTGAAACACTACCAGAGGGACCTCCCACCTTCCTGCATCTCCTGTACCCAGTCATGGCAGAGATGGAGCCATCGGGACCAACCTAGAGCAGGAATTGGGGGTATCCCCTCCCCCATGGAGGGGCTTTCCCTCTGCAGTTTGGCTGTCTCCTGTTAGGAGTGTTGAGGTGAGCCAGTTTTCAAAAGTGCAGGATTCCTTTTCCAGAGCTGCTTTCACCTCCTGGGGAGCAGCACAGCGATGCTGTACCCTGGCTGCTCTCAGGGGCCGTCCATTGGCAATCCAGCTACAGGAGAAGTCAAGTTGTGCCAGCTGTGCCACCCACATGGAACACGGAACTAAAAGGTACTTTCCTGTGACACAAGCATAAGTTACTAAGGAGCACAAAGTGTTAACTAGCATTGCCCCTCGTCAGCCCTTGTGTCACTGCCAGTACCCTGGGGAATGGGGCTTTTTCCTTCAGCTGGGCTCAGAGAAGGCTAAAGAGGATCTAAAAGTAGCTGATAACTATGGGAGGTGTTGCTACAAAGGTGAGGGTTCTTCAAACTTTATTCAGGTAGTCATGGACTCCCACCCTTCAAAAGTCCGAAACTGCTGGAAAATCCTGCCTTTCTTCAGAAGCCTGTCTGCTGATATAATGCTTGAGTGTCAGATATGATTAGTAAGGTTTTGGCAATCTGTTTTATTTAAGTGCAGGAAATAAAGCAGCAATCCTTTATTATTAGCTGCTTTATTGGACTGGTAATAGTGCCTAAAAAGGGTTGGGACTCCAATTTGCTCCACTTGGAAACACTATATGCTGTGAGAGCACATGGTCTCATTTCCTTCAAGGGTTTCAGTGGGACAGGGACTGAGTCTTGATTCTGTTTTGTTCATCTTTTTTCTGGAGGTGGCTGTCAGGCAATGCAAAGTGCCTGTTAACTGCATCATGGGAGCAAACCTTATTTCAGTAAATGTTCCAAACCACTTGGGTGAAAATGCAGTGGTTTTGGCTGTGCCCACTGGCTTTCCCCTGCCAGGCCCCAGAGAAGGGGTTTCATGATGTTATCTTGGGAGCCAGCTGAGCCCCACGGAGCTTCACACCCAAGATAACACGGAGGGGGTTTAGCCCCTGGTGCTGTTAATCCCCTTATGCTCTTCTAATGAGAAGCCAGACAGTAAAATTAAACATATAGAGAATTTTTTTCATAACATTAACAAATATAATAGTAATAGTAATAACAATAATAGTAACAACAACAATAATGACACTGATAATAATAGCAATTATGATAATAATGATAGTAATCATAACATATTTATATTAACTGATAAATTGTTTTATTTCTTATGCCAGTCTTACTTCCAAAACATTTATTTTGCCTGCATCCCACTGTACCTGAGGCAGACAAAAATGCTCCTCTGTTTACAAACTAGGTAAATGGGGCAGAGCAGCAGACCCGGAAATACTGGGACCTATGGAGCAAACAAAAAGCAGAAAAGCAGCTGAGGTAAAGCATTTGCCTCATTCCCTGGAGGTATTTCCCTATCTCAATAACTGGAAGAATAATAAGTAAATAAATACAATGTTTTATTTAGCTGTGTTGTTTTTGGAGTCCTTTGTCTGTAGAGTACTCAGAAAAACTTTTGGATTGATCTGGAGTGCACAAGCCTATTTTCTATTAAAGTGTATTAATGCCAGGTTCTGGGCAATTAGTGAAAAGTCAATTCCCATTACTAGTTAACACTATTGAATATCTGCTTTCTTTAATAAAAACCTATGTCCAGCATAAAGACAATAAATCGATAAGCAGCCACTTTCTAAATCTATTCTGTCTCCTCCAAAAATGCAGAGAGAGTGCTGCCATTTGGAAGTCAGAATGGGTTTAGAAGAAGAGATCCCCTGAAAATCCATTTTTCCTTGGAAAAGCCTTTGCTCCTTTCTAAGAGCTGTACACATGCAAACTGGTGTTAAAATTTTACATTCATTCAGCAGCATCACAGCCTGGGTTGGCAGAAATCCTCCATGGAATTAAGTTGTCTCACATGTTTGAATCATATACAAGCATTATAATTTCTTTTACTGTGAGGGCAGTGAGGCCTGGGCACAGGCTGCCCAGAGTACCTGTGCGTGTCCCATCCCTGGAAGTGTTCAAGGCCAGGTTGGATGGGGTTCTGAGCAACCTGGTGTGGGGACTTAGGGCTGGTGGGATGCTGCCTTTCCAGTGGTCATGGAAAGTAATTGCTTCCTACCACGATAGCAGAGATTTCTGAGTAAGAGGAGCACCTGAATGCTTAGCTAAAAATCAGATAGGGAGAAGTGGCAAAGGTCTGCTTGATGCATTTTTAAGCTTCTATGTGCAAGTTGCATGTCTGGTTAACCCTCAAATAAATGAGGAATATGATTTGAAATTAACAGAAAATAACTAAAAGAGGAGGAAAAAACTTATTTTTCTTGGGTCAGAAAAGTGAAAGCTAAACAAGAATTGAGAGGAAGTGTGAAAGATTTGTTGTTCTGCTCCTGATATTTCTTTAGTTTACTATTGGTTTTCACTTTCACCACGGATCTGCAAAACCCCAAAGGCTGCTGCTTGAAAGTGAATAAAAGGCAACTAAAAGGCAGGTGCTGTCAGTAGCCTTTTTTTGTTGTTAATAGTACCTGCAGAACCAGGGGGAAAGGAATGACTGCGTGGCAGAAGAAGCTAAAGATGACTAAAGGAAAGCAAATATATTTTCCTTCGCTCTTTACAGGGAAGGAAGGAAATAAAGCTGCTCTGCCTGTTTAAACGATCATTTGCTAAACATCCCAGCAGCTGAGTTGTTAGTCAGAATGAATGTAGATGAAATTCAGACATAGACAAAGCTATTTGTAGAAATTTGATTTTTATAGACACATTAGCAGTACTTTTTCCCCAGAAGTATTACGTTTTGATTTAGCTGAGGAAAAGGAGTTGTATTATGTGATTTAATTACACGATTGTGACTCACACTTTGTTACAAATACTGAGCAGTGAAAACGGAAGCAAAATGCAAGCTATCTGTTAGGTAAACATGTTCTTTTAAACTGTTGACTGAATTTGAATAATGAATAAATTGGAGGAAATGGCAATCTGCTTGTGGAAGTTTCAGAAAAATAAAGAAGGGCTAAGCTCAAAAGGTGAATTATTAATGTTGGTATATTCGCTTTGCTCCCGCTATTTGTAACATAGGAAATGGGATTTGTGTGTATATGTCATTTTAATATTAACACAGTTGCCAGCTCAGATCTAAAATAATGAGACAGATTCAAGTATTTCATTTCCAGAGAAGCATTTTTAATGCAAATGAAATCAATATGGTAAAACATTCTGCCCAAGGAAGTGCTAGAGGCTGGGGTTTGGGAGGTTTTATACTCTCCATTTTCTCCCCCTGTGGTGGGACAGACCCATGCACACATGGAAGAGAAGGATGACACACGCTTCTGCTTCTGAACCCAGCACATGCCGAGATCTTATCTGCAGTGAGTTCGATCAGGAGCAACTACAAAACTATAAACAAGAATAAAAAAAATGAGATACTTAGACACAGCTGTGTACAGCTGCAGGGCCTGAGAGTTAGTGAGTGAGAGCTAACAGCCTTGGTGGGACGCTCTTGGGGAAGCCTGCATGTCAGCAGGAATGCTGCACAAACCTTCTTCTTTCCATCTCCAGCCCTTCCTTACTATTGTATATAAATACAAATCTCCATTCCCTTTTTTTTATGCTATATATATAAATATCTTCAATTGCAAGTGCAGGAATAAAATTTAATTAAATAGAGTTGTAAATTACAGCTACATTTTTGTATATTTGAGTGTCTTGTTAGTTTTAGATTTGAGCGTTTTGTTAATTTGGTTGTGATGTTTCTCAGAAATGCTGTGATTTTAGTATTTGCAGATGGCAATTGTTGGACAATGCTGGGCCCTGAAGCCTTATATTTTACCCCAGCATACAGACAGATCCACTGCCACTTTTCAGGCTTTGCTTTGCCAACACACCTCTGCCTGAGAAGGACCGTGTCTGGGACTGAGAAGGTTCTCTAAAGTTTCACAAGTCAAGGTTGTTGAAGAATCATTGACACCAAAAAAGGGGCAATTTATCTCTTTCACGGTCTGTGTTTCAATATCAGTGTGTGTGAGCAGGTGTGCTGGAGATGTCCATGAACTCAGCCATGACAGAGGAGCAGGCGACCTCCCCTCATACCTCCGCCTATGGATTTAAGAGTGCTCAGAGCCAGGCCCTGCATCACAGCCCCCACTGATGCTAACTGTCCAAGGGACATGGCTGTGAGCCCATGAGCTGGCTCTGGGCAGGCCACTGGAACACCACTGACAACACTGCTGGATGTACTGAGAGCTCAGAGGGCTTGAGGCTGTGCTGGCTCCACCACACAACCCACCCCCAGTCCTTGTGCAAGGACCCTGACACCAGCGTGCGAGACAAGGTGTGTTTCAGTTTCCTGACACTGAGTGGGGAGATGCCAATGGTTTGGTAAGTCTTAAAGGCCAATGCAGTAGAGAAAAACTTAGGCCCTCTCCTCCTGTTTAGGGCCTAAAATGGGTCCTATTGGTGTTTCCATGTAAGTTATCATCGAATTTGTCTTGGAGATCAAAGGGAAATGACAGACTGGGTCTCATCTGGCTTTGAAGCTGCTTCAAACAAGGAGGGAACCCCCTAATTTTTGAAGGAAACTCCCTAGAAAGCTGGCAAGATCCCTCAAGAGAGCAGATCTCCTGTCGAGGCTCCCCTTGCATCCTTGTATGGCTGCAGTTCCTTCTCCCATCTCTGCTCAGTGTGCCTGGTGCGTTTACATCAGAAAGGGAAGACCCGGTGAGCAGGCCCAGCCACCCATGTTCCTGTGGAGCAGCATCCATGTGAACAGGGCAGGTCATCATTGTTCCTGCTGTTCTGTGTTCAGCCCATTCAAGGAGGATCTTGAGCCCCGCTCAGATCAAGTTCACCTGTGGGCTTTTCAGAGACCTGTGCAGCGTGGCCGTGCTCCAGGTGTGAATGAGCGTAATGCAGAGGGGAGCAGATTTCATGGTAAGAAAAGCTTGGACCTATCCCTATCCACTGTAGGTATGAGCTGGGATTTTGGCTTCCAGGATGTGGGAAATATAGAGCATTGAGTATAACCATACACCTTGCCCTGGATGGTTATTTTAGACCAGTGCCTCAGACCAGAGTGGCCCTGTGGTGACAGGTAATGGCATGACAATGAAATAACACTCACCAGCTTCAAGATCAGCTCTCTCAGTGACATACATAAAGGAAATAATAATGGGAGTTGGCTTTTTGTTTTTAACTTGGGCATAGCTTGTGCCAAGTTCACTGGCAGGATCACCTACAAGCTCCAATGAGTGAAAATAATACTGGAAGGCAAAATCCAGGTCTTATTTTCATACCGGAGGAGGATAACAGGTACAGTTACAGCTGGATAAAAATGCCTCTCTATTTAACTCAAAGGGTGCTGGACCAGAGGTGAAATCACTGTGGAGTTTGGCCCAGCACCTCTTCTCTTTATAAGTCTGTACATGTCTTCAGACGTGCAGCCCATGTTGTCTCGGGGTGGATCCAGCTTTCACACCAAGCTGAGGTTGCTGAGTTGCCCTGCACAGAGGCCAAGAGGATGCTGGGTTCCTAAAGGCTTAGAAGTTTCCTCTCTTCTTATTTTCCATGGTGCTGATTCTGTATTCCCCAGAGGCTTCTTGTTAACAGCACACACCATCACCAAAAACTATAAACAAAAAAAGAGGAGGGGGGTGGGGAGAGGACAGGAAGGGTGAGGAAACAAGACATACCTGCAGCAGTCCTTGCTGTATATTCCCTGTGTCCCACAGACGGTGTCATGCAGAAGGAAAATTGTTCTATCAGTGACTATGTTAGATTCATGACCCCACCACAACCTTGAATTGGCCTTTAGTTGTCGCTGATGGGAACTGAAGAACAGCTCCTGTCGACATGATTGCTGCTCTCCAATGAATCAGAACACACAGGGCACAGAGCAGCACATTAAACTAGCAACAGAAATATATCACTGTACTTTTATATAGATGTATTGCTTTTGCCCAGGCATATAAATGATTGGGCTATCCACTTATTTTTTTTCCAAGGACTATAAATTAAAAATAAGCTAAGGGTTTGGAAATTATGTTCTCTCTCTTTCCCCCCTCCCCTCCCCTTCTCTTTTTCTTTTTCAAAGCTGGGTAGCTATTTTAGGTTTACAGTAAAACATTTTAAAGGTAATCTTACTGCCTATGTCTACTTGACCATCCTTTTTTTTCTAAGAGAAATCTACCACTGCAGTTCTTGCTTAGGTAATTTAACACTTCAGTTTGATCACACTAACTGTATGTATGGATCCCCATGCTACTTCTGCTGCTAATGAACACCTACAAGGCTGTATTTTTTCATTTAGTAAGACAAGTTTCTGGAATGGTAAAATCTATGTATGCCAGGTGCTGGGGGTTTTTCCCCTAACCAATATTTTATAAAGTAAGATTATTTCAATATACTTTGACCAAAGGTCACTTTGACTTGAAAGTTAGTTTGATGCACTGCTGCATAATTCAGTGTAGTGCCTCAAAACTGGATATGTTTCACCATTAAACTGCATTTAATTTTTGCAACTTTCTCTGCTTGCTGATTGAATCATCTGTTTAAGACATCCCTTTAAATCAGAGGTGATATTACCAGATCTGCAATGTCCATTGCACATTTCCAGTTTTTTGCAATTTATCACTTACCAGCTTTGCAGCCAGATGTAGAAGCAATAAGAAAGCTGCTCCCCTTGCATTCTTGCCCCATCTTAGGGGACTTTATTTTGGATGAAAGGCAGAACTAGAGTCCAGGGATCCATTTTTTGTGGTCTGAGGCCAAGGCAAACAAGCATCATAGAGTTTTTTCCAGCCCTGGAAACCCTTGTCCAGATGAGCAGCCCCTGGTCATGAAAGTAGAACAACTGACTACCAGAGGGCAAATTTTTCCTACAAGAATCTGTGGGACTGAGCTTGCCAGATTGTTTACTGCTACTTTTTGAATGTGTTGTAAAAGACCTTTTTAACTTTACTTTTATTGGGCTACCTGCTAAAGGAGTTTGGTGGTAACCACATGTCCATGTGCTGGATAAAATGATGTTGCTGGCCACAAGCCTGCAAAAGACCTGGTCAAAGAAAATAAATGAGCTGTTCGCAGCTATTTCCCCCAACAGTCATAAGCACCATAATAGTTTTCACCAAGCTTTGGGTGATTAAATCTTTACTGTGTACCACTTCCTAGCAAAACTACTAAGGTATAAATGAAAACCTGGCTGCATTATTATGTCCTTAAAAGACCAGTAATTTCCAGAACTAATGATAGTATGGTCTCAAGGCCCACAATTAACCCGGGGCTGATGGGTGAAGGGCAGCATTTCCTCTTTGCTGTTTTTTCTCAGGGAATGGAACCACAGCTCTTTGGGTGATCACCTATATGGAGACCAACTCTTTGCTTGCCCAGAGAGTTGCCCACAGGAGCCAGATGTCAGGCTTGGACTCTGCTCCCACACTGCCGCCAGCCAGCCAGACCCATCTCTCTGTGGATTCAATCCCTTTCAGAGCCCATCTGAAGGTCAGTCCATCATGACATTCTTAGGGTAATGGATGCTGATAACCTGTCCTCCAGATTTAAAAAAATATTGTCATTCTATTTAAGGAAAAAAGAGACTTGCTTTGTGGCTAAAGGGCTGCCCCAAAGCATATCTCTCCCCAGTACATGCGCATTTTGCCACATGGGCTTGGGAAAGCCACGTAGCTGGTACTCGTTTGTGGAGCTGGGCAGTTAGGAAGGTCTTTCTTTTTTCCTTTTTACCGTTGTTGTAAGTCTTGACTTTCTAACAGCTTTAGTGTATCCTAATTGTTTATAAACTAACTTTTAAGCCTGACTGGTGCTCAATTCTAGAACTAATGGAGTTTCATGTCTCAAGATTTGCTTCTGAGCTGCTTTGGGCTGTGAGGATGAGTCTATTTTCATTGCCCTCCTGTCAGGCTTGGAGGTTGCAAGGGCATTTCTCCCTCTCTGTGCCCAGCAGAGGGGAGCAGAGGGGGCAGAGCCACAGCTTGGCTTTTGCTCTTTACTGAGAAAGGGACTATCTCTCACTAAGCTGGGTACCAGCTCAGGTATTTCCCTCTAGAGGAAGGGGACTATGAGACTGTAAGGGCAGTGAATCTCTGCCAGCTCTGGGGAGGAGCATGCCTGCATGTTGCTTCCTATAAAATACTACATCATTTTCTAATCTGGTCTTAAAAGACTGGAAAAAGCTCTTGAGAGCAGCCACAGAAAAGTAAGAGACTCTAGAAAGTATCACAAAATGGGATAGTGGTAACCAGTGAGCAGCACAGTTTCCCAGCTCAGTGTTCCATGCCCAGAACTATTTACCTCCAATTGTAACTCAAACTTGCCCCTGGTCTTAAGTGAGGTGAAGTTTAAGTGATTAACAGTTTTGTAAATGCCAGTCCCCAAACTCAGACAAACCTGAAATTCTCCCACCCAATAATTACCATTTGAACTAGAAGGACACATAGAAAGTCATTATTGAAAGGTGCTAACTTTTCTGATGAAAATGAATTCGTTTTCTGACTCCTTGAATGCTTTGTCAGCCCAGTCAGGAGATTGTTTATAGCACAGGTCTGGCATTGCTGCTTGCTTACTGATGTTATGAATGTCCATAGTTTTATTTAGGGTTTAGGTTATCACCAGATGTTGAGATTGTATAGCGGTGGGAAAGAAATCTTGCAATATCCTCACCTGATCTACTCAACTGTTCGTCCAGCAGTTTATGTGAAGGGGAAGGTTGACAAATTCCTGATATCAAACCCAGCTGTCAGAACAACACGGGGTAATAGCTGTCCTTGTCAAACGCACCAGTTAATTCACCAGCATGTCAATGCAGGTGTAATTGATAGACTCCACATTCTGGCTGAGTAATGAAAGTCTAAAGCATTACTAAGAACATTTCACCTCCTAAAAGATCCTGTAATCTCACCTGAGCTGTCCGTGTTGTGGTGAGGGGCACTTAAAAAAAACCTAACAAACAGAACAACAGTTTGCTGCAAGAGCAAGTAGAGGTTTCATATGAATCTTCATTTCAAAAGTAGAAAAGGATGTGAAAAGAAAGACTATGAAACAATGCCCTAATATTTTGGAGTGACAGCTTTATTCAAATACTCCTTGAAGTCAAATAGAAAATACAATTAAAGGAATTGTTTCTCTGTGAGAACCCGTGTGTTCTGGAGTCTTCCTGTTAATGAGAGAGTTGCTTTTAGAAGAAAACGTGGCCATTGTCTTAAAAAGCTGTGGAAAGGCAGTGTCAGCTCAGCAGGCTCATTAGCATAATCCTTTGTCTGACTTAGAAGTATTTGTTAAGAACTTCTAAAACAACAACAAGAAATTGCTATTAGAGTTCTCTGACTACTGTGCTGACTCATCCATTTGCAACGCGGATTTTGTTTTAATAAATGGTTTGAGGTCTTCTGGCTTTAGAGTGAAGGTTTTATAGTAGTCACTCATTTTACCTAAAAAAAAAAAAAAAAAAAAAAGGCTTTCTTCTTTATCACCACAGCACAGGGATAAGGTTGCTGGACCTACAACCAGGCATGTGGAAGCCAGAACAGGTCTGCCAGGGGATGAGTACTCAGCCATGGACTCAACAGCATCATAATAAAATACAGAATAAACTCTTCATGGAAAAGGCTAAAACAGCAGAAAAAAGAAGGACTGACATTCTCCAAAACCCTGAGTAAAGTGGGTGCTGCCCTGTCACATGTTTGAAGCAGTCCTCTGCTCCTGCCCATGAGTTCAGCGAGGATGATGGCAGCCTCCCATGCCACAGTCGCCCCTCACACAGATGTTCCGTGCAGGAATATGTAACATACCTGAACTCCCCGGGGAAGATACATTCCTCTATTCACCATGAAATGTGCCTCACCCTCTTCCAGCACACTGCACTGCCTCAGCTGGGCTATCACAACTGGGGGTACTGCAAATGCATCTAGGCTCTTTGCTTTGAGAAATACCTGCTTGCTAGAAAGAGCAGGGAGCAGGGCCAAGCCTGCTTCTCTGGGGTAGCACAAATCATGAACAGGAGCCCCAGGGAGGGAACAAAGCCACCTGGGATTTTAATGGATGCTCTGAGAGTCTGAAATAAAAAAATGGGTCTTCTAAGATAATTTAGGAGAGCTTTTTATGGGGAGGGACTGCTGTATTGGTTCTTTATGCAGTTCAGGAGATGATTGAGGACATTACAACCACTGGCAATGATGAGGAAAGCAGATGAATAAGGACCAGCAATGCTGGTAGCTCTGCTCTCCTGCTTCCTAGGATTTATGTACTTACGGATGAATTTAATACTTGGTGATCAAAAGAGTTCAAATAGTGGTTGTATTAATGATTTCAGCATAACCTCTAAATCCCAGGATGGCAGTAGAAATCTTCAGCTTGGTCTTAATCTCCTGACGTTTTTTATGAAGAACAAAATTAAGTGCTGTTGCCTTATGATAAAGCCGCTTACAGAAGTGTGAACTGTGGCACTGCCACTACAGTGAGTGCACACTCTGTGCCCTGGTCTCAAGCCCTAGTCACAACAGTCAGACCTTTCCCAAAAAATTAATCACTGGAGGATAATATCTTCTTTGTTATCCTTAGGTTTTTTGCTGGTATTTGGTTAATTCTTACCTGGCCTTTACAGTCTATGGCTCTGACTGTGCAGAGTGATGCACATTATTGCCCACATTTGTTACATTATATACTGAGCCTATGCCAACTGCTTTGGTCCTAAATTACCACTCTTTCTTCCTGTTTTTCCAATAAATGTTTGGTACCCATTAAAGATACCTGCAGGGCTCCTAGCTCATACAAGTATTATGCATCTTGTAGCAAAACCTACCTTATTTTGGAGTTTATCTCACCTGTGATCTGTGTTTTGTGGCCAAGGAAATATTAATATGCCTCAGAATAATATGGGAATCATCTCACCATTGCTCTTCTTCCCTTCCTCCCACAAACTCCCTGAAGTATATTGATTTTTGATGTGCTTGCTTTCTTGAGCCAATTTGAAGACAAAGTGTCTGAATTGGGGATGGAAATAAGTGATATTTGAAGCTGTTCTCAAACCTTAAGACAGTTTATTCTGGCTTTGCTCTGTGAGTCACAAAGACTACTCAGTTTCTCAGTTAGGGGTAGTGTTATCTGCTAATAAAGGTAATGGCATCCCCAAAGATGAAAACTGCCAGCCTAATCTTTATTTTGAAGCTATAAAATATGGCAAGATCTGATCCCAAGGGTCTTGAATGAAGGACAGGGATTTTGGGATTAACATGCTATTGTACTCTCCCTGTTGCAGCATGGCTGTTAAGGACACTCCTACTGCAGAATTGGATGGTCATGCAGAAGTCAGACAAAACAGTTTCTGCAGTTCATAGTTTCTTCTCCTTCCTTACACGGGGGACCCCAGATCTCATATTGATTGTGATGTAGCCTGAGAGATGCTGAGGACAGGGGTCTAATCACCTCCTCTACAGGCTGTGCTCACTCCAACACAGCCCTGGTGCTGTTGGCCACCTCAGCTGCTATGACACTGCTGTTCAGCTCACTGCCTCTCCCACTGATTTTTCCCAGCATGGCTGCTTCCCAGTGCTGTGCCACAGGGTTAGTCCCTCCACAGTGCAGGAGTTGTGTTAGTCCTTGATGAATTTTGTTAGGTTCCCATTGGCTTGTTCCTCCAGTCTGCTCCTGTCCCTCGAAACACTCAAAGATCTTTGGACCAAAAATGAAATGCTAATGTTATTTTATTGTTCCCACATATGATTTGAGGAAGGCAAGATGTTATACTGACAGCTCCTGCTTATTAAAATGCATCTAGGATACATCCAGAGGAAAAAAAATGGGAGGGGGACATGGTGACAGTATCTCCATGCTCCCCCACTCCCCTGACCCCAGGTTAGTTGAGTCCCTGTTTGTATAAGATATGTGGCAATAATATCTGGATGTTGTGGCCTTCAGTGAATGCAAGGTTTAAGATGTGAAGGGAAGACATTCATAAATTCTCTGTGATGAATGGTTGGCAGTTTCATTTGAGTACTTTCTGCTACAGATGTTTAACATTTTTTCCAAGGCGTCGAGGTTTAACCCCAGCTGGCAACGAAGCCCCATAGAGCCACTCATTCCCCCCGGAGGGATGAGGGAGAGAAGGGTAAGGGTGAAAGTGAGAAAACTCCCAGGGTGAGGCAAAGACAGTTATAGGGAAAGCAAAAGCCACACATGCAAGCAAAGCAAAACAAGGAATTCACTCCCCAGTTCCCATGGGCAGGCAAGTGCTCAGCAATCCCCAGGAAAGCCAGGGTCCAGCTCCCATAATGGTATCTTGGAAAGACAAATGCTGTCACTGAATCTCCCCTCTCCTTCCTCTTCCCCAGCTTTATATGCTGAACACGAGGCCATATGGCCTGGGATGTCCCTTGGGTAAGCTGGGGTCAGCTGTCCTGGCTCCGTCCCCTCCTGACATCTTGTGCCCCCTGAGCCCCTCACTGGTGGGGTGAGAGGAGAAAAGGCCTTGGTTGTGTGTAAGCCCTGCTCAGCACGAGCTAAACATCCCTGTGTTATTGACAGCGCTTCCAGCACGAGTCCAAAACAGTCCATAGGAGCCACGAGGGAGCAAGTCGACCCCAGCCAAAACCAGCACACAGGGCCAATGCCAGAGAACAGAATGGGGAGGTGGTTCCAGCTGAGCACTTGCATCCCTAGGGCATGGACACCATGGCCAGCAAAGCCAGAGCAGTTGCACATGGAGCACCCAAGTCAGGAGGAAGTGGAGTGGGAGCACAACTGGGTTATGGCAGAATGCTGCCATTAACACGATGTGCTTTGCTGGGCAAGGTGGAGGAAGCGACGTTCCCAGCTGGCAACTGCTGGTAACGGACTACTCCCAGCTGGAGGCCGGGGGGCGATCTGATAGTCCCAGCTGGTGGCCACAGCCTGCCTCAGTGCCTTCCCATTCGTGCATGTGGCTTCCCTACACAATGGGAAGGGGTGGGCAAAGCGTAATAAAGCAGCTGGTCTATTAGAAGATAAGCTTTGTGGAGAATAGCACAAACATGCAGAATCCCCTTAATCTTAAACTTTATTACCCTAGATAATAGGCTTTGGTAGTGACAACAATCAGTTGAAATGCAGAATTGTCTTGGCTCCTGCAGCACCTGCCACGTCAGTCAGCCACAAGCCACCTCCTGCCACACAAAAAGGTGGCTGTGTGGGATCAGCAAGCTAAAAGTTTTGTTGGTTTATTTTGAAAAGGCCAGGGAAAGCTAGGCACACTCCCTTTGCAGATTTAAGTGTGCACTCTGAACCTGCCATGGGGGAAAGGCTAACAGGATATGAAAGCCTGCTTTCTTTACCTCCAAGGGTTGGAGCAAGGCTTCTTTGTCCACTGAAGCCCACTTGAAAGAGTAGAGCATGTTATTCCCACTCTGAATTAGGTCAAGTTTCCCAATATTCAACCAGCAATTAGAAAGGGAAAACCCGTGAAATCTGTTTGTAAAACCGTTATCTGTGTCCTTTGGAGCATTTCTGACATAAAACACATTTAATTATCTGAGGCAGAACTCGAAAGAAGCATCTCATAATCTCCTTTTGGTGAAACAATTGGATCCACAAAGCTCAATGCACACACACAAGACCCACGCTTGTAAATGGGGAGGAAAAGAGAGCTTTCAAATGAAAAAGCATTTTTTACTTTATGAATGGCCTTGCCCTTATTTATTTTCCAAGGTGCTTTTTAAGTTATATTTTTTCCACAGTCCTGTGATCAAAATATGAGGGAAAAACAATCTGCTTACCAAAAAATTTTCTTTTATTTAGAAATATTTCATACGAACATTGATTAATAGAATAACTATGAAGTGACAGGGTGATTTTTAAATCATGAGACATAAAAGTGGTTCTAAAAAAATTTTGTGCCACTTGTTTCAGCTTTTCTGTGCTCTCCAACAATAGTTTTTACAAGAAGTGTAACAGAAGCTCATGGTGAAAGGGGCTGATTTAGGGAGGGGGTGTTTATAAATGTGCTGGTTCGGCTGGAATAGAGTTAATTTTCTCCATGGTAGCTGGTGCCGGGCTGTGTTTTGGAAACAATGTTGACAATACAGGGATGTTCTCCTTCCTGCTGAGCAGCACTTACACAGTCTTGGCCCTTTCTGTCCCTCACCCCACCCCAGCAGTAATTAGATTGGGGTGCACAAGGAGCTGGGAGAGGACACAGACAGGACAGCTGACCCAAGGGATATTCCAGACCATATGACATCATACTCGCATCTAGAGCTGGGGCAAGGAGGAGGGAAGGCAGGTGATGGTGTTTGTCTTCCCAAGTAACCCTTACATGTGGTGGAGCCCTGCTCTCCTGGGGATGGCTGAGCACCTGCCTGCCCCTGGGAGGTGGGGAAGGAATGCCTTGTTTTGCTTTGCTTGCATGTATGGTTTTTGCTCTCCCTATTCAACTATCTTTATCTCAACCCAGGGTTTTTATCACCTTTATGCTTCTCATTCTCTCTCCTATCCCAACATGGAGGGAGGGAGGGAGTGAGTGGCTGCATGGGCTCAGTTGCTGGCTGGGGTTAAACCATGACAGGGCAGGTCCAGGCAGTATAGTTAACCAAGTCTATATATTATGAATATTAAAGCTCAGTCTACTGATTTCTGTTCTTAGCTTTGCCCACAAATTCAGGATCTTTCCCGTTTAATGTCCAGCATTTCATTATCTCCTCTGAAGAAAGTGTGAGTGGAGACATAAAAATCAGGAAATTGAAACCAGCAGTGTATTTTGACTTGAACAACTCTAAACAGAGAGGGAAGAGAAGGTGCACTGAAACCTGCACCACTCTCTGCATGTCTCTGAAGACAGCAGAAGTCAGAGCCGAGGCAGCAGCAAGCACCTCAGCTGCACTGAGTGAGTGCTGGAAAAGCATCGTCATGGCAGAGCAGATCAACCTGCCTGGGTAAGGGCTGGGGAACACTGAACCTAAGAGAGGAGCTGAATAGCAGCTCAGCCAAGCTTTAGAAGAAACAGTTTTGAGCCTGGTTTCCCTCAGCTCAGTTGTCTTTGAAACTCCGTGTCTGGTTCAAGCGATTCAAGGGCTCCTGACCATTTCACCAACTCTGTGGCCCTGGCGTCCCAGCAGGATGAGACAACCTCCCTCGTGAGGCGGTTCCAGTTCCTCTGGCAGACATGACCAGCACACCCTGGCTTCCTTAGCGATGCCATATTGATTTTTGCAGGCTCTCCTCCCCTCAGGAACTGGCTGCACTAGATCAAATTAAGAACAATCTGAGCATTTAATGGGGCCCCTTCAATACGATGAAGTTTGATTGCTTGAAGTTGAAGTTCATGATAATTATTTATGCTGACAGCACCCTCACAGACAATAAAGCCTGGCCCCTTCCTGAAGGCCTCTGTCTCTCCATCAGGGAATTATTTTAATCCTGCTGTGCTTACCTGATACACTTACTTCTCATTATTAAATACAAGAATAATGATCAGAGAATGAAATGTATTATATTTCCACCAAAAGTGGTATCAAAACTCTGATTTTGGTTCTGTTCTCAGTTACCAAATAAAACCCACATGCCTGACGAGCACCAGCAGCTCACCTGCAGTCTGGAGGTTACCAGCAGAATATTTGGCTCTCCTGGGTACAGGATCAGGGCTCTCTCTGCTCATTTCATCATTTGCACAGGACTTATCAAATCAATTTGTGATGAAAATTGCAGCATTTTTGTGCTGTCTAAGAGGTCTGTCCCGAGGATTGCCTATAATCACCACTCTGAGTTAATAAACAGGTTTATCTGTGAGCAGGTATTTTCATGAGGGACAGAGAGGCTGAAAATAAATCTCTTGCAACTTCTTGAGTTCTGCTATTAAAAACCCTCATGGCTGAGTATAATGAAAAGAGTCCTCAAGGTCCGTGTGTGTGTTTGTGGGTATCCCACAAAACCAGCTGTCCTAACACCTGAGGGTGTTTGTCAGTGCACAAAACATCAGCAGGTTTTCATCTGTGGTGTGTATACACACAAACACACACATGAAAGTGAAAACAAGATGTATTGTATTTATACACACATATAAAAATACACGTGTGAAGTAGCCCTCCACCTGCAGCTCCTATAAATGGAGCAGTGTAACTCCTCAGCTCCCACAAAAGTGAAAAGGGCACCAGGTAATTAAGGAGAGAAGCAATTTTCTGATTAATTTTTTTTTTTTTTAACTTTCCTCCCCTCCCCTCAGACAACAGCTACACCCATCCTACTTTTCTCTGGAACATAACTATCAAAATAGAATACATTTTGGGACAGCCCTACATGAATGCTGCTTTTTTTATGGCAGGGAGAAAAGCAATGAATATGGCTTTCTCACCAGGAATGTAGCACTCACCTGGGTTAGGGAGTCCTCCTTTGGTGGAGAGGATGGCGATAGGGCTCTGACACAGACTCATAAAATGGACCTTGTTCCTTTGAGCAGCCAGCCTGGGATCCCTGCTGTGTCTGTCCCATTCCTCCCCAGAGCAGGTTTCTCTCTCTCTATGCAAGTTCTTGGTATTAGAGCGTTCAGATGCAGGAACAGCTGCCTTGCATTACACAGTAATTCTCCAGCCAAGGGACTGAGTAGAAAAATTAGTCTCTTAAGTCATCTAAATGTAAAAATGATGTTACTGAAGAAAAGTTAGAAAACGTGAGAATGGAAATGAAGCTGCAGGGAGGCAGCAGAGGTTCCCTGTGGCAGCGCTCATGCTAACACAGCAGTGACAGCAGCCCAATTCCATGCCCACCACTTCAGCTGGACGGGGAAGGAGCAGCTGATCAAGGGGAAAAAGCACATTTGAGGAGTTCCCTTAGATGGCCATGTTTATTTCTTGTCTTGGCTTTCATTTGCTCTTTGTCACATCTCTGTTCATCCCTTTTAGACTGTGTGTCAAAACAGATCTCGTCTCAGTGGATTGCTCTGAAACCTAATGATGCCTTGGCTTGTTCAATACCCCTGAGGGGCCAGGCAAAAGGAGGCTGGAGCTGCCTCCCAGTCCATATCAGGGTTTGCATTTGGGGGGGGAGTTAGCTACTTGGAGCAGGGGAGGGGTTTTGGGCAGCATGGCTTGATGCAATCAAAGAAAAGGGCTTAAACCTGCTTCTCATTTGAAAAAAAAATAAAGAAAGGAGGCAGGGAGGCAAGAAGGGAGCTGCTATATTTCTTTAAGGGAGGGAGTCTGTGTCAGCCCCTCTGCTGAGCAGTTCATGCCATTCACTGCCCTGCTCCAAGTTTTTCGGTGATACTGAACTCCAGGTGACCCTCGCAGACAGTAATTGCTTTAACATAGGTTTGACAACAACAGCAAGCTGCTCTCTAAAAATAAGCAAAGCTTAAAATAAATTTCAACTCTGGAGCCCTGCTCATGTGAGGAATCCAGTACATCGCCTGTATTTTCCTTGATGAGCACCACAGCTCTTGGCAGCTGGAAAAAGTGACAGTTTTCAAGGGATTTCCAGTGCCTCCTGCTCCAGTGCCTAACCTGGCAGGGAGTCAGCCAGGAAAGACAGCAGGTGGCCTTTAAGGGAACCTCATGGGATAGCTCCAGGCCAGCATCCGTGCTCATTTACCCCAATAGCTGCCTTATTTAAAACTGGGATTTAGAGAAAACCAAATTTAATTGCAGTGCCTGGGATAAATGTCTTGCCTTGCTTTGTAGCTGTAACATACTTCATTTAAAATGGGTTCATTGTACCTGGCAACAAATAGTACCTGAAAGCCCTTCATCAAAACTGCATTTAGTCACCCTTGTGTTGGGAGAATGAAACAACTCTCTGCCCCTCAGCAGGAAAAGGGGAAATTTCAGCTGCCAGTGCTGTAGGAATTGTTTGTTCTCGAAGAGGTGCCCACAGGACATACACAGAGCAGATTCCAGAGCACTTTTAGAGCATTTCCTGTTAAAACAAACCACTGCAAATTAGCCCTGATCCTGCCAAAGTTTAAAGAGGTGCACGTACCTTGCCGCTACGCTGAATCTGGGGTGCAAATTTTCAGTAAATCTGACAGAAAGTAACTCTTCCTTCAACCGGGAAGAAGAAAGTGTTTTACTTGAAGAGAATGCAGTTTCCTTTTTCTAGCCCACACTGTGGTGGCATACACAGGATGGATTTCGATTTGATGAGTAATGAAGAAGAGAACCAAATTGTTTCTCTCTGGCTCTTTTTAAAGACATTTTTCTCAGTTTTCCAGGCTGACTTCCTCCAGGCAGCTGTCTCACAATATGAACTATTGAAAGTTAGAATGTACCTGTCCACGTGGCATTGCCTCCCCTTGTTCATGTTTTAGTGGATGGTACGTCAGGAAAAGGCTCGCAGGACATTGGAGAAGAACCACAAACACATGCATGGAACTGTACACGGCAGTCAGTGAGTAATCCAGGCTCCTGTGTTTTATCTCTTTGGAAGACTTCAAGTATTTCAAGTAAAGAATCAAGTTTCAATCCCCTATAGCAAACATACAGAAAATAAGTGTTTCAAACTTCAAATACCAGTGGGTTCCAGGATGTGTTGTGTGAGGCAAGAGGAGACAATTCCCCTGCATACAGTTGTCTGCAAATTGGCTCCTTTTTCTTTTCCCTCCCCCTCACCAATAAAAGCCAGAGTTATATCCCAACTGTAAACTGAAATATTCACCTGACAGCAAATATTCAGATATTCCAGGCAATTCTAAAGCAGCACTTTCTTCTGTGACAAATGAAAGATCTGAATTCTGAAAAACATCATATATGGAGTCTACATCCTTTGCTTGTTTTCTGATTAAATACACTTCTGCTCTATCATCACTGATGAGATCAGTTTGGTCCAATAATTTTTGATGAGACACAGTGGTGGACTTGCTGTTGGCTTTTTACTAAATGCCTACATTTTAGAAAAAATTGTCTGTATCAGCTTGCTAAATAAAACTCGTGAAATTGCTTATTTTAGTCATCATTTGGATTAGTAGTAATTATGCCTGTAATAGTAAAATGAGATTTTAATGCTGATTAATGAAACTGCTAAATTGTCAAGACTGCTGGTCACAGTTACCAGCCTCTGGAGACCGTCCCCTAAAACAGTTGTCATCGTATGTGTAATATGGCTTCTTTTGTAGGACCAGATGCGAAGCATATGGTGACCTATTACAACAGGGATGAGCTGCAAGTCCATAAGGGCTGAATTATATTGGACAAACTATCCAAATGAAAAAATAATGTCCAGTGATCATTGTAGGATCATAGGAACTTTCTAGAGGGTAAGGGATGATGAAGGCCTTGGGAAACTGCCTAGCTCAGGTAATCATCCCTGTAATATTGGTATTCTTTATTTGTATGCTAGAGGAAAGCTGCGCTGCTGTGCATGCAAACACACTAAAACATATTACTACTGCTTGTTCTCTCTCCTGCCTGTTTCAGGGACCCATTCCCACTGCTGGAGGGAAATCCCATGGGGGGATGGGTGCTGGCAGGGGGAACCTGTGGAGTTGCCCAGCAGCACCAACCTTCAAAGGTGCTGCTGCAGAGGAGGAAATGAGCTGGGTGATCGGAAGGATACTGGGCCAGCCAGACCACAAAGAAGTAGGCAGGAAAATGAAAACTAATAGAATGAAACTCAGTGCCCTCTCAATTGCAGAGACACAATTCTAGTGTGTTGAGCACATTTTACCTCCTTTTGGCCATTGTCACTGGGGCAGGGTCCTTGCAGGAAAGCAGTGAATGGCTGCACTGAGCTCAGGAGGGCCATCCTGAGAGCATTTGTGTCCCCTGGTAGGAGGAAAAAGAGTAAACTTCTCTGAACAACCGTATTTCCCCTTACCCATTAATGTGATTGTTATTAAAAACCGTGCTTAGTCTTCAGAAAATTGGCAGGTACAACCCAGAGCAAAATATAATGGGCTGCTTTTCAGTTTTGCTACTGCCACTTTGTATTACTCCTCATATGATTCTATCATTTTATGAACAGTTTAACCTATTTACTCATGTGTAAATGGACAATGGTTGAAGATTAGAGAGGCTCCATTTGCTATGAAGGGCTACTATCTTGTCTCAAAGGAAGAAGAACCAGCTGAGCTGGATGGCAGGTCAGGCACTCGTACTGCAGATGTGCATCAAATTATCGGCACGCTGTTGGCCTGTGTGCGGAGTAACAAATACACAACAGCATAGATACAGACTGCTTTTTAGAGGCCAGGGAAGTTCACACAGCTATTTCAGGAACTAAACACACAAGTCAATATGCAGGATGATTCAGATGATTCATAGGCACGTGCACTGCGCTTCACAGTAATTTCTAAAATCAGCTGTAATTGCTGAGGGTCAAACTTCAGGCAAGATGTTCTTGTTTGAATGCATGCTTGGAGGAGGGAGTAAACTGTGTGTTATCTACTACACACATTCCCAGTATTTCTTCCATTGCCCTGTTCTTGGGCTTTAGGATTCTTCTGTCCAATAGAAGTGCTTTTCCTATAACTTGTCAGGTCTCGTGTTTTGTAGATGGTTTCACAGCAGCCAGCCCTGCATCCCTAACACACACAAGCAGTATCACCAACTTCACAAAATCAGATCCCCAGAAATGGCGAAACTACATCCTACAATTCTGTAATCATGCAAGGCTGATCTACTGCAGCAGAAGTCCTCTTCGAATTGTCTGGCAACAGAAACGGAGGTATTTTTATTTTATGGCCAAGCTTTCTGTGACAAACAGTGCTACCACAGCTTAATTGGCATTTATACAGATATTCAGATCTATAATGATACTAGTGGAAGCCAGAGCTACAGCTGGGGTTGTCTGCATATGGTTACTGCACTCTGGATAGATGATTTGTTCCTTGGAAAAGTCTGTTTTCATAGTAACGTGGTTACAAAGCAGCCTCTCAAGTGCCACTGTGTCGGGAAAGCACATCACAGACAGAAGGTAATGACTGCTGACACCAGACCAGCTTTCCTCTTGTTCCATATAAAAGCCAGCAAACTCTAAATCATCAGTGCAACCACGCCATGTACCTGCCCCCATTGTTCGAGCTTGGCTTTAAGCTGGGAACAAAATCTATCAAAATGCGGTTTCAGAAAAAAATTTACTGTGTGACATGTACAAGTCCAACTGGCTGGTCTGAACAAAACTAAACTGGGATTAAGACTTCAGCAAAGAGCACTTCCTACTAAGGAATAGAGGCCTTGGGAACTACTTCACACTCACAAAAAACCCTCCTCCAACACTCCACCTCCCCTCTCCAAACAAAAGAAAAATCTGGGCTGGGATGGTCTTGGAATTGTTCCTGCCCTGGCATTTTGGCACACACCCTTAAGAAGGAAGATTACAGTAAACAAGCCATAAAATACTGTTTGTCTAACATTTGCCAAAACTATAGCCTGTGTATTTTAGCCTGGAAATCCAGTTTGTCTCTCAAATGGCCTTTCAGTTATCTATTGGTTATCATTGGTTCAAATTACAGTTTTAATGTGAAATCTTTTGTGGGCTTTTAAATTATTTTGTTTCTCCAAGTTAGGATTAGAAAGCTGGTTCGTTCTCATGGTATGATCTTTCTAAATAAAATGTTGTGAGGAACCGAACAGCAGCAAAAGGGCAGATCAGAAAATAAGGATTCCATCCTTAGCTTGGCTATAGGCCATTGGTTTAACTGTAGCTGATCAGCTTGATTTTTGTCCCACAGCTGCTCTAACAGTAAATAGCAGTTATTGGCTTTTTGCTTTCCCTGATTCTTGTTTGACTCAGGCTTCACAGTAAAGGGACACTCTGACCATGGTGGACAAGGAACACTGAGTCAGGAAAGTCTTTGTGCTCCTGGAGTGTAGCTGAGAGCTCCAGCTTTTATTCACATAGCTGACAGTTTGCTCTAGGGCATTATACTAAGAAGAGTAAATTTTATCTGTGACTATCCACTGTGCTTAAGTCTAACTGGTACCTACAGTAGCTCCAGAAAAATCTTAGAACAACAGGTAAGATTTTTTTTTATAAGACATGCCACAAAACTGGAATTCTTTCAACGTACTTCCAGCTACAAGTGATGGGGTGTTCAAGACTTAACACATTACTGGCAACCTAAACATATCTGAAAATCTGGTCTCAATTTGATAATAGAAACACAAATCACAAATAAAAACAAACCATCTGAATTTCATTTTAAACTGATATAGCTCTTGGATTTCAAAGTTTTATATCGAGTATTAATTGATTATGAATAAGCCTATGTATTTTACAGTTTCAAGTCTGCAGAAAATTCAACAGCACTTTGTGCAAGAAGCTGTTCTGTTGATTAGGAGACCGTAATCAATACAATTTAGCTCCTCTTAGGAACTGCCCCTCTCCCAGCCAGAGTTGGGCTTGAGCTTTGTAGTGTCAATAGGATGCTCAAACACACTGTCTCCAAAATTCTCTAGATACCTCCTAACACAAATCCAATAACAGTGTGGTGTTACTGACAAAGCTGCAGTTTGTATCTCACAATAATGCAGATTTTGTACCTGCTTCAGACCTCTTAAAGAATCTACAATAGTGCTCATAAAAAAAGAAAGTTTACATTCTTCCTCCAATTGCAGCAACTCACCAGAAGAGAGAAAATATTTTCCTGAAGTCCTCACACAACAGTGAATGTTGAAAATGCTTGAGCAGAGCATGCAAAACCCTTATACTTGTGGTGCTGTTCCTTTAGTAACTGAGGGCCCTTGGGAACAGACTGACACTACTATGCCACTTCAATATAATGGTAACACAAAAATAGATCTTATTGCAATTTGAGGAAGACTAAGTCTTTTATTTTGTACTTTTAAGTCTATGCTTTCTAGTCTGTTTTTTGGAATATGTTGCTGTTTATCTAAACTCCTAGGACTTTTGCAGTCCCAGCTCCTCAGTTCATAAAAATGACAAGCCCTATGGTACCACTGACATCTACCTAGAGAAGTACTACCTACTGTTTGAGGAAGAGATGAATGTAGGCTGTTCATTCAGTTACCCTGAACTCAGGTACAGGTTTTTGTCACACCCCCTTTCACCTTGAAACCTGTACAAAATAAGTGACTGAACCGTGTAGTAAGAACTGCAGAAAATGCTGCCCAGAAGAAATGAAGGACTCCTCTGATTCTACTCTATAATCAACAAAAAGTAAATGGAGCCTGAGGAAAACAAGAGGTAAACCAAAATGAGATGTATCCTTATAGCCACATCCTAATAGAATCATTACAACACTGGCTGGCTCCTGCCAGGGGTGGAGGCATGGAAAGTGATTACTAGATGGGGAAGAAACAAATCAATATGGATGACTGAAAACTGATTTAGACTACTAAGCTCGCTCAGACTTTTCTTGCATTTTCTCTTGGTTAGGCTGGCAGGAACTGAAGATGAAAATGTTAAAGCCTGACTTAAGCCTTCCATGCTGCACTTAGGCTGCACTCTTGTGCTAGAGTTCCTTTCCCTGCATTTCTGCAGGTCAGGCAGAGCTCTGACAGCTGGAACCCGCCCACAGGGGTGCAGAGGCTGTCCTCTGGCAGCTGACATCCTTATCATCGAGCCTGATCATAACATGATTTTATTTGAGTAGCTAAAGTAAATTAGCTGATGATAGTGCACAAGAGCCTGGTTACTGCAAATGAGGAATCTGCAAGGAAGTGAGGATTAGAATAAAGGAAAGAAAAGACACTTCTTTTACAGTGCATTTCTCTTTCCAGTAAGAAGCTATGATGTTAGGCAAAGAAAAATCAGAATCCCTGCCTGCCTATAACAGCTAGAGAATATCAAACTGAAAAAAGAAGGGGGAGGAAGGGAGAGAAGGGGTGAAAAGAAAATTCCAGAAATGTAATTGAAACACATGTAGTCAAAAAGCAAGGCTGCAAAGAAGGCCCTTGGGTCAGTATAACACAGAATGGAAGGACTACAGAGTTTGGAACTCTTCCTGTGACTTAATTTACAGATAGTTTCCAAAAGCTTCCTTAATAAAATTTGTCTAAGGAGAAAATATTGGTGTCAGTGAGGGGAAAAACTCTGATTCACGGAAAATGGAAAAGAGAAAGGCAGCTTCAACCGGGAGTCAGCCATCAATCTATTTCTTAGACAGAGTCTTGGCAAGACCCATTCTCCTGGTAGAACTTGCCTGGAGTAGACCAGATTGATTCGACAGTCTCTTAGCCTAATAAATGCTTGACCCCAAGGTCTGCTGAATTCACTAAATTCACTATGCAGAGAGAATTGGGAACCAATCACCTCTGGGGAACATCCTGTTCCCCAGCCCTCCCCTGCTAAAGGCCTTGACTGCTTTCAGCCTTATCGAGATGACGAGATGGAAGCTGCTCTCACAAGAAGAAAGGTTAATCGACTACACTGCTGTTAATCAATCACTTGGAAGGATTCAGCACTTATAATAGGTAGGCCCCTCTTCCTGCCAAGAGGTTCTTGCATGTTAACCAAGGACCATCTCCTCCAGCTTGAAGGATGAGTAATAGACAGAAACACAATCCAGAGAGATGCCAGGTGTCTGATCCAGAGCCAGTTGAAGTCGATAGAAAGACTCCTGGTGAGTTCAGTGGGCTTGGACCAGACCCCAGAGAAAGACTTATTACCCAAGCTTTATTCTGCATACATGTATTGAGCTACTTTTAGTAGAGAAACATCCTTGAAAAGAAGCAGATTCATCACACACTTTTGCCTCCCTGTGAAATCAACCTTCTTCAAACCATACTGTGTCCCAGTTACCCTGATTGTCAGAGATGGCTGACATCCAGCAAAGGAAAATTACCTGCCTGTGACAGCACAGACAGACACCTATACATTTCAAAATCTCTAAGGAGTACAAAAAGAAAAAAAGCCAAACTGCTAGTATTTTCCCAGCCTTTTTGTAACTGCTGCTAGCCAAAATGAGAGCTTCCTCAGAAGAGGAAAACTAGATCAATTTCTGAAAGGACAAAAGAAAACTGAGGGAATAAAATTTAAAATACTCTGGGCATGGAGGAGAGAAGCTCAGTGCTGAACCACCAGCAAGGTGAAGCTGACAGAGCCTGAGAGAGATAAAAATACGAAGAGAAAACCCAGGGTTAGACAGTGCCCCTGAAGACTTACTTCTGTAAGTTTACAGCCACATTTAGCACCAACACCAACTGATGACAAAGAAGTGACAATCCTTGATGCATCTAAATGGAAGGAGGAAGTCTTAGCCTGTGGTTACAAATGCAGGCCTTGCAGAACCACTTAGTTACACACCTGCTGCAGCATGCAGCCAAAAAGCCACATGGCAGAGAGCTGAAACCAAGATTCACACCTTTAGGACATCTGTGGCTACAGGTACCAGTTTAGAGATTATTGCAGAGGCTGCTTCTTCACGGCATTGCTTCTGGTCTTTTCTCACTACCAGTCTTACCCAAGGCAGACTCCTGGATGCACTTCCACTACCAACCACTCACTTTGCTGCCTGAAGTCTGCTCAAATCCTGGAACAAACCTGTTGGCTTGGAATTTTTGCTTTTGGAATAACCCAATTCTTGTTAAGAGGCAGAGACATGATAGACTGGTGCCATGGACTGTACCTGCTGTAGCTAGTGAAGAGATGCCAGGTCCTCCACAAGGCTGGAGAGCAACACAGATACAGTGGCTATTCTCTGTTCATCTGAAAGTTCATGGCACTACAAAGCATCTGAGGCTGTGGGTGTTTCCTCCTTATGCAGTGACAACAAGCAACGGATCAGTGAAACAGAATAATCAAAGGCGTGCCACATACATGAATTCTATGTGCTCCAAGAATTGCTTTCTCCAAGGAAGAACAGCCATCTCAAAAGTTCTCTGCCAGTAAACAGCTGTGGTTGTCAAAACCCATTTCCTAGTCTTCTCACTGCTAGCTGAAAAAAGTCCACAAGATAGATCCTGCATCTACATCCAAAAGTAAGGACTAATATTGGATGACCTTTCTTCCTTTGGCTCAATGGACAAAATAACCAGCACTGCAAGCAAAGAGAGGCAGATATCATTAAAGAGTGAAAGTACCTATCTATTTCATAAGGAAACCTGACAATAAATTCCACATACAGAACAAGAACTAGATTTAAGAGGTACAGCAGCTTCTTCCCCAAAAAAGACTTTAGTATAGTAGCCTTATAAATCTGAAGATTTCAGCCAACTCCACAGATATGGGTCATGCATGTTGCATCAAAATACAGTGGCCCTCTAAGTTGTACTCTTGGATTTGTTTGTCTATAAACATTGTATCAAAATAACGACAAAAGTTAACAACCTGCTAAGATAAATGGGGATACTCTGTCTCTCTCCAGGTCTTGTGAACGGTACTGCGGATGCAGATTCATGAAAACTGTGCCTTATTTTCTCGTGTTTGAAACTGGGTTTTTGCAGCCATACCTTCTGTTTTGGAACAAGACTGTTATTATCTATATAACTGTATGCAGCAACACCAGCAGGCCCTGCAGTGTTTGTCATTCCACTGGCATACACAGAACCACACTCCCCTGCAATTCCCCTGCCAGTGGTGGATCCCGCTGTAGCCACAAAACTGACAAGAGATCCACATAAAAAGTGATGTATTTCACCTATTGACTATTCATTTTTTAACCCAGAGTGGATGAGCATAAGACACCTGCAGCTCGGTGCTAATGACCAAGTGAGGAAGTACAAAGGTTACTGCCTGATCATTTCTTCCTCGTGTCATTTGGAATAGTGTCCTACAAGGCTTAATAGCACAAACTTGGTCACACTGAACTGCAGCACCTAAAGACAAAATCCCTTCTGTCTGAAAGGAATGGAGAGATGGATGGAAGAGAAACAGAAGGGAAACTCTGAGTGCTTTATCGACCCAACTGACATCTGATGAATGGTCTGCAATATAAATTTATTGAGAAATAGAAAACTTTTTACTTACCCTTATCATCACTCCCCAAAATTGTTCATTCCACAAAAAAACACATAATTCCCTTGAACCACGTATTTAAAAATCTTGCAATTTTATTTGCATATAAAGGCCGCTAGATATAATATCACAATAAATTTAAAGAAACAACTGCTTTTCTAAATTCCATTAACAAGGTAACATAAAACAGAACAAAGCTCAATAGCATTTACAGTGGTGGAACAGAAATAACTATCTGCAACAATATTTTGTGCTAGTGAGATTGCATTTACACACAGTGCAAAATAAGAAAAAGGAAATAAAAAAGACAAGAAGAATATTTAAATATAAAGGACAACTAAGCCTTATTTTATTTAGGCTTGATTGTATCCATTTGACTCTATACATGCCTGAACTACAACAAAGATTTAACTCAGGCTCTTAAAGGCCTTGAGCACTTGGAAAAATGTGTCACATCCTTCATAATTTAGATGTGCTGTACAGCATAATTTTGCAGATGCTATACTGGCAATATTAAATCCTAGCTTAGTTATAATGCACAAAAAATACATATATATATAAATTCATATTTAAAAGGAGTCCGCATTTACAATTTTTTTTTTTACTGCATGAAATACCTGCTCTTTGCAGCTTTCACCCCCAGTCTTTTAAAGCTAAAATAATTTAAAAAAGAAACAATAGAAGGTAGATATCACATACAGGCTGTGGCTATCTAGATCAGTCTTTATAAAGCAGGTAGAGACAAACAACTGAGAAGTCTATTCTCCCCTTGCTGCATTCTACCATGGATAGAAACAAATTTAAGTACATGCACACATATCAAGAGGTAAATGGACCCCAAAACATTGTTTGTGCTGCTAAAAAAAATTGATATAAATGGAGATTAAAAGCTAACATTTAAACCTAGGGAAAAAGAAGACACTTAAAAAAACCCCGACAATAACATAAGTTGTGCAAATTTGGGTGTTTTTAAATGCTGCCTATTTTTTATCTTATAATATAATATTAAAATAAGGTCTCTCACTTATTAAAAGAAAGCTTGGCTGTCCTTTTGAGAACACTATAACAATTTACAATGGCAAATTTATTGAAAAACAAAATTCATTTTACAAATTCACAATGCTTTATCAATTTAAAATGAATGCTGCATTTCCAAAAAGCACAACCTCTAACTTTTCTTCTTGTTTCTTTTGCACCAGCAATTTACAAATAAAAAAAAAAACCCCAAACCCCACCCCAAAACAAAAACCCCCGTGGTTCCCCCAAAATCCCCCCTAGCCCCTATTTTGAAATAAACATGTAACTGAATGTAAGTTTCGTAATTAGAAAATGGCAGTTTATAGACCTTCCCCAGTTCCAAATGTGCAGTAGTGCTTCAGGATCCTTGAGGGGTTGGAAGGTCAAATATGATGGGAGGGTTGGTGGGCTGGAAGCTGACTGTGCACGTGGAGGCGTTGATGTAGGTGGTGTAGCCGTCGGTCATGATGCCATAACCTGTGGGGACAACGGGGCACGCTCACTGCCAGGGACACACGGGGCAGCCGCACCCCAACGCTGCTGGGGGATCCATGCTTTGCAATGAAAGCAAATTAACCCCTTCAAAGTGATACCAGCTCTTGAGAGCTGCCACAAAAGCTTGACTGAAAGAAATACACAGTACTGTGTTTGAAGTAAGAACGGGTGCTTCTGGTTTACGTACAACTATTTCTCCCGCTCCCGGAAAATCCTCTGTTGCAACTGGGTATGGCAGAAACTCAAACCACACATGTTCTTTTTCTAATTACTTAATTAGTGAGCTATAGTTTGCATGCCTGTCATGTCTGTCAGAAGTAAAAGACAATTCAGAAGCAGAAGATTTAGAAGTAACTTTGGTTTATCCTAAACACCCCCTCTCTGGGCAATGACCTGAGCTCTGTCATCTCTCACGTGCTAGCCCTTATCACCCAGTTCCTCATCCTAGCACTGCCGAGCTGATGCTCACACTGGCTTCTGAGACCTCAGGAACTCATCAGCAGGTTAAAAATATACACATGCACATACTCAGATGCTGCCCAGAGGAGCTGTGTCTGCCCCATTCATGAAGTGTTCAAAGCCAGGCTGGACAGGGCTCGGAGCAACCTGGTCTAGTAGAAGGTGTCCCTGCCCATGGCAGAGGGTTTGGAATGAGATGATCCTTAAGGTCCCTTCCAACCCAAACTATTCTATGACTCCATTATTTAATTTATATATATATGTATATATATACTTAAAAAATTTTTTATAGAAGTGTGAGCATTTTCAGCTGACATCCACAAAAAGCTAACAAAGAAGCTTGAAAACATCTAGGAAGTATTTGGCCCTAAATGTACTTAAAAAAAAAAAATTGAAAAAAAAAACTCCAGAGTTTCATGGATGAAGAGAGCTTCCTACTGCAAACCTACAGAGGAAAAATGTTTTTCTTTTAAACCATTATGATACAGTACAGATCACTGCTGTCTGAAAACCAAGATAAATACAGCTACCCACAGTGCCTATCAGAAAGAATAATCACTTCTGAATTGCTGCACTGTCCACCTGTATTACTTTATTTATTTAGACTGGCAATTTTGATTTAGATCATCTCATGGTGGGGAAAACCTTGTTTGTGGTTGTTTTGCTTATCAACCAGGGGGAAAAAACCTACATCACCAAAATGTGTGAATAGCCTCTGTTGGTTCACGGGAATGCGGCGCCTGTTCATCTCAGCTGGAGTTGGATAAAAATTAATTGCACTATAAGATAATTCTCTTAACACTTTGCTATTTCTTCCTGTACTGAAACAAGGCATTCTTATGTCTTCTGTGTAAGTACTGGAAAGGATTTTTTGTTGGTATTCTTATAAGAATTTATTTGAATGTTCACTTTTAATATGTGCTGCCACCTTTCCTCAGGATTTAAATGTAGGGTGCTGCATGTGGTTCCTTGGTGCTTTCTCATAATAATGGTCTTGTACATCCAGACACCCTCCTCTCCCACCCTTAGCACTATTACAACCAGAAGTTTCACCACCTAATGTGCCTACAAAGGCTGTAGACAATTTACACATTTTAGCTGGAAGTCTTGCTATATTCATTTATTTTTAATATTCACAGACTAATATTTGTACAAAATACCCAATCTTTTCCTGGGTGCATTAAAGGGCTGTTATTTATGCCTCTATGCAGAAGGTCATGTCAGTATTCCCAGTATAAACTCTTTATTTACAGATGCCAGGCATGGAAATCATTGTATGAAGTCACAAGGGCTTCAGAAAAACCAACACCACTAGCAGAGAAAGCTGTCCTTTTTTTTATTTTTCTTTTATGGAGTCCTTGAAATCTTTAGGCCTATGAAGAACCTAGTTAGAGACAATGGAGAAACCTCCAGGGGGGAGAATATAAAACATTTAATGTGTAATTTTGAGTTCTAGGGTCATGAAGTCTTACACTCTCTCTCAGGCAGAACTCCTAGTGTTTGTCTCTCAGCCACATGAAAGCTACAAAATCGTATTAAATATTTAAGTATCTCCAGAATGTATTTAATCTCTCAGTCTTTTCCACTGCCACAAACTGAGCTCATTGTTTCTGAAGCTTCACACTCTGCCTGTCCTGGCACTGACAGAGGGGTAATATCTCTTCTAAAACATGAGACTCCTGGAGGGTAACACAGAGCACAGACTGTATTACAGGGTGCTTTTAGAAATGTATGCACTGTGACTTCTGGCAGTGTCTCCTCCTGGTGCCTGAGTCAAGATGCCCTCCTTTCTGCTTCTCCTTATACCCTGAAGGAGGTGAGCAGAAACAGCAAGTTGTCTTCACGTTCGTTTTTTCTCTAGCACCTTTCTTAGCTCCTGTACTTGGAGTAATGGGGATAATTTTCATTTTGGCTTGCAAGTGTGGGGAATCTCATCTGTTTCTCTAACCAAGTTTGTCAAGATTTGAATTGCTTTCAAATAACCTGTATAGAACAACCTTTGCACAGTGAAAGATGTAGGTGGCTAAATGTAGCACACATTCCTGAAACAGTCTGTTTTAATTCTGGAATAAATTTACAAAGTGCTGTGCATGCAACCACTTCCCTGAACTCCTTCCCTACTTTAATCCAATATACCATTATCCTTTGCAATACACCATCAAAATGTGCTTCTTGAAATCTGAGATGAAACAGGGAATAGTACTGCTCCTTACCTTCATGAATCCCACCAAAGACATGGAGTTTGGGCCTTACTCGCCTCTGCACTGTGTTCAACAGCTCCACACAACCCACTCTCTGCAGCTCCTTCGGAACCCAGTCTCGAAAACCTGAAGGCACAATGCAATCAATACTGTTAATTTTCTCTATTCAGGTAAGGTTTCACATAGTCTTTCAGGAAGTCATAATTCACACAGGGTTTATTACATTATCTCTAGTCATAACCTCTCCATTAAAGCACACAATGGCTTTTAAGAAATGTTTCACTGTCACTTTGTCTTCCTTAAGATTTCCTCCCTCCATCTGCATTAATATTTTTCTGGATGTGATTTGGTTTTTTAAACTATAGGTTTAAACTCATCTTCCACCTTGAAACCCAGGGACATTTATTCCTGGCACTGCTGCAGATTTTTCTTCCCTTTCCCCAGCTCTTAGAGGAGTCAGCTTCTAACTATGTGGTCACTCCAGAAATGAAACAGCTCAGGAAGATGAGCTGAGCTATGACACAATACAGCTGCCACCCCAAAGACTTAAAATACAGACTCCTGCAACTTCCAGAGGACCATGGTCTGCAAGCATCAGGTTACTTCTGAGCCCTTGTCACCGACCCCAAGCAATGCAGCAAAACAGCTTCCAACAAGCCAGTGCTAATTGACTATATTGCCACTTGGTCCTACAGATAATACAGAAACGTGTACAAAACCTGACATTAGTCCTTACAGGAGTCTGCTGCCTGGACTAGCACAGAAAAGGATCAGCAGGGCAAGGTGAACGAGGAGGAGTAAAAGGGAAATCAGGAGCCACATCCAACTGTAGCACATGCTACTGACTTCAGCATAATTACAGCCTGTGCTAAGCTAATTCCAGGTAGTAAAGACATGCTGGGACATCAACTTGGCTAAATTTTAGAGTGACCAAGGAGTCCAGTTACAGCTCTACCTCCCTTAATATTTACTTAATAAGTAAACAAGTAAACATTTATTTAAAAAGCAGTATTTTGTCAATATTACCATGCAGGCTGAGACTTAGAGCCCCTCATTTTAGGCACAGTACTGACACCTAATCTGTGTCTGTAGTTAAGATACAGTGCCAACCTTTTGAAATTGAACTTCATTATTTCCTTCAAACATAAAATTTAAGCACGCTTATTCAATTAAAGCACTCATTAGTGTCTGCAGCGTCACAGTATTTCTGTATGAACCCAATTCAGAGCAGATGGATAAACAACCCATTTAAAACAGCACCCATGAAACATTATAAACACACTTGCAGGGCTTTTTTTGCTTCTTTGGGAAAATTAAGCGATTAAGAGAGCGCTATTCAAGGCCCTGGTTTGCAATATCTGGTGGCTCCACTGTCAGGGGATGCTGTGTCACTGCTTTAACACAGCAGCACGCTGGGAGCTCCAGGAAGGTTAAAGGGAATTTGCTGATCATCTTACAACATTCTCTAAGTGGTATTAAAAAACTAACCAGAATATAAAAGGATCAGTAAGTACATTGGTCAAAAACTTTCTGGACGTTTTTTCACCTTAGCTTTGCTCAGATTGCTGACTCTTAACTTAATTGTGGTAAAAAACAGAAGCATGCATCAATTCCTGACTCCACGGTCACCAAGAAGCTCTATGAGAACACTGAGCCAGCCTGGAAGCACTTAAAGTGCTGGTTTATAATGGCACCTTGCAATTCTGAGGAGATTTTTCTGTATTCACTATCATGAGTATAGTACGTGACTGTGATTCAGTGACTTCCTGTGATTGTGTGATCTGACCCCTTGGATTGCAAGAGCTTACCAAAACCCTGACCAAATCACTCTTCTCACAGTAAGGGTAATGAGGAGACCGCCACACTTCCTCATCCTGGTAAGTCATATTTATAAAAGGCTCAGTTGTTGTAAACCCAACTGAAATACTTAAAATACAGCCCCAGACTGCTTGCCACATGTGTCTTAAAGAAAAGCAGTAAATAAGATGTGATGCTACCTTGTGGGTAGCAGGATGGAGAAAGGATAGTGGGGCTTTCCAAACAGTTTTAGTGTGGGCTTTAACAACTTCAGATATGCCAAAACTGAGTACCCCTGCCCCTGCTGAATGAGTATCCTGGTGTCTTTCTGAGACTATCAGAGCTTAGTTTAGATCTTAAGAGTTAAAACGGAGATCAGTGAATGACTTATATTGACAAGACAAGCAAAATTCAACTAAATGAGAAACTTCAGCTATCTAATGAAGAAACAAATTATGCATTCATAGACTGGTGCTCACCTGTCATTAGATCAAGTAAGGAACAATTATCTAAGAACATAATTTCATTCCTTCCCAAATTTTTTATAAGCCAATTAATACCTTTAAAACTATTCTTATATATTCCAAGTTTACAAGGACATTATCAAGGAGAATACGTGACTACATAGTTCTAAACTCTTGACTGCTACTCTCAAACCTTAAAATAACATGACACTGTAGTGAGAAAAGGTTTCAAAAGTTTTAGTCAATCTCTAAAAAATCATATGGGATTGGAAACTGGTTGTCAGATGAATAGTATTCTTAAATAAAATGTCAAACTATAATGGTTATAGAGTCAGGTAGTTGATCTTACCTAGCTTGAATTTAATAAAAAAATTCAAGGTTTTTTTTTATGGAAACTCAATAGATCAGCTAAGCCTAATCATCATTTTCCACTTCTTTCAAAAAGGTTTTTAATCCATAGTTTTGAGTTGGGGTGCAATTACAGTATCTCATAGCATTATTAACTTTGCTTATTTTGAAAGTAAAATTCTCATGCAAAAAGTCACACAGAACTTTTGTTTCACTTACCAAGGGGAGGTCCATGTGTCATTAGTATATCAATTCCCTCAGGAATAAGGTTCCACTTGTCTAGCAAAGACTGACCTCTGGGTAGATTAAAGCCCCATCCATTAAACCATGGTGTCCTTTGGGGAAAATAAGACAAACTGCATCAGTGTAAAATAAAAATCTCTTCCCTTCTCCAATATTTTTCTGAATTAAAACAATTTCTGTGCTTCAGAGATTACTTGCAAACAGTTTTTTTGAAGGGGATGCCTTAAAACACATTGATTCAAATACATACATATGTTAAAGTATACATTTGAATTTAGTTTAATGTCTGATGTTATTTTGGTTCTTCAAGAGTATTCAGCCCTGGGGGCATTTACTCACTAGAGAGAAAGGAAAAAACGTTAAAATAAAAAAGTCTAAATCTAAAGCTTTTTATCAAAGTTTGGGGATGTTCAAACATAAGAACTCCTTCCCTATGCTAACTACCAAAACAACAAAAAAAAATTTTTGGAGGCAAAAATCAATTTCTCCCAGCACAGGGCAGCAGTCACAGTTCAACAAGATACATGATGTGGCAGCTATAAGCACCATCTGTGCTACGGCATTTCACTAAACTCAGACTTTCTCCTTTTAGCACTTTCAGTACTGGAACACTGTCACCCAACTTGGTTTTGAACCCCTGAGCCTCCTACAGATCTCCACCACACAGTGTTTAGCCTTCCAATGACTTTTAAAAGAGACCTTATAATTTAAAATTCACTTAGTATTTCTTAAGGAAAACTGATACCCTCAGTGTTCTCTACCATGGTGTAGAGCTGTTCTGAGACACTGGGTTATCCACCAACCCAAGCATGTAGCAATGACAAGTACAATTTCTAGGTGTACTTTTTCAACAGATAACTTTTTCAACATATAACCTTTATAATTTTGATACAGGTATATCATGATAAAGCCTTTCCTTATCAAATAAGTACACAAAGCAATTGTTCTGAAGAAATACTGGAATGTTTACATTTGTCACTAATAATGTTTTATACAGCTCTTAGTATTGTACTAAGTTTAAGAGTTTTCATCCATCTGCGTGTTTCCTAAAGCTCAGGCAACAGTTGTACTTTCTTTTCTAGGTAGGATAACCCTGTCCTAGCCCTAGTCATATTTCTAAAACTTCAAGCTACTCCTGAAGTTTTCTGTATGCTGCAGTTCTGAAAAACAGAAAACAAAAACTGGGGGCAAAAACCAAGCACAATCCAACCTTTAAAAAGCCCATACCTGTTAAAAACAGAGACTGTTAGAGTCCTATGTAATTTCATTATGCAATCTGCCTCCTCTACCCACTAAATTATTCATTTTCCCAGCCTCAAATATGCATTTAAGTGGGAATGTCCTGCTGAGATTACATCTCTAATTTTTATTTTTTTATAATCAAAGCATTTTGTTTTCCTGAGACAATAATTTGACCAATGAGGATTACACCCAGTTATATGGATGATCTGCATTCCTGACAATCGGCAGTATGGAAAAACAGCAGGCGCTGCTAATATAGGGGCAGGAAGGTCACTGGTGCCTTTGTAACAAATAATAGACATATCCCATGTAGTCCTGCTGAATAATACTTATACTACACACACACAGGAACTCATTCAAGCCAGCAAACTTCCTGAATGAACACTAACAAAAGATAGGAAAATTAGATGTAGTCAAACATTTTATGTGAGCTATGGGTTCCTCCTGTGCTCAGCCATGAAGCTTCACCTCTCACAGCTGCCTTGCTCTGCACCCACTGAAGCACCCAAAAACCTTCCTGTGTTGTAAAGTAAGGTCGGTGCACCTCACGGGAGGCTTGTAAGCAGCTGAATTAAAACTGAAGGTTGTGTCTTGGCTTTAACTAAACCACAAGAATTTCTGCTTTTCTAGGATTGGCCTTCCTGAAACATGTATCTAAATTTCCTTTCCTATAACATTCCTAGGTTTTAACCTATCAAGATTATTGTAACCTTCAGGGCTGCAGTCAGAAGTTAAAATATCGTTTGGCTAAACATTCAGCTGCTCAAAACAAACAAACACAGAGCTTGGGTCAAACTTTTCACTGTCAATTAATGATTCTTTCCCCACTTGCATTTCTCCTGCAGATAAGACTGTAGTTATTACAACATAGTTAAACCTGAAACATGAAACCACATCTGTGATTGCTCTGGAGCTCTTTGGAGACTACAACCACAGAAAACCTGGATTTGTCTACAGGATTTTTATTTTATTTTCTTCTGAAGCACTCTGGAAAGAGGAGGAGGGGAACCTGAGCTCAGATATATTCCTCATTCACCAACCTCTGTAATTAGCTGTGACTAACAGCCGCCACATGGGAATGCACTTGCAAGAAAACTTTTGAGAAACCTTCCTCATTATGCAGCATGTGCACAAAAAAAGATGGTCAAGTACTTATTTAATATACTAAAGATTTTCATACAAAATGGATAAATCAAAGAAAAGAGCAGGCACACCTGGATTACAGATTTAGGCTGCAGACATTTAAAACGTGAAACAGTGCATATTCTCTGCACCCTGGCCAGGCAAACTGAGGGTCCCTGCCTTTCAGAGGGGGTTCAGGCCTTGCCAAAAAGCCAAGCATGTGTTCAGAACACCACCAAGAAGCCAACAGCTGTGTGGCACGGGCTCAGGTTTAGGTGAGATCACAAGGAAGGTGATCTGATGTTTGCTGTGCTGCACTGAAGATGAGATGGGGTTGATGTGCTGTGAATCCCGTGAGCAGACAGTGAACAGCTGGTTATCCCAGCAAACTTGAAATACCTGCAAGGAAGACAAAGCCTGCTCTGTAGGTGGGTAGGCAGCGTCCTATCATGGGGTATCAGAGAGGGGTATTTTACTCCTGTTAGTGCCTTTTTTTGCATACATAAGGGTTAAATAGAGTCACTGTCAATTTCTAAATAATTTAGAAGAAAAAAATTGTGCAAAGAGTTAGGTGCTTTCTGCAACATATTTTCAAGCTGATGATATACTGTGAGAAACCACTTCCTATCTAGGAAGAGATGTAGATAATGAACTTTGGCTGCACTGTCATGGTTTTATTCCAGTTGGCAACCAAGCACCACACAGCCCTTTGCTCATTACCTCCTGTAGGGTGGGAGAGAGAATCAGAAGGGTGAAACCTCTTACACCCACTCATGGTAAATTGCAATCAAGTGCAAATAATTAATAAAGGCTACTTAGTCATTAGTAGCAATATTTCAGATCTGACCTAATTCCTTTTCCTATGGATCTCTAAGTAAAAGATATCAGTTAATTCCTAAAACTTCATTTTTGAGTATAGCTGGCAAGAGCAGAAAGCTATTGGCTGTTGAATAATGCCACAAGGGAGGCATAGATGGAAAACCCACAGGGCCTGGTAATGAGAGATTACAAATGATTTTGTCATTTTACGTTTGATGGACCAGAACACGTCCTCATACCCGATGGCTGGCGTGTCAGCCCGTGTGCAGGAGAACCTAATTGAGCCTCTGCTCGTCAGAGCCATGCCACACTTCACAGCATCCCTCACATGCCATCAAACCGTCACAGTAATTCCCCATCCCGGCCCACCTGACAGCTCAGCCCTCGCCTGGCTGCAGAGCTTCCTTATCATTTAGGGAGAGCAGCTATGCTGGCACCAGATGTGACACAGGGAATATCCTTATGAAAGGCAGACACCTGGCCCATCCTTACTCTCCTCAGTTCCTCATTTCTACACAGGAATTCCCAGAGATCCCCCTCCACCTGGCATTTTGGAAGCTATATTTTCTGCAATTAAAAGAATGCTTATGCAGGAGGCTGCAAATTATCTTCACACCTTTTGCTGCAAGAGATGCAGACATTACTTGACATAATTCCAGGAAGGAGGGAATGTTAAGCTTCCCAACAAGACTCATCCTCCTTTTACAGGTGCATTGGGAGAACCCCCGGACAGGACACACAAATCCATCTGCTTTTAACAGCAGAGAGCTGCAGCTTCAGCAGGTGATCAGATCTTCCTTCTCCCAAGTAAGCACTGTATGGCTCTATTATTTTACTAATACATTAAAAAAAACCCAAAACAGACCCAAACCAACCCACAACAAAAGCACAGTGATGGAGCATCATTTCAAGACACAAAAAATCACAACTGCTCCTTGGTGCATCCACCTCAGAAGCAACACTATCGCATGAGGAAAGGAGACACAAAGCCACAGCAAATCCATCCAGGTAACACAGAAATATCAGCTCCTTCTGGAACTTTAAAACTTTTAAAGGATGGTAACTCCTACAACCTACTTTCATCTCTTCTCTGACTCATGAATTTAATTACCTGATCCTCCGAGTTCAACAACTCAAAAGGTAAATGTACAATGAGACCTTCTAGATTCAGATTTTCCTCTTAACTCCACCAGTAAATCCATTTATTTCAATAGTTACTTCTAAACAGGATTAGAAAAAATAAATTATCTCATGGGTCTTTAATCCCAAATATTCATTCATTTTTAAGGCTACCCAGTCTCTTAGGAAAGCTTCAATTTTATCCTTAATCCAATGAGTAAAGTGCACAGGAGGCAAAAATCTCAGTCTGTCTCTTGCCACAGGATAGCAGCTGAGGGAGCATCTAAAAGGCATCACAGTGGGAAGCATTTCCACACAATCAGTAACAACAACAACATGCTCTCTGTTCTTATCAGCATTCAAACTGAACACACGGACCTGGCTTACGAGGGAGGGAGGCAGTTCCAGGAGCAGAATGAAAATGGTGGGACAGGACATGGATGTGCACTCCTAGACTGGCTTAGTGCGGGACTGTCCTACAAACACATCCCCAAAGCATCTGTTCCTGTCCTGGGCAAAAGCTGCAGCCTTGCAGTGGAGCAGCAGAGACCAGACTGCAGAGTGACAAAACAGCCACAGACAGTGCCCTTTGTGCAGGGAGAAGGAGAGGCTCTCAGTGCCCTCCCTGGCCTCAAAGGCGCACAGGGGTTTGCCAGGGCCAACCGCGCACACGCGCCCGCTGCCACTCACCCCATGCACGGAGCCCACCGGGAACACACAAACAGGGACAAGGGCAGGGAGGAGAGCCTGTGTAATCAGCCAGACAAAAGACTGAGCGGGGCAAGTGCACAATGGATTGAGGAAGCCCATTTTACAAGAGCTTCTGTAAAGGCTTTGAAACTTGCCTTAGGTGCCACAAAAGTACTTTTTTGGCTAAGCTCCTTTTTATAGTGAAGATTCAAATGCTTTTTCATAATGTAACAACCACCAGGAAATGGTAAAGGCTAAATTGTTTCCTAAATGTGCTCATTATATGCAGTGTTGTGACATCAGTAGTAAGAGGCACAGCCTGCGGGCTCGAGCTGAATGTCATTCCCACTAGCACTTACCTGCTGTGTCTCAGTGTCCCATTTAGAAAGTCAGAATAATAATACAGAATCGAAAGAAGCATCACGGAGCCTGGTTCCTTGGGATTGTGCTTACCCTGCATCTTTAAACAGCTGAAGCTCTCACAAAAGTGAATTATCAGTACTGCAAATATGCTAGCCATGTTACTATATGTACCTCCTTATTACCAACCTGCACTTAAGTCAGGAAGTCTATAAAACATAGTTCTGCTATTTTCACAATGTTAGAAAAATCTCACACCTCAACAGCTGCTGGTTGTTTTGATTGGTTTTGTTTTGCAGTTTTTCTCTCTCTCTTCTACCTTACAGTCTATAACCTCTAAATGCTGGTTATCTAAATGGCAAAGCATTTGAGAAGCACAACCCCCATCTTCCACCATGTTTGGAGGGAAAGAACCCATGCAGTGCCTTTTCCCTAGGAAGCAGTCCTTCACAACAAGAAGCTGCAGAATCACCTCACCAGCCAGCGTGACCTGGCATACTCCTTGCACCAAGTCATTCTCAATTTCTACCTCAGACTGTACAAACTGGTCAGTGCAGGTTTTAGTTTAAACTTCTGTCAGATAGAGATTCATGCCTGGATCTGTGAGAGCTATGAAAGGAAAGAAAAATCCAGGACCTTTACTGCTGCCATACGTCATGTTCCATGGATGTGCTGATCCAGACCAGATTATCACATAAAACAGGACAGGAGCAAGTGCAGCTTTAGCCATCCATACAGCTGGAATGTGGTATATGAAAAGAATTCCCTCCTGCATCTTTCCTCTCTCAGTGTTTGCACATCTCTGCCCTTGCTGCCTCCAGGCTGCCCCAGCTGTTATTGACAGGTAACTGAGCTCTGGTTCCCAAATCTAAAGCCTGCTACCACTGTGGATACCTTTCACTTATTTCTCTTCACTGATGGTCCACACCAGCCACTAACATCTTCTACCCTGTGTCTGGAATGGTTAGTGATCCTTCTTGGCAGAGGATTGTCCATTCAGTTCACATGTTTTGTGTTAACAACACAAGAACACTACAGACAGTATTTAGGAAAATTCATCTGTGGGGAAGATGTGTTTTAATAAAAAGAAAACCAAAAGAAATTGAGTAAAGAAACACATAAAAATACACCAGGGTTTAAGAAACTTGAGAGCAAAGGAGCAGACAGGCAGGAGGTTGAAACACCAGTAATGTCGCAGAGCATCACAAGACACTGAGGACAGCAGGACACAGAGCATGGGGCTCCCAGAGGACAGTGGTAAAGAACACACAATGAAGCAGAGGAGTGGGCACCTCCAGGAAGCCAGTGGGTACTGGAAAGGAGAGGAAGGGAGTAGATGAATTTCTCAAATTTATCATCCAGACTTTGCTTAAGTATCTGAATTGCTCATCAAAGAGGAAATTTCCTCTAAACCTTCTGAGGCTTTCCAATCCCTAACTGCATTGTAATTATTTTATTTAGGGCTTTACTTAATGAGATCTGGGAGATATTTTAATCTCCCAAAAATATGAAAATAATTCAAACTTGACTCAAGGGCTAATTTCATTCTACTTTTAAGAAGAACAGAATTACAAAGGCCTACTAATAGAAGCAAGAATTAGACCTTACATATTTCTGTGCTGCGTATAGTTGGGGATGGCTTGAAGGATAGACCTGGTTTAAGTTAGGACCAGCCTCAAACGGATCCATACATTAAGCAACTGTGTTTCCCCACGTGGCAGTGGTGTTGGACTGTGGCAGCAGCTCAGACCTATGGAGTACCATCCTGGACTGACTTGTAGAATTGCTTCTCATTCTAGAGAGAGCACATTTACCCCTTCATTCCCATACTGCACCCCTGTGCAGGGTACATGTGCCCTTGAAGCGTCAAAGGATGCTGCAGTACTGAAAAGAACTTAAATGACTCAAGTTCTTATGGTAAAATTTTGTGGTCTTCATAAAAACACAGAGAATCTTAAAATATCTGTCTAAAGGAGGAGCTCTCTGGTCCTGAAGCTCACCACAACATAAATTGAGTGTCTGTTCCAAGGGACATGCCAGGGGAAAGAGGAAACAAAATAAAAAAACAGCAGCTGTCTGAAATATCGACTCAATTTTGCTCAACAACTGTGCATGTTAAAGAATGATGCTTGGATGCTTCATTTCTTATAGTAAGCATGATCATAATAGGCTAGTTATACCACATCTTAAATTAATTTTCTACATTCCTCTTACTATCTGTGCAGGAAATGTAAATTGACAAAGCTTCCACCCCAGGTCAGTCTGGGAGAGGCTTTTACTAGCTTCTGTGATGACAACACACATTAAAGTTGAGCAAAAAAAAAAAAAGAGTAGAGACCTCTCCCCCAACACACACTTAATAGTGCATATTTTCAATCCACTGGAGTAGTCTGTGTGTTTGACATGTAAAAAAGCAAAATCTGAACAGGTCTAATTAAACCGAGTAGTTTCTGTTGAATATTTTATGTATTTGTAAAAGCAGCATTTGGAAAATATTAACAGAAACATGTCTGCTTTTAAAACAAGTAAGCTACATTTCAGTGAATTATGAAAGAAATGTTTCCAGATATAAGTCAGTATAACAAATAAAACACTCCAAAGTAGTTATGTCAACCTGCCCTATTAGTGAAATTGGATCTTGCTCCTAAGAAACAGCCTCTAGATATTTAATTATTTGGAATGCTCCTTAAAACAGAATTCTTTAGCATTGATAAGTCTTTGTAGCTCCTCCAAAAGGCTGTGAGGGTCAGCAGATGTGATAGCTTGTTCATTAATTAATGCCACAGACCAGAGGAATTCCAGATACATATTTTTATGTAGTGTTTCAGCACCCTTATATATGGTTATATATCTGCAGCCTGTACTGCTCCTAATATATGTAAACCTTTAATGAGACCTACAGGAAAGGTGTGTCCTCCCCGTGAGGATGAATTTTGGCCAGGGACTCCCTAAGAGCCACCAAACAAATGCACCAATTCATTGGTACTCAGAGGGCCACCACCCCCCATGCACCAGTCACACAGTATCTTGAGTTGGAACGGACTCACAAGGATCATCAAAATCCAGCTCTTGGCCTGGTACAGGACACCCCAAGAATACCATCATGTGTCTGAGAGCATTCCTGAACTGTGTCAGGCTTGGTGCTGGGACCACTTCCCTGGGCAGCCTGTTCCAGTGGCCAACCACTCCCTGGGTGAAGAACCTTTTCCTGATATCCAACCTAAACCTCCCCTGACTCAGCTTCAGGATATTCCCTTGGGTCCTGTCAGTGGCTACCAGAGAGCAGGGATCAGTGCCTGCCCCTCCTCTTCCCCTCATGAGGATGCTGAAAACCATGATGAGGTCTGACCTCAGTCTCCTCTCCTCCAGGCTGAACAGACCAAGTGCCTTCAGCCACTCCTCATACAGCTTCCCCTCAAGGCCCTTCACCTTCCTCATGGCCTCCTTTGGACACTCTCTAACAGGTTTATATCTTTCTTATGTTGAGGCAGCCAAATCTGCCCCAAGCACTCGAGGTGAGGCTGCCCCAGCTCAGAGCAGAGCAGGACAATCCCCTCCCTTGCCTGGCTGGCAATGCTGCGCCTGATGCTCCCCAGGACAGGGTTGTCCCTCCTGGCTGCCAGGGCACTGCTGACTCACATTCAGCTTGCCATGGACCAGGACCCCCAGGTCCCTTCCCACAGCTTTGCTCTCCAGCCTCTCCTTCCCCAGTCCATACACACAACCAGGGCTGCCCCGTCCCAGGTGCAGAAACTGGCACTTGCCTTTGTTGAACTTCATACAGTTGGTTCATGCACCAGCTCCAGCTCTTGCAAGCCCTATCCATTTGAATCCTGACTAAAAAACCAGGGAGAAACCCTAGGTGATGTCACTACTTCCACAGGCCACGGCACAAACCCCAGCCTCAGATAATGGAGTAAAAGCAGTAGCGGGGCTACCTGAAGTCACTTTTCTCACTCTGCTGTCTTCTAAAGATAACCCTCTGAAAATAAGAGACTTGCAGTTTTATGCTTCAGGAATACCTACTAAATACCACCTCTGCTTAGGGCCACCTTAAGAATGCCACCCATCACCAGAACCCAAACGCTCACAGTAAAACTGTGGTTAGTACACACCTAGAAAGATTTCAAGTTACAAAGTCTCTCAAAGAGTGCACTTCAATAAGAGACAAATTTTGCTTTTGTTCTTGCATTGCTTTAGAGCTTTCCATATAACACACTATGTGCTATGTGCTCTACCACATAACATCAAGAAGAAAAGGGTTTGAGTCTTTGTGCCTTTATGTTCTGGATGTCTTGGTTGCCCATGCTTTTCCTGTTCTAATTTCCAGAGTTATCAAACCAGTTTGTTGTTTCTGAAAAATAAATAAACCAAAACCAACCCAAAGAAACACACTAAGCACAAACCTACATCACCATCACAGGAACTTGAAGGCTTTCTAAAACTCTTTCAAGTGCTTTATAAGTACTAAATAATTTGGGCTCAGAACAGTCTAGGCAGACTACTGTTTATAGAAGTACTGAGAAGAACTAGGTTGGCTAACCCAAGAATAAATTTGCCAGAAAATATACTTGCATAAAGTGAATCAGATGGCGGATACAGAATTCTGCCCTCCATGATTTTCACTATTAGTCTTTACCAATAAGTCAATTATTCTTAACTACTCCGATGACTTAAAATAAGACACTGAGATTGCTTATTGCCAGATGGTGCTGTTTATCTATAAATACCGTCACTATTTTTATTTATATTTTGCTCAAAATGCTGGTTAGCATTCCTCAATAAGAAACTGAAACTTTCCAGAATGCCTGGTAGGAAAACCAAACAAGGCTCACATGTATTAAGTCTTCCAGACACACACAGCCCACAATATTTAATTGTAGGAACTTGTAATGTAATCTTCTGAATATTTACAGAAAAGAATGGAAACAGTTAGTTATAATTAGCTCACAGGATACTCCCAGCATTTCTTGTATGTCTGAAATCTGGGCTACCTTCCATTCCAGCTTATTCTTGAAGCTGGATGTAAAGTTGCTTACCCTCAGTAACCAGATGAAAACTGAGTTTCCAGTGTCACAATACATGCTTAGTTGGCATTTAGGTACAGTATAAAATATCACGGCTGGATCTTAAGCCGTCATACTGGTTTACTGTTTAATTATAAGTTTTAGGAAGTGTCTTTTATTTAAAAGCTACGCAGATTTGGTTCATTCTCTTCATTTATTACAGGCCTTGCTTCATGCAGAAATTTAACATCTGGCATACTTGAAATTTCACCTTTGCTGAAAACCATGATCCAACTTTGGAGCCTGCAGGAGGGGAAAGTTACCAGCTCCTGACCAGTCTTAATCAAAAAACACTGCTACCTTATTTGCCAAATTCTGTCTACCAAGAAACTTCTTCTGTAAAGTCATCTGGGGAAAGAGATGATCGTGGATCTCAAAATGCATATCACACCTCCTTCTCAGCTCAGGAAGACTCAGGAGACTTGAATGCAAGTGAAGTTCACACAAACAGAAAATTCTATACCTGATGTACACCTGATGCATACAACATGTGCACTTGTGTGTGTATATATATATATATATATACACAGTATAAAAACACATTAATTCCTTGCTGCTCTGCTTGTATCAGGGAAACTGACAAACAACTTGCAGAAATGGTACAATGCACTCCCAAACCAATGAGAACTCCAAGTGCTGCAGCACTCAAGCATGGCCACAGCAATGTGAGCGAACATTTTCAGGTTATTACCTGGAGGAGCTGTCTTATGTATGAGCCAATTCAGCAAATCAATTAAAGTAATGCAGTTACTTGATCAACAGATGAACACAAAGGGAAAAAAAATGATAGAATAGATTGAGGGAAAAACATAAGGGTCACGAAAAAAGAAGCAGCTGAAAAGACTGGAGAGAGCATTCAGCATCACAGAGGTGAACAGAGCATTATTTTAATTGAAAAGGATCTGTTTAAGCAATGGGTCACTTGTTTTTGTTGCCTTCAAGATTAAACAAGGAACTCTGATAACAACTGGGTCATTTACACAACACTTCATTTTAAGCTCTCCCACCTTCACGCTGTCCTTTCAATGCGGTTTGTGGGAGATGCAGATTACCACAGACTGGAGGAGAATTAATTTGACTCTTCTGGTGAAAAATCTAATAATAATAGAATAATATTTCTAATAATAGAATGATTAGAAACCAATGTATCAGAACTTCTGCATCTGTGTCAGTTACATCACTTGATAAACAAAATATTATTCGTGCTTGACCCAGTTCTCACCTTGAGGGAGAGAGGATTTCACCCCCACATCTCTCTGGGGACACATTCAACACCTAATTCCTCTCAAGAGAGTGTTAATGGAACATAATTAACTAGAAGCAAACAGCAGAACTATGATGTAGGGAAGATGTCTTTCTCAGTGGCCACCAGTCAAAATTGCAGATTTTATGAAAAGCCCGAGTTGCCTCCTAGTAGGTTGCAATGTAGTTCAAAAAGCTGATGAAACTGCTTTTCTGCAACCATAAAGCAGCAGCTCCAGTCTGAGGCACCATGCAGTGGGCAACAACTGCTGTTTCTGCAGCTACAAACCATAGAATCATAAAATGGTTTGGGTTGGAAGGGAGCTTAAAATCCATCTAGTTCCAACTCTCTGCCATGGGCAGGGACACCTTCCACAGGACCAGGCTGCTCAGAGCCCCATCCAGCCTGGCCTTGAACACTTCCAGGGATGGGGCAGCCACAGCTTCTCTGGGCTGCCTGTGCCAGGGCATCACCACCCTCACAGTAAAGAATTTCTTCCCTGTATCAAATTCAAATCTACCTTCTGTCGTTTGAAACCACTCCCCCTTGTCCTGTCACTACATGCCCTTGTAAAAGTCCCTCTCCAGCTCTCTTGTGGCCATGCTAGGCACTAGAAAGCTGGAAGGTTGCCCTGGAGCCTTCTCTTCTCCAGGGTAAACAGCCTCAATTCTCTCAGCCTGTCTCCATAGGAGAGGTGCTCCCGCCATGCTGTAGTTTCACAGTTACATATTCACCCCTTGGGATATGATATACTCATATTTTTAAAAAAGATGCATTCAAAGAAAAGTTGTGAGCTCATATTACAAGTTCTCAGCTGAAGTAAATTTTTTACTGATGAGCTACCAGCCTATGAAGTGGTGGTTTATAATAGAAAGGCAGACTGACATTTAAATAGAGTGGCACTAGAATAATGGCTTTACATTAGTATTTTATGAGAGGCTGAATAACCACAGAGTTAACATACTGTATTTTCTGGCAATAAAAAATCCTTTGAAAACAAAAGGTCATTTTATTTGATAATGTAAATGAATTAGATTTGTATTGTATGGCCAAGAGAGTAAAGGAAAGATTAATTCTTAGAGAAGAAGTCAATATATCAGGATGGCTAGGATTGGTTTGGTTTTAATTCTTTAAGCATGCTGTAAAGCCTGTGGTTCATAACCCACAGCCATATATTGCTGTACACTGGGGGTTTTAATACAGGCCCTGGACTTCAGTGTGATCTGATAAAAATCTGAAACTTGCAGCAGGCCATTATGTGGGCAAACTATTCATTTTATATTCACCTCCTTGTCGTGTCAGTGCAGAGGTCATCTAAAGAGGGGGCCTAATTAATCAAACTGTCAGAGCCGATGAGGAGGAGCATGTTAATGGGACTTTTATTTCACCCAGGAAAGCAGTGGTCTGACAGGAACCAGAAAATATGGCCTTGATGTTGCTGTTTATTAGCAATGCTGAGATCAGTAGTAATAGGTGCCAAGCAGCCTATGTTTGATAAAGCACTGGATGTCAAGAACCTGCACCAGCCAGAAATTAGACTGACAAGAGGCAGGAATCACCACATACTGATGACAGCTACTGAGCACAGGTAGGGGTTGGGCGTGAACACAGAACCCTGCGCAGGACACGTTCTCGTTTCTTCAAAAGTAAATTAAAGAAAAAATCCCCAAACCCAACAACCCCTTGCTCTCAAATACCAAAACCCACCAGCTATTTTCCTGCACTTAGAGGTGAGGCTTTGCAATATTTAATGCCTGTCTGGCTTGCCTACTAGGCAAGCACAGTGGCACAGAAAAAACCCTAAATTTGGTACAAGAGTGCTGAACTTAAAGGATTGCCTTGATGGGAGGCTGTGGTGGTGCAAGGCCAGCACACTGCTGATACTCTCTGAGAGACATCTCTGATTCCCTCTGGGAGTTGTCAGGATTGTAAATGGTCCAAGAGCAGCACAAGAGCTGACACTACCTGAGCAGATCCACGCAGGATGAAGGAAGCACAGCACTGGCAGGAGTCAGGTCTGTGCACCTCCTGCCTGTGCCAGATCAGGCACTCAATGAGTTCAACCTCGGCCCCACAAAACACAGTGATAATGCTAAAGTAAACACAGTGAGGATTTAATTTCTTGCCCAAAGCCTGTCTCCAAAACTGATGTTCTTAACACAAAACACATGCCCTGAGTAAAGAAGAAAACAAGGGTATCTAAAAGGGAGGGAGAGAGTGAGAGATATAAAAGATGCTCAGTTTTTGAAGGGCACTGGACTCATTTTAGCAGCAGCCAAGGCATTTGCTGTGTGGGTGATATATATAAAATTTTAAATTAATTATTTTAGTAATGCACCCCTACATGATTTCTCAGTCTGCAACGTATTTTATACTTCAGGCCATGGTAGGCTTTATAATTAACTACTTTCTGAAGCCATTTTAATTATTTTTTTCCCCCAACACCATTATTTCCAAATGAATAGAGAGCTAACATTAAATAGCCTTCTAAATAGAGAGCTGCAGGAATCTACTCTTGTAGGATAAAGCACTTGGAATTACAGCCCTAGCAATGCCCCCAGAAAGGTTTAAGCAGCTGAAAGGAAATACGTTGCCAAAGGAAAACCTCAGACACTAACAGGGCATGCAAGTCCCCAGCTGAGTTAAAATTTTTCTTGGTGGAAAAGGAAAGCTATTGTGGTTTTGGCTGCTGCCATGGATCCAAATATCCTCATCCTGAATCATCATCATCTTTTCTCCATTGTCTGGGTCTTCCTCTTAAAGCCAGCAGTACTAGAATTGGAATTAAATGATTCAGAACCAAGTTCTGTCCTCTGACTGGGGTGACTCAGCCTCCCGGGCTGCTGTGCTCTGTCTCAGAGCTCTCAGCAGGCTGTGGGAGAGGCAGGAGCCCAGGGTGGCTCTGCCTTCTCTGCTGGGAACAGCTGTCCCATCAAGTGGACAAGCACAATTCCATCTACAGAGGCTACAGAGAGATGCTGGTGGAAAGGTATTTTTCTTTGTCAGCAAAACAACTTAGAAAACCTCCTGCTTCTCTCCTGAGCCTCCCCTGTTCCTCCCTGCCACAGGCACTGCTCTCTTCTGGTGGTACTGATGAGCCTGAGATGAGATCACTGACAACACCCTTGTCTATAGAAACTGGAAGATCTTTTGGGCTATTTGGTTTTACAGGGTTCAAATCTTCAAGCAGCCCAAATATGGGAGGGGAGAATGATAGCACTGGGCTCAGGAGTGGTTGTTGAGGGCAGGAACTGCTTCTCTGACAGCAAAACTCACAGCTTTACCATCAAACTACAGCTTTAAAGAGAACAATGCACTCCTGATGTAAAAGAAATATATGAAGGAAGAATAAAGACACTCTTCCTGTCCTAATCTTCTGCTGTTGACAATGCCCTTTTGAATGGTTAAAATTATATTTTCCCTTACACTTTCATACTTTCTAATTTAAACATAAGGCACACCCCCTATACTTCACAGAAAATACATTAGATTGAAAATATATGCAGAAGGCTAAAATGTAGTTAAAATAACTACCTTTTAGAGCTTTAGATGACTGCTTTCACAGCTACAAGAAAAATAAATGTTGATGCGTAAAATCTTAATGGTTATGAGCTGCATTTTTATATTTCTCAATGGCAGTGGTGATAAAAACATTAAAGTCAGTTCACTATTAGCAAATGGAATAGTACAGAAATTTGGGACTATGTTGAGCATCTTTTAAAAGAGTACCAAAGAGGGTTTTCTGGTGTTGACAGTGTATTACTCAGCCATTGCCACGGTATTCTGTTAGTGTTAGGATTTTATTACCTATATTGTACTCATAGCTTGTTGGAGGGGAGGTCTGAATCTTTTGTAGTGTCACACCTTCATTTACAAACACTGTGTAGTCAAAGTACAACCACAAACCTCCTGCTTCAAAGGCTTTGCAAGAGTGTATTCCTAAAATGCCTGCCTAACTTCATGGAGATATTGCTCTTATTTTGAAACAAAAGAAAACCTGCACGTTAATCCCAATGACATTGCTACAGGAACCTTATTTACAGTATGATTAAAAAATGGTCCTTTCTTACAGCCTCATTAAATCTAAGCCTCATTTAACTACTAGGACATTTTTACAATGGGTTTACTGACATACCATGATAAATGTCTGTATAACATCCTTCAACAATAGCCCCGACTACAGCCATAACCACAATGTGTATAAACACTGCATCAGCTCTAACAATGCACTGTCCTGAATAGTAGGAAATGAAGTAACACTAAACACATTTTTACTAAGCCCCACGTCTCCTGTATTTTGTTTTAGGTTTTTTCATTGGTTTCTCTTTTGTTTTGGGGGGCTGCTTTGTTTTGCCTTCTCAGTGGGAAAAGAAACATTCTCTTAAAAAATTATGAGAATTAAGATGTTAAACTTTTAAAATATTACAGGATCCTTTGAAATTCTGACCTAGGCAGAAAGGTTTCCTGAAATTTGATTCTTTAGAGATAAAAGGGTTGGCAGCCGGATGAAAGCAGCCCTACCCTTTTTTCCATGTCAGAGAAATGAATGGAACAGCTTATGAATACATGTAACTCACCCATTCAGGAGCCACGCTGGTGCCTATTTGTCCTGAAATATCAGTGTTAGGTTACTGTGCAAAGCAACAGCACTGTGAGCCGGCATCGACTCCGTCCATGAGAACAATGAGGGCCACAATAAGGTTTTTGGAGATTTAACAAACTTTTCAAACTTCAAGGCAAGGCAAGGAATTAAAAGACATTTCTGTGGGAATCATGCTTTCAAAACACCTCTAAAAATGGTTATCCACTGTAACTTACTCCTGCAAGGCACAGAGATTAGGAGTACCAGAATTGTACAACAAACTAAAACTGAACAGGCTCAAATGCGTTCCTGTTCATGGCTGGCCTCTGATTTAATTTCACATCAAATGATATCTCAAAGCTGGACATAGTAAACCTACAGTATTTTCACTGGAGACTAGGGTCTGACATTCTGTCTAAATGAAATTTCCCAGTTGTCCCAAACACTTTTTATCTTATTTCCATGCTAGCAGTTTGAAATGTCACTATGCATTGCCACAATGACAGATGAGCAAAGGCACAAGAAAGCAACGGAGCTGCTTTCTCCAATGAACCATGCCTGGCAAATGTGAAAATTCACTTTTGCCCCTGGCTCCTGGCCCACCCCCAGGTATTGATGGTAACAGGGGAAGCTCTGTAATGTGACTTCACGCAGGTTGAAATACAGCGTATGAGTTAAGAAAACTTTGTACTTATGTATGTACATACCCACGTTATTAAAAATCATCACTAAGGGTCAAATCTTGCAAATATTTTTACTTTATTACCACAGGTTATAACATACTACTGACAGCAATAAACACCCTGGGATACAGAAGATTAAGTCATGTGGCCATAATACATATTTTATGTGGATTAATAGACTGAGGCTTAGACAGTAGTGGCAAAAAACTAAACATCCTTCAGAAAACAGTTTTGTAAGAGACAATGCCTCATGCTCACAGGGATTTCAGAAGCTACAGACATCCCTACAGTGACAGTGGGGAGGAGACCACAGTAACATTTCTCACTGCCATAACTTACGTATTTCTATCAACAAGAATGAATTGTTCTAAGGACAACTTCAAACTGTGAACTAGGGTTTCTCTTTGCTAAATCCGTTTTTCCTGCTGTAGTGAAATAATAATCTTCTGCCTCTAAAAGGCAACTCCTTTATATAGGCTTGCTCATGTCATACAGCTGACAACCAACAGAAGAAAAAGAAATGGGGTTATATATTAGCAATTAACACCTGGATATTGCTTACTCTCTCCCATTTGAGTCAGTGCTCACTCTAACACTCCTGTTTGCCTCACCTCAGTGAGACAGGCAGAGCTGCCACTCCCTGCAGTGACTCCTTCAGTGTGCTGCTAAAACGGAGCAGGGAGCATTTGTATGCAGCAACCTCCCCCCAGGAACACCCCGCGCTGGGATCAGGGTGTGTGAAATGCTGCTCTCACTGAAGTCAGTGCTTGAAATTTCACCCATGATTTATTTTTCAATAAGTCATCTCTTGCTGTCCTGCTCTTTGATATTGCTTTGGTTCTGAGAGCACAGAAGATATGAAAAGCTGCATTTCTATTAGCAACATCCACTTTAAAACTTCGCATGCTACCCTCTTTACAAGGCCCTGCTGCTTTCCATTCTCTAATACAAGCTGTTACTCAACCTTCTCCTGCCTTTATCATCAGAAGAAATCATATTGACTAGCACGATAAAACCCAGAGGTCACCATTATCTCTTTTATAAGCATTAGGAAATAAACTTTTTAGTAGAAGTAGGGTAAAAATCAAGTTTTGCACCATATTTTGGCTACATTCCCCTGAAGAAGTTAATCTATACAACTCTTTTCTTTAAAAGTATAAAACCAGGTCCCAGATAGACAGAATTTTCCATGACTGTGATGATACAAATGAGTTATACCATATTTTGGGGATATATTGTCAGAGCATAGTGGGATCCATCTGAAATCTTTCTCTTCCAGGGATGCAGGAGATTACATCTGCCCCCAGGACACCCATAGCCAGAGCCATTTCTTTAGCTTACCATTCCCTTGCTCCAGCTGAGAGAAAAAAGGTGAAGGGAAGACTGCTGGGATGGTGACTTCAGTTTATACAATACTCCAGTGGTTAAAAAAACTTCCTCAGAAAGTTCTCATTTATGAGGTATGAATGAAGTACTCTTCAAAAACCAAACAAAAGCCTAGAGGAACAGTCTCAACATCTACATACAAGGTCAGTACCTCTATGCATGCAGAAACACACATATATGCACCACAGTCCATATATTCTTTCATCTCTACCTATATACATACATAGACAGGCGGCTACATTACATGCTGTGCAATTGCAACCAAGCAATGACATCAGCAGGATGATCTGGCATGTTGTTTGACACGCTTGCCTATCAAAACATACAAGCCCTACCAAACTTTTTTCATCAAATTGTTAAAGCGGCTCAACTTCCACCTGCTAATATGAATTTATAAAAGGGAGAACAGTATTTACTGCTCTGTCTTTGCCTAGTTGCTTAATTGCAACTTGTATTTGGCCAGATGAAATAACGCAGTATTTGAAATACAAGCAATGGCTGGCTGTCATCAGGAATGAGCTTTCCATAGTGTTCAACACTTTGCAGTGCTTCAACCACTGTCACGATATCCTTACAGAGGTAGTTTTATTTCTTACAATGCACCAGGAGCAAATATGACCTGTTTCCATCAGCTACAGTGCATGCAAGTCTATTAATACTGCAGCTAAATTCAGCCATTCAGAAGTCAAATGTTTGGTACAAGGCTCCGCTATGGGCAATGGAGAGAGACAAGCCCTTTGGCACAGGGTACTGTTAGTTCACAGGCTAATGTGTAAAGCATCTGGGATGGATTACAGGTGCTGCTTTCAGTCTCCTTTAATGAAAATAGCGAGCTGAGGAGCTCTTGCTTAGTTTCAACTTGTAACGTTTAAACAAAAAAAAAACCCCAAAAAGCAAACCTCCAACCCCAAAACCAAGAATTTACTGTACCTTAAGGGACACCATACATTAGATAAAATATAGCTTCTGCAAAAATGTGGTGAGATAGGTGTTTGTTCACATGAGCATGCACGTATATATACAGCATATAAAATCTGACACCTAAAAAAATATGTATATCAACTTCTGGCAATATTGAAAACCCTTCAGCATGTTTCTTGTGTGCAATGCTTATAAGAAGGCAACTGTGATACTGTTTTTAAGCTATTTTAGTAAGGGCCCTTGACAAGCTTCACATAAAATATTCAGCATTGATGCTTTCAAGTCCACACTATTTAACTTGAAAAGCTCTCTTCTTCAACCCACATTATAAATAGGTTTATTATAAAGGTGGCGTGTGGATTAGATGCCTCCCTTACCCTTCCCACTTGCCTTCCCCTAAAGCATGATTGTATTGGGCTGCACCACAAACACAAGCAAAAATTGAAAACCATTTTCTTTTTAGAATTAAAATTATTTATTCAAAGTTTTGATAGTTTTTAAGAAATTCAGAGGAATTTCACATACTGTTTCAAATAGTATATTACATCTCCAATCTGCATGGCTGAAAAGCAGTCAGAATTAAAAGGGTCCTCTATTAATTTAGTCCTCAAGTACGAAACTTTATTGCCCCTGCCTTTATCGGGAAGAATTTGTCTTCTAACCTAACTTTTGAAATTACATCCTGTCTTTACAGAACTGAGGAGCAAATGCTACTGATTTCAGAGGGAGCTTTCACGCCTAATCTTTTATTTTTCATCTGTATAATGAACCTAAACTTGCTCAGTGTAAGGAAGTTCTTAAAATAAAACACTGAAATACTGAAAAACATCGATGCTGTGGAAAACACAGCATTCACACAACTTTTCAGACTATAGCTGCAATGAAGGACCCTTTGCAGGCATAAAGAAAAAGCCTTTTTCAAATTCTTGCAGCCTTGGGAGAATCCAATATATTTTTCTAAGCTATTTCGATGCCCAAGCTGGCATCAAGACGGAGACATGATTGAGCCTGCATGCTGTATTTCATGATGTAAATCTGCAGTCCTGAGTCAGGCAGAATTCCAAGTACAGTATTTAAATTTTTCTCATCTGTTGTCTAAGAACTTCAGGATCAAACACATGATTTAAAGCCTACTGAGATCAGTGGGAAAATCCTATTGGCTTCAGTGCGTTTTGGATGAGACTCAGAGGACCACAGTCAGAAAGTTATCTAGGGCTGGAAAATGCATCTAGTGAATTCTTGGCCAATTTTGTAGCTCAGCACCAAAACTTCTGGTCATCTTAGTTTTTATCTCAACTTTTCTACATTTCAATCCCAAACTTTACTAATCAGACATTTTCTTTATTCAAAAATCTAGTGTGTCTTTTTTGCTCTCCTTCCCCCCTCTTCTCTATTTGGTACATTTTGGGAATTTTTTCCTTGACAATAGAACTTATGATAAAATAGAGACCAATAACACTTTTAACTTCTTCTAGTGTTATGCAAAGCTATTTTAACTGCTGTTGAACTCAAGCTATAGGAAACGGTGATTTCAAAGTGAACTTGGTAGGGTCATTGAAATATTTCCTATAAATATTTTAGATGGCAATTCTATTCTTCCCAAAGAGAAAATGACTTAATTATCAGGGGCTTCTGCTCACACTATTCATGGGAGCAGATATACTTTTTAGCATATTTAAAGATACTAAATTATGGAAAGCAGTTCACATAGGGTAATTATTTGATAGTTCATTATGATGAACAGTACATTTATTTATAATAAGTACCCTGTTTCATAGCATGATACCAAAATCAGGCACTGCTTCATAGCCAGAAAGATCTCCTTTGGCACTACCAGAGTGAAAAATCACTGCAGCCTGCTAGTCCAGTCCCGTTCAGATCCAGGTGCACTTCTCTTTCCAGTATCAATATTGCACAGCTACTGCAATCAATTCCCTTGCCCAGAGCCTCCTGGGTCAGCGTGCTGTCTTACAAGAGCTATGTATGCTGTGCACGTGGGTAAATACACTTTGCCATTCTCCATGTTTTATAATCTACCATTTAACCTTTAAGCACGTGTTTACCAAAACCTCTGCAAGCACAATGGCTTTCTTTAGCTGGAGAACACCAGGCACACAAAGCAAGGTTTATACAGTAACTTCTGCTTCACTGCAAAATATATCAAAACAGAGTCCCTGTTTATCTTGGGGGGGAACAACGTTCCTCTGTCTTCTCATCCCAGATCTGACAGTCATTTACAGAGACTGAGACTTCATCTTCCACTGAAAGGATGAGAGGTCTGCCCAATGATTTAAAGTGGATCAAGGTTTAATTGAGGTGAATATTGGCAAGACATTTACTGCAGAGTTATTGCAAAACACATTTCATTAAAGACAATGATACTAAAACATTGGAAATCCATAAAGGTGGAATCAGAAAGACTAGACAAAATGTTCATGGGAGTCAATGGAAAGATGGAAATAAGCTCTGGACCCCACTTTGCTTACAAAGCAACACCTTCTTTAGAGCTAAAATTTTACACAAAGGATTAGTGACATGTTACTTATCATTTACATAAAATGCCCATAGAATAAACGTAAAAGAGTATATGTGGATGGTGAAAACACAGCAAGGGAGCGGGAAGAGACCCAAGATCATGTTTGCACAAACACACAATTACTGACACTCATTCAGGGGAGCTGCTTGGAACAAGTGAAATTTTTCACACCACAATTTGCAGGATGGACTCATCTGCCTACTTTCAGCAACCCCATTGCATATTTGAGAAATCAAGTGTAGAAACCACAGTGTACAAACTTTACTTTGAGTTTTAACATCTGCCTTTCTTTCCACCCTGCACAGCTCCCCAAATGCAGTGTGTCTGGCCAGGAGCCACGGAGCAGCAGCACAACACGGATCTTGTGCTCAGAGCCCAGGGAGCTCCCTGTGCTGCTCTGCTACCTTGAAGGCAGCTGTTTTAAGGAATCACCACACTAATGAAAAAATCTAGTTGCTGGGCCAGAATATCAAAATGAGCAGTTTCTGTTCCTTCACAAATTTTGCCCTTTCTTGTCAGCTTGTGCTGAAGTAAAAATGAATTCACCTGAAATATAAGCACCAGAGTGAGGTGAGAAGAAAGTGCAATATTATTAGGACCGAAGTGAAAGCTGTGATATAAAAGTCACAATCCCCTCCACCCCCAGTATTTATTCCAACTAGAATAACACCTTTGCTCACGCCGATATTCACCTTCTTGTCACTTGAAGAGAAAAAAAAGTCAGACCAACTTTTAAATTAACTTACATACCACACCTCCAGAAATGATTAATACTTCTTGAAAGGATAGTTAAGAACAGCAACAAAAGAAAAACCTAGATTACTGTAAATGGGCAGAATTTCTTCTTGAACTAACCTCAGACAGAAAGATTTAATTGCCCATGTTGTAAGGTCAGCTGCTACAAAATTCTGATTATCTAAGGTTTTCAATGCACAATTCAGCATGATGCTTCTGTATGGAAGGCCAGTGCCTGTGACAGAATCACAGAATTAACTAGTTTGGAAAAGACCTTTGAGCTCATTGAGTCCAAGCTATGACTGACACCACCTTGTCAACCAGATCATGGCACTGAGTGCCACATCCAGTCTTTTCTCCAACACCTCCAGGGATGGTGAGTCTCCCTGGGCAGCCCATTCCAGAGCCCAATCACTCTTTCAGTGAAGAAATGCTTCCTAATACCCAGCCTAAACGTCCTCTGGTACAGCTTAACGTGGGCTGAAAAACACAGGGACCTTCCATTGCAGAAATAAAAGAGGCAAACAAGAAAATCTGTGAGAAATGCCTGGGGAAGACTGAACTGCAGTGCCTGCTTCCTATCAGCCCCCATGGACTGAATTCATCAGCACCAGCACCATCCATGTCCAGGAGCTCCCTCTGACTGTCAAGAGCACTGCAGCTTTCCAGAAGTTGCCCCGGCCACAAGTCCACAGTGTTGATCTCTGTTTGCATTAGCTGTGTTCTAGAAAGCATCACAGAGCTCCAGAAGCAGAGGAATACTGAAGTGTAGCTGACTGTGTATGCAGGGTTTGTTTGCAGTGAGTGCAATGGCTCATTATTATTTGTTGCAAGTTTTCACTATTCATGATGGAAGAATGCTGACGCCTCTACTCTTTTATTGCTTGCAAAAGGCATTCAGTCTCCAAAAATATTTTAGACTTTACTGATTGGTTGCTTTCTTGCACAAATTAATTTAAATAAGTTTCCATGGAAAAGGACATTTTGGAATACACAGTTAGAATAATTAACAACTAAAATGAGAAAATAAGGTGGAGCACCGTTCAAAATCTTCAGCACATTGTTGCTGCAACCTTCTCACGTTGTGTAGCTAAACATAAACCCAAGTGTCACAAGCAGCTGCCACCCCTAGTACAATAGGGGGAAAAAAGACTCCACAGTAAGTAGAAGAGTAGCTTGACATGTGGCTTCTCTTGCCAGACTTGCAGAAGAAATAAAGATTCAAAATACAAATGGTGGTAGCGAGACAAACTTACACTGCTGATTTAATTAATGTGGATTTTTGAGTTTTTACATAACAAGTTCTAGTTTGTATAAAGTACATTAGTACTGTTTTGGACAGTTAATTATTTTTACCACTTACCCTAAAGACGGAACTACCCACATGAAGCCTACACTTACAATAATATAATAAAATCATTAATATCCAAAAAAATAAGCAATATTTACTTGTTCCTAAAGTTAAAATCAAGCCACTTAACTGAGAGAAGTCTCCAAATAAATATCTCTTAGAATTACAGTTTGCAGGAAAAATTTTTACAGGATTCATTTCTGCTTTTCTAGGAGATAATGTATTTTTTATTTCAGTCCATATAAGTAGCACATACTAATGCTTGATTAAAATGAAAAAGAAAAATCCCCCCAAAAAATGGGAATCAAAAAAAGAAAAGTACCACTTGCAATTTGTGAATAAAAACAAAGTATAAACCACTATGTCCATTATCTCTGTAATCTTGAAAGACTGGCTTGATCAGGAACAATAGATTAGTTTAAAATGCTGAGACAAAGGTAATATTTTGTTTTATAAGATAAAATTTGCTGTAATGAACTTTTTCCTTATGCATTTAGAAGTCCTAAGCTAGTTACATTCTGGTAAGAGAATGCATTTTAAACCATTCTCTGTTTTCACTTATAAATTAATTCTAATAATTTGCATCAAAAGAGCTGGAATTCATGAAAAATGAGATTAAAAAACATTATTCATCACTTTATAATAAGAAAATATTTAACTTTATATACAAAAATAAGTGCAAAAATATTAATGTATTACATTTTTATTCTGTTACTTAAATAAGAGTCAGCAGCATACTGTCCCAAGTTTAAAAACATGAAATGTTGCCAGTTATTGACACTCAATTTCCTTCAAATAAATAATCGCTTGTAGATTTTAACAAGTAAAATAGCAAAAATAGGAGTAAAATTAATTACAAAAATCACTTAGATTTGACCCAGCCCACCCAGTAAAAAAGAAAAAACCTCTTTTCCAAACAGTAACGTTAATTTCCATCTGCTCCCGAGGTTTTTCTCTTAAGTAATGCTGTCTGCCTCGTCTTTGTGCAGCTCCTCTGAGGTGCCATCCAAGGCTGCACTTCCCACAGCGTGCCCTCGCTCTGCACCTCAGCCCTGTTTATCCACCTTATCAGCTCAGGAAGAAATTTCGGCAAAATTCTTCCTCTGGTCACCGATATCTCTGGGAACCAAACCCATTAAGATATTTGTGACCCCTACTCATGCTATTTTAACTGTCTGCTGTACAGGAAGGAGCTGATAAAAATAGGATTACAATGCCCTTACAGATGAACTGGCAGGAGGCTTGATTGTGATTGATGCCTGAATAAATATACAATAACAGTCCCTACATTTCAACACGGCTTTTGATAGAAGGTAAGAAGCAGTGTCGGTTTTCACCGCCCGGGCTGCAGGACTCCTTGCTCAAATACCTGGGAAGTGCCTTTCATTGAAGATTGAATCTTCTACTCTTAGTCTGACTTTAAATAAAGAGCAGGAGGTGGTTATTAGTAGGTAGGAATGATTATTTGTTTTATTTTGTGAGGTACAAAGGTGCATTTCTTCCCACAGGTGCTCACGTGTGGCCCACCCTAAATTCCTCTGAAGTCTCAATATCTTCCCCACAGATAATCAGTGCCAAGGTGGGTGTATTTTAAAAATACACAGCATCATAACAGCTGCGTGGAAAACAAATGGGCTGGACTTGGAGCTTGGGGTGGGGAGAGGAAGGCTGGGATTGTCCATGTCGTTGTCAACTCTTCTCTGCCTTGGGAGAAGTTTTCAGCAGTCAATCAGGCACGGGCTTAGCCTGGGGAACAGTTTCTGCAGGAAGGGCACACGAGCCCACCATTGCTGAGGTTGGACAGCAAAAGGAGAGCTCAGTATTTCTAGCAAACAGTCCCAGACAGTTTTCTCTGACTCTACTGCACTACAGACCAAAGGCTGTATCTTTCTGAAGCCTGCATTCTTTCAATCTTTCTTAATAAAATAATTCTTAATGAGTGATGTATTTACCACCTCAAAACAGAAATTTCAGGAAGTAAACTCAGAGCACAGTTTTTATTAACCTTCCTCTTTTGGAGAAGAGGGCTTCAAGTGTCCTGAAATCACACGTTATCAGCTCCCACTTCAAGTAACACAGCTATCTATTCCACTTCAACAGTATCTCAAATACGCCCCTTCTTATCCTGCAAAAAATAGACACCTACTTAGCTTTCCAGAGCAACGATCCAGCCAAGTACCCCAGCAAGTACACAAACTTCAAGGGGGCAAACTCCCTCTGGCTCCTTTGAAATCATTCAAGGAAGAAAGGCTTGCATTTGCTCAGGACTTTGCTGGATCACCTCGCTAAAAATAAGTTAAGAATAATACTTGGCACTTTCAAAGTGTTTCATGTGCTGAAACGACTGTCTAAATGGCAATCCTATAACTGTTACTAGATATAGTTTGCAGATGGAGAAACTAAAGGAAAGAAGCCAGTTATTTCCTGCACCTTGTACAGTGAGACAGTGTCAGAGCTGGGACTCCCCTGCCCGGTTCCCTCACCCACATGCTCCACCCTTCTGGCACCCACATGTTTCTCCTAACTGAAGGCACAGTCAGCATGCACAGCAGCTGCCTAGCAGTCTGCAAACAAACTTTAAAAATTCAGTTCCACCTCTTGCTACACTCTGCACCAATTAATGTACATCATATACTAAAATTAGTCCAACCCCCCCTGCAATGAGCAGGGACACCTTCAACAGGTCGCTCAGGGCCCCATCCAACCTGGCTTTGAATATTTGCAGAGCTGGGGCATCTGCCACCTCTCTGGGTAACCTGTGCCAATGTTGCACTACACTCCAAAGGCCATCACTCACTATTCATCATTAGCATTTCTAACTGAAGTACTAATTCTGTTCTGAAGTCATCATTCAACAAGACAGTAAATCCTACTTTGGTGTACCTAACACTAGATCAGAACTCTATCAAGCCCCTGCACCCCGAACCAAAGCACTGCAGCAACAAGATGCAAAGCATTTACCCAGTACAAACTTGCCCAGTTCAAAATTTGGAGCACAAACTTCCTAATTGTACTCTGGGGAATGAAATAGAAACCCAGCTGACTTGGAGGCAGTCTGTGTTAAGAGGTAATATGGCAGAGCTCAGACTCAGCATGACTGGTTGTGGAACTGAGATTAAGCTGTGTTCCAAACTACCTTCCTCTCCCCACTTCCGGTGGTGTTTAAATGTTTTCAGGGTGACATCAAAACCACTGTGTTTAAAGACATTTAATGCAGCATCTCACTGCTTAGGGAAAAGGAAGAAATCCTGGCTCCAAGTGGCCAGTGATGTCTGAGCACAGCACCACAGTGACTTTGCTCAGACTGCAGAGCTGCCCACCCCTAACCAGCCGAGAGGCAGTAACAAGTGCTCTGGTTCTGTTTTACTATAGAGCTCTGGATTAGCACAGACCTAAATCAGACCTGTGACCCATATTTTAACACCTTTTCTTATCCCAGATATGATGCTTCAGTGGTGATTTGCAGAGCATGCCATTCCAACCAAGGTGGAATAAACAAATTCTCCACACTACAATTTATAGAGTAAAAATGGGGTTTTGCACAGAGCTTGTAAAATCAAGCCAAACATAGTAAGAGAAAGTGAAATCTCCCAAGATTGGTTTCATTTCAATTGCTGATGGTGCAGCTTGTTATTCAAGTTTATATTGATGCACATGATGTAAACGGAAAAATTGTGAAACACAAAATTTTTCATGTTCCACTTTAAAATAGCTTGAATTGGAATGAAATACAAATTCAGTGTACTATTAACCAAATCATACATACCCCCCAGCTGCACAGCAAGAAAACACTTAACCCACATTGAGCTTATGCAAACAGATAAATCTTACAAATTTCACAAGGATGAAAGTGTGCACTTAATTTTAATGCAAGAGTTTACGATTGCTTTTGCAAACAGGTAAATAAAATTTCAAATAGGTGTACGCATACTTACATTATATATAAAAATAAAAATTACAATATAACAAAATGACAACAGAGAAACAATCAGTAGACAATTCAAAAGCTGAAATACTAACAGACCAATTCCATCTATAGTAGTTTTGCATTTAAAATCAAATCCTGGAGAAGCAATGAGGAACATGGCACTGATCAGTACACTGTGAATTATGGAGCAATACTGAGAATCCTCTCCTAGTAAGTCTAAATGCAGCACAGAATAAAATTATGGTGTAACTGGGGTGGGGGGTGGGTGGGGGTGGAGGAGGTGTAATTGCTCTAAGAAAGGAGAATTATAGCTACTCAGCTGCCAAGATCTCAAAGTGCTCCAAAACCACAGCTCTATTTCATCACATTTAATTTTTGTACATATATTAAATTCAGCCAAGTCAGTACATTAAAATAATATAGTAGATTGTATCAACCCAGACTTCGGCAAAATGTGACACAATCCCTTTTCAAAACCCTAAAATTGGCTTGCTTATGAGGACTATCACATGGCTGAAGAGTGGCTAAAGGGCTATAAATAAATAGATTGCAGCAGCACAAGAGAGGTGCTAGCAGATTGCCACAGGGATTGGTATTAGGATCAGTTTTATTTAACATCTTTATTAATGATCTGGAAGAATGGGTAAACAGTGCATTAATTAAATTCACAGATTTCAATATAGTGAGAAGTGTTATAAACATGACAGTGGGGAAAGAAATTATGCCAAAGGAGCTTAGAAACACTGAAATAAGTAAGAAAAGGGGATTCCCTCTAAAAAAAATGCAGGCTAATACATCTGAAGAGAATTGAAAACCACAAATAATCAGTGAGAGGAAGAAACCCAACCCTGCTAAGCTAAAATAAAAGACCCGGGGGCAGCAGCTGACAGCAAATTATGCATGAATTTGCAACATGAATAGAATGATCTGGGCTACACACATGGTTATATCACGACATTACAGCGTGACGCAAGCCTGGACTTCCTGCAGAAACAGTGAAACAGAGTCACCATCCTATATCAGTGTTTCAAGCAGCCAAGGATCTCCCCTCAACACACAGCATGACAGAATTCTGCAGTTCGGTTCTAAGCCACTTGTGAAAATTAAAAAAAGAAAAACAACCCGGACAATCAACCAACCAAAAACCAATACTCAAGATTATAAAACAAATCAGAAGAAGTAGCAAAGAGGAAAAGAGAACAATCTGAGAGGATTACAAAGACTGAGAGTATAAAATAACCAACACACGGCCAGAAAAGTACGAGAACAAACATCATGCAGGGTACAAGAAATCTTTAGGCTCATCTCATCAAACAGGGCACAATTTAGATTTTTTTTTTAAATAAAATAAACACTGGAAGCATATAAGCAGAGTATTAGTTCCCGCTAGTAACATCTACACTACGCTTAGGTACAGTCTCAAAAAGAATTAACTGAAACTGCTTTTCTTCATTCATTAAAGCTGGGCATAATATTCAAAAATATAGTGTAGGAGACAATCCTGCAATAGCAGAATGATTTAATAGGTCTTTTCCATCTCAAACTTCTATGATTCCTTAAGAGACAATAAGCAGAGAGACAGCCCTCTGCAAAATTAAATCACTGGGATTCAACTGGAGAATGAAATTAAATCACAGCAAAGTATTTTCTTCTCTGTAAGCATTAGCATTAATCACATGCAAAAGTAAAATATTAGTTAATTTGATTCCCCGTGCCTTCCAGACTCTGGTCAAAATGAATCAATGCAGGAAGACTGATTTCTCTGATAATTGGGAAAATGGTACGGACAGAGGAAAAAAGAAGTAAGGAGGAAAAAAAAAAAGTAGAAATTGCTGGTGAAAATGAAATTACGAAAACAAATTTGACTAGAGAAAACCATGTTAGAGCACCTATTTCTTCTCTATTCTTAGTAAGAACAATACATGTAAAATTTCACAGTGGTGGCTTTGAAAAAAGTGCTTTCTAACTATGGCTAGAATTGGGATAAGTCACCCTGGACAGTACAAACTGTTACTAGTTTAGGTGACTAAAACATCCGAAAAACGGCTTTACTCTCTGTCCCCTTCTGGTGGTCAGCCCTCTGCAACACCTCGGGTTTGCCACAGGGAGAAGGTGGTGGCACACCAAAATCCCAGCTCCACCCACACAGTAAAGACTGGGCACGATGAACTTACGGCACAACTCGTTTGGGAACCCGCTGTCCTGCCCTGCTGTGAAATGGGACACTCGGGTGTGCACAAGGTGCTCGCTTGGCCACTTGATCACCAGTGTGTCCCCACACCGCTGCATCACCCAGGGAGGGAGGTGTCACCCCAGCACTTAAATCCGCTCCTTAGGCCACAAAAGGTCAGCGTGGACAAACCACAGCCTAAGCAAGCAGCTTGTAGCTGGGGGCAGGCAGCACAAAGCCTTTCACATTAGCAGCTAGATGATGGCACGAAGCCGTAAGGGACCACTTCTCAGCGAAGCCAACAAGAATTCACGTGCAGATGTCACTGGACATCAAGACTGGGCCAATTTTGCAAAGGCTGGTAATTTCAGCTTGTGCACTGGAGAAATTGATGCATGTGCCATGGGAATAGAGAAAAAATGGGCACAAGCACAGTGAGAGGCAAGCAAAGCAGCTGAGACAAACCCTGCTGCCTTGGGGCCAGTGTTTTCTCCAGACAGACAGCAGTTCTTTAGTTCAGTGACAGACTTTATTGAGCTGGCAAAGGGATACGTCATCAACACAACAAAAACTTAAAAAAAAAAAAAAAAAAATAAAGCCAAAGGAACAATATAGGAAAAAATAACTAGGGGTCTGGTTTGTTTCTTTTGATACATTTTAAAATATGTACTTTCCTCCTACAGGCAAGAAATACTGCATTTAATTAGATGAATAAATCATTACATTTTTATAGTTAGTAGTTTCTTCTACAATGAAACTAGATTAGTTTCTCACTACACATGCTGTTTATTGCTCAAATTTTATGGTAAGTTCTAATAATTGAACTGTTACAAACAGTTCAGTTTGGGGTTTTTTTGTTTTCTATTAAACCAATTCTCAGACTATTCTTTTGTGTTATATATATATACTTTTTTTTTTTCCCACCAAAAATCTCTCTGGCTTTCTACCTATTGCAGAGAAATACGCACTCTCTTAAATGACCCTCTGAATGTTATGGGGATAAACTTATCCCTAAAATTCTATGTAGAGTATAGAACTTAGTTCCATCTGTGAGCAAAGCTTGAATTTTAATCCTCACACTTCTAACTGGGCAGGTTCTCCACCTTTAAAACACAGGTAACTAGTAGTTCTGCTGTGACAGGACCTGTCCTGCAACATGTAGCCACAAGCGTCACTTACTTATGCATTTTTCTATAGGACTGCAATTATTTTCCTCTCTTTTCCCCATCCTACAGCAACAAAATCAAGATGTAAACACAAAGAAAGTGCAGCAGACACCTCACTGATTTCACTGCCATTTAAGACAGCCCCAGGAGCTCTGTGCTGTGGGCTGATGAGGAAAGCACATTAAGCACTTGCAACAGAACATCCAAGTAGACCTGTTTTGCAGCCTGATTAATAGAAACAACCTCTAAGGACTAATCACAAGTCAAGCCCTGTTTTGTAGATTAATAGAACAAAGGCACAAGAGAATAGGGAAGGTACAGGACTGGAATATAAATAAGAAAAGGTGTACATTCTAGGCAGATTGACTGCTAGTAATTATCAGCTAAAGGCACATCCTTACAGTGAGGTCTCACTGTTGTGTGCTGGAACAGCTAATTTCCAGATGGACCCATCAGTCTATGTATCTCTGAATATTCTATCTCTAAAACCCACAAAACAACAACAAAATACTTCTCTGAAACAAATCACACCTTCATCTCACTCTTTGTCACTTGAATTTCTAGGTTGATATTAGGTGATTCTGAAGTTTGCAGCAACTATTCTTTTCAACTACACACATGTGTACCAGCATGTAAGGAATTGACTGCTACTCAGACCCTGTAATATGGGACCAGATGCTGCAACTCAGCAGAGATGCCATGTGCCCCATCTGACCCTGCAAGGAGCTGTGCAGAGTGATCTGTACTTGCTTTACTCCGTCATTTTCTAAGATTTCCCAAACCTTCCACCTCTCCCCATGTACCACCTCTATATGTGCAGCAATATAAGCTCTTGAACCAAATAAATCCAGGAGTTTATAAAAAAAGATCTGCAGGTTAGGCAGTGGAAGACAATCTTCCTTAAAATGGCACTTTGCAGGTTTCTCAAGAAACACAAAACTTATGTTATATTCATAAACAGAAGAACCAAACTTACTAAAAACTGAAAAACCAAATGCAGGTACCCATAACTCAAGATTACAGTGGTTTAGGGCATCCCATATTAAAAATGGGAACATTTCAGGACTACAGCTTTCAGACTAGCAACTCAGGTTACCTTTCTCCTCCGTCTTCTTGCAGTGCAGGCCATGGAAGTGTCCCAAGCAGCCCAGATGGAACACCAAGAGAAGTGTTAAAGAGAACACCTTTCTTGAAATTTGTTACGTTCCCAGTTTTGAAAACAAGATGCATTAAAATCTGAGGCAGGAAAAGGAGACTGAAAGACAGCCTTCCTTCTTACATAAAGCTTACTTATATAAAATTGGAGGCGATACACAATCATATGTATATTCCCAAGGTATAAACCAATAAACCTGACTCAAGAGATTAATACAGTTAGCAGCTGCAAATACCAGCTTTTTTCAGTAAGACACACTGATTCACATATGAACAGAAATAAACAGGCTTTCTCAAGAACCAGGCCCCACAACCTTCTTGTCAGCTCTACCCATCCTGCAAATGCTGCCAAAGCAGCAAAACTGAAGGTGAGAGTTCTTCAGAAGCAAAGGACAGACAGGCCAGCAGATCTGCAGATACAAAACTCAAGTACTGGCACTACTTGCAAAGTAAATACGATGGCACAGTTGTCAGATGATTTCAAATCATCACGAGATCACTTCCCAGGAAGCATTATTTCCTTTGCCAAAGCAGCCCCACGGGTCAGTATTGAAGGCAAACAGCTAAGCACATCTGTTAAGGAATATTCTGTTTAGTGCTTATCTGAAATGCTAGAGGAACACAGAACGGAGTAACTCCCAGTGCTTTCTCCCAGCCACACTGTGCACACAGACTGCAAAATGATGTCCTTGTCCATGCAATATTAACTGGGGAGGCAGCAAAGGTGGTGTGGCTTGTGAGACCTCCTGAACTCAGTAAGGGCCTGTGCAACTCAGGCACATCTGGGAAGGAACAAGGATAAGCTGTTGGAATCTTCCTGCTTGTAAACCACTGCCTAAACCACTGTGCACATCACAAACATGGCTCTCAGCCACACTGAGATTTTGATATTTAGCTACCCGAAATGTCAGCAGTCCTCAGATTTTACACGTACACAAACCATAACATAGACCAGCACCTAAATGTTTTAGAGGTGGTTATAAATACCCACACGTCTCATTGATTTTCAAATGAATCCACGAGTGTTGACCACTTCTGAAATAAGGTGCCAGATCTATTCTACTGAACAGATTCTCATGAAAATCTGATGAATGTAGTTGTCACTCTTGACCTTTATGTCTATGCTCAGATTCACCATCAGTGGTCTCTTATTTAAAGTGCAGGTGCAATTTTTGCTTTATTTCGTAGAATTACTTTAAGCATTTTATACACATCAGGGTAAAGATAGCATTCTGATCAATTAGTTTTAGATAAATATGACCCAAATCACCTGGAAGACAGTCATGAGAAATCTTACCCTTCACTGGGAGCTAACAAAATCTAGTCACTTACTGTCTGACTTACTTTTGGATTTAAATAAAATAAAAAATAATTGTTTCTCCATTTCTATTGCATTTTATCACCACATTTTATCATCACGTGAGCTTTACTGTCAACCCTACCTGCAATGTAAATTCTTCCACATTTTTTCCTGTCTGTCCTGAATAGATGAACTGTGAAACAAACCACTTGTAGATTACATCTGTTTCACATACCCAACCACCTTCCTCCCTGTCACCTCCTCCAGCCTAATTTCATTCATTTCACTGCACCTTGTAAAGGCACTTGAAAGCATCCTTATTTTTCCAAGTAACTCAGCAAAGCTGATAATATGTATATCTGTATGTAACTGATAATTATGTATTTAATTAAAGCTTATTGAGCCAGTGAAATACTTAAGTAATAAAGGTGGCACATTTAGGTGCCAAAGTGGGGAAGTTTCACTACATTTTCCCAGTGTGAGTTGATATTCTGGCACTGTGAAGGTCTCAGCCTGTGTAGTCTGTTCTCACTCAGGGTCACAACTCCTGACTTAGAAATGATCCATGCATACAGAGCTTTTAAACTGGCAGCACTGCTCGTAACTCCCTGAAAAATGCACTGATGTGTCGTGTGCTCTCAATATCCCTCTGGAAGCACACACACACATTCATACACATGGTCCTGTGTGGAGGGTGGGCCTTGGCTGGAGGCCAGGTACCCACCAAGATGCTCTATCACTCCCCTTCCCAGCTGGACAGTGGAGAGAAAATAAGATGGAAAATGACATGTAGGTTGAGATAAGGCAGTTTACTAAAGCAAAAGCATGTGCACACACAAGCACAGAGGAAAAAAATTTATTCCCAACTTCCCTTCAGCAAATGATGTCCAGCCACTTCCCAGGAAGCAGGGTTTCATCAAATGGAGTGGTTGCTCCAGAAGGAAAACATTATAAATATCAAATGTCATCCCCCCACTTTTCTTAGCTTTTATATCTGAGCTGATGTCATATGGTATGGCATATTCCTTTGGTCAGTTTGGGTCAGCTATCCCAGCTCTGTCCCCTTCCAAAATCTTGCCCAACCTACTGATGGATGGGAGGGATGCTGGAGGAAACAGTGCTGATGCTGTGCCAGCCCTGCCTGGCAGTAGCCAAAACACGGGTGTGTTATCAACACCTTTCCAACTTCCAAGGCCAAGCACAGCACTGGGAGGGTGCTGTGAGGAAACAAGCTCCAGCTCAGCCAGACCCAACACAAACTGGATGGGCCTTGCCCTTCCAGGATACAGCCCTAGCCTAATGTGTCAACCCTACAGCAAAGTCTTGGTATCCCACCCAGTTCCTCAGTGGAGTCCTGGCTCCTCTGGCTCACCAGCTCCACCAGAGAGCCCTGAACCCTCCTGCCCTGTGCTCCAAGCATCCAGGCCCTGATTGCACTCACCCACACACCCTCCAACAGGCTTCTCTGCCTGTCACTCAATGCATCCACCTGCTCCCTAATTCTTCTTGCTTAGGGCATAGGGGAAATGAAGCAATGAAAGTAATGAGGCTTGAAGAGCACCACGCAATGTAAAATCCATTCTGATATCAGCCTGTCAAAGCTGAAGCCCCTCTCTTACTTCTCCACTCTCCTGCCGTGAAGGTGGCTGTCCTAGAGTGAAGTAATTTTTCAGTTAACCTTAACAGCATGATATTTTCAGCTTTGTCCTTCTTCCCTTCTGCACTGGACCACCACAAAGAGGTGTGGCGCATGTGCAGGTGAAAGGAAATGGAAAAGTAGGAGTCCTGAAGTGCAGAAGCTGTATGGGAGAATTTATTCAAGCAAGCACCAACACACTGCAAGGAGTCCAGCCCTGAACAGAACAGCCTATCTCCAGATTAGGCATAACTTTTGCCTTCCCTCCTCTTTCCCAGCTCCCATTCTTTAAGGGGCTTCAGACCCCCTTCTTCCAAGACCAAGTCTAATGCTACACAGCTAAAAATGTCAGGAGTTTTGTAGTATTCTGCTTCCAACTATTGGTAAGTCTTCACTGGGTGTGAATGCTTTCAGCCTGCTCCTTGCACACAAATGCCACAGTGATCACTGGGTTATTTCAGTCTTCAGCTAAAGGAAAGCAAACTGCTTGTCCCTGGCAAGTAAAAACACACCAGCCAAAGCAAAACTACAAGTATAAGCACAACTTGTCTATCAGAATGTCCTTCTTGTTGAGCAAATCATACTTCAACCTACAAATAAGGAGGCCACCATAAATAATCAGCCCCCCAACAACACAGCTCACGCTCATTCTGGCTGCTTTTTTGCATGGCAAAAAACTGAACTCCAGGAAAATGGAGCAAGAATTAGAGACTCAGAGCAGATTTCCACAACCATTTGCTTGTACTGCTGTGGAGGAATTCAAATTCCTGTTTCCACAACAGGAAAGACTCAAAAGAGCTAGGAGAGCTACTATTTTATGTCTGGTTTAATTGGCTAGAATTCCAGCCACAAATAGGCACAGTTTAGCGTTAACACTAGTAATGAATACTCTAATGTGCTTATTCCTGCTGAAGTCAAACCTGAAGAAAAAATCAAGACTTCATGATCTGCCCCAGTGCCAGGATGTAGAGCTGTCCAAAGAATTAAAATAGGACAGGTTTGCAGCACAGTATTAAAAATTACTTATGAGAGAGTGTATTTAAAATGACAAACATCCCACTCTTTATTTAAACAAAAAAAGAGGAAGAAAAAAAGAAAGAAAGCTTTTAAAAGTAAATGGGACAATTTTTTACTTGGAAGTGAATCTGGTATCAAGGAGACCAAAGAAAAAATCAGCTACATTCCCAACAAGGCAAAAAATGTAAACAAACCGCTGCAATTCTAGACCAGGAGGAATTCATTCTTTGATTCTAAACGGAGAGACCTGGTGGACAAATGCCAAGAAAAATGAAACAGAAGCCAGCACCTTTAAACACAGCCATGCTGCAGTGGTGGTGTGTTTGTTTAACATACAGACAGGAGACTTCAGTCTTTGCCAATAATTTTCTCAGTTGCTGACTTCTGCATAAACACCAGAATTCCTGAAAAACTGGTGCACCACACACAGTTTTGTCCAGTCTCCCCTGGTTTCCTCACCACTAAATAGCAAAGAAGAACTTTATTGCTGAATAGTCCAATTTCTATCCCTCCTTTTTTTAGACACAAGCTAATTGCCAACTAAGACTATGAAAATAAAAGAAATGAGATCCATTCCAACCCATCAGTGTATGTGAATCCCATCATGTGAGTTGCCAATTGGTTTTCCAGTCCTCACGCTCAATATCTGCTGTTAATTTGCTTGCTATTTCAAGAACTTGAAGACTGTCAGCAAAATCCATGATGCATTACAAAACTTATAATTGGAAAGAAAAAAAAAAACCCTCTGACACTTCTGACAGGATAAACAGAGAGTCTGAAAACACTGATCAGAACAAGGCAGAAGTACTAACTTAGAGCCGCTTGTACTAAAATATCATTGCAAATGAAGCAGAGAAAGAAACTGAGTTAGAGAAATAATTTTAAACTGATGTAAAATCATTTGATGAAACCCCAAATTTTGCACTGGGCTAAAAAGAAAAGGAAAAGATTGCACAAAACATTATTTTTAAAGGAGATGGCTGAACCTCTCTCTGCTTCTTAAGGTTGCATTATCTATGCCAATTAAAATTTTGCTTCTGAAAAAGAGTTAAGGCACTTCCTCTAGAGTTACTAAAAAAAGCAAATGAAAGCCTTGGCTCCGCAGACGTGAGTGATAGTGAGCCGTTTGTTCTTGACCTCTGGATCACCCTACAGATCAAATTCTTGGACATAGGAAAAACCCACTAGTATTCATTAAAAGCAACTGGGAGGCCAGCTTTGTGCTTCTGTTCTTGAGACCCGAACAAGCTACAGCTTGACAAACGCGCAGGATATCGCTGAACAATGCTGCTGTTCCTGTCAGGAGGGAAGAGCTTTATTCCCAGCTTCATTCAGGATGAATTAATTTTCATCACAATGATGCAAATCACAGATTTCAGTCATTATTTAAATAATTGATTGTCATCTTTTACGTTTGTGGTTCTTTTCAGTTATCCCCAAAAAGTTGATTCTGTTAAACATTAATTGATTTATACTGAATTAGCTTTTACACTACACACTTTTTCCTTCAAAAAGATGCATATATCTCCAGTTATCTAAACAAATATATAGGCTGAAAGTTCCAGATCTTCAGCTTTACTTCTCATTCTGTTAGATATGAGTGGAATTTGCTCACATACTTTCATAGCTAAAAATGATGTAAAGAATTGCTTTGTTAGATTATTTTATACTTATAGCTTTCGACATTTTTTGTGAAATTTTTATGCAGAACAGAACTTTAAATCCATAAATAAGCCTATTGCCTCATTATTCATAAAACTAAGGACCACAAATTTCAATGCACACAAAATAAAGTACATCAGAATACTTTTTCATTTCAACTATTTTTCTCTTTCAAACAAGCAAAAAAGCCAGTTACCTATAGAGCTGATCAGCAGAACAAAATAAAACAGCAAAAAATATTCTCCCTGAACAATTGTTTCTGTCAAAATGTGGTTTAAACAAATTCTGGTTCCAGTCAGCTGCAGTTCTCTGGTGGTTTGAATGCTTTTAAAGCTTCATTAGAAAACACACATAGTGAGAATATTTGTATCCAAATGTCTACAGCATACTATAGTAAATTCATCCCTTAGCATGGATGAACAATTTCAGATATAATTTAAAAAACAACACATATTTTAAAATAACATTTGAATTTAAGTAAAACTTACACTAATTCACTTATGCATATTCAGCACCCAAAGCTGCAGTAAAAACAGACTGTCTTGCCTTACCCTTTCACACATACATCAGTATGAGTTATGCTTATGTTTACTTCACAGAGGGAGTTTTAAGATTTAAAAATTCATAAATCCATCACTGGTTTTATTTTCTGTCCTGTTTAATAAGTAGCCTCAATCTCAAATTTCCCAAGGAGAAAATGTTTCCACTGGAATCTTACAGAATTTTTTACTGCATAAACTATCAATTATTTTCCCACCAAACAAGCCAGGTTCATAGGGCAAAGTCAGAAGAAAGAGAAAGGAGGGGAATGTTTTTGTGGATTGTTATCTATAGACCAAATGGAAAATCTTCAGCCATTTTGTTCCTTCAAGATACATCAAAGAATCTCCTATTTAAGGTGTGAAAATGTCAGTTACATTCTTCACCTCAGAAAATGAGCAGAGCTCTGAATGTGATTTATGTCCCACCCTTGCACTTTTCTCTTTTAGGGGCTGATACTCTTCTTTTCAACTTCCCTCCAGCTAATGCCATTTAATACTCTCAGAACCATCAGGCTAAATTCAAATTTTCTGCTCCTTAGAGGCTGTTGTTATGCACCACCGCACATTCCAATTGCAAATACACATGAATGCTCCCATATATTGTAAGTTATTTTTTACTCACAAATTCTGCTAAATTGTAAGTCAGGAGGCACTACTTGAATTCTCTTAGGTCTTTAGAAAGCTTTTAGATGTACCATGAGTAATAACATGTAATGAATATGAACTGGTGTTTCTTTTCTGTATTTACCCTGAGTTGGCAATTTACATTTTCTAGGTAGATGACTTATAGCCAGCCTTCCCAGTACTCTGGCAATTACTTCTTAGAAACTCCTGACAGGCTGAAACCTCCAGAATCACATCTGTTATTCTTGGTTTGATCCCTCTTTTTTAAATTAAAACCAGTAGCTTTATCAGCAAATGAGAATTTTTTTTCCCCTCTGGAAATACTTAAAAAACTGCACATAAATTGAACATGCCAACTCATCTCATGTTAGGGTTGGCACATATTCTGGGTTAATGACCAGTGTTCCATTTCTGTGACAGAACTAATTGGGGTAAGGAGGACATAAATACATACAAAACCCCACAGTTCTCTTCCTTTGGGGTAATCTGAAGATTTATAGTAATAGAACAAGGTGTGATTGGAGGGGAGAGAGTAAAAAAATTTAAGAAGTGCTAAAATGCTTGTCTGACCATTCTGTGTCAGTTTCCAGGCACAGAATAGATTTAGAGCAGATTTTTTTAATATCTGATGGGACTTTTCCTTCCTCTGAAAGACCAGCTAAAAGACAAAAAACTTGTTAATTTTCACATTTTCTAGAAACCGTCATTATTAAAAAAAAAAAAAAAAAAAAAAAGAGGGCAGGGAAGAGAGAAAATGCATAGACAATACCACATTTCTGACCTCAACACAGACTGGCAGATTGATCTAAAAAGCTGCATTGAAAATGGTAGCCTCAACTCCACATCAACAGTTGCTCAAAACATGATTTGACAACAGTTTTTCGCAGCTAAACACAAATGAAGCATCGCTCAAGAGAGAGAAGTCCACACTTGGCTGGAGCTCAGTGTCAATTTCTAACAATCTAGCTTCATTTATCATGCACCACTAAACAGAAAAATCCAGTTATCAATGGATTATGGGAAAGATTAACTCAGGTTTGCCTTCCATGACTAGGTCAGAATACATGTGCCATTCACTTTTTATGGCTAAGACAACTCAGTGCCTTGATGTGGTGTCCCTTAATATTCCAGAACAAACATTCTAAATCCATGTGTACACCTGCAAATTGAAAGAACTTATAAATGCAGCTGAAGACAAAAGGATGACAGATTTCCATTATAGATTTGGGAAGCAAAAGAGGAGAAAAAAGAACACAATATATTGCCAGTACATATAAATGTAAATGTAACGGTGTATTGACACAGTTCTCCATTTCAGAATACCAAACTCTCTTGCCTCCAGACTTGGATTCTGTGTTCTCCAGGTCTCTGCAGCAGTGCTGTAAGGAAGCTGAGTTCAGGTAAATCTGATCCAAATAAATTTGGAAAGATGCCTACGCTTTCTAATCACTGGCTACCTGCAGAGGCCCTCCAAGTCTGAGACATACACACAAAAGCAGCTGAACACAACCTTAGGAGCAAACCTCAGCTCCTCACCCTGCAGCCCACCTCACTACCCAAGGCCTTATGTGCCCTGCCTTCTCTGCTGCCATTACAAAAAAATTACTTTGAAATGTCTCGAGGAGATGATTCCTAACCTGAATTAAGATCATCTTTCCCAATTTGCTGATATTGCAGGATTTAGAGCATTACTTTTTTTTTAGCTAAGCAATGTCAGGCTGATTTAAACTAGTAGCTAAAGGCTATGACTTAAATTAAAAGATTAGTAGTTCAAGTCAAGAATGTGAGATACAGAGCTAGATCACAGTTTCTAGCCAGCACTAATGCATACAATATGAGCAGGAAAAAGCATTGTCAGAAGCATCAATGTGTGTGGTATCACACTTATCACCAAGGTCTGCAGGCCAAGTCAACAAAGATGAGATGAAGGGGAAAATTTCTAATACATGTATGGGTTTGTCCCATTTCTTGGTTCAACTCCTGTCATTCCTCCTTCCTCTCCTACTTTCACCTTTAAAGCAAATCTGACATCAAAAATAAGTTATAAGCTTGTAATAAACCCTTCTTCTAGGTGTGCATAAATTAGCATCTCAGTGCCTCTGCTGACAATTGAGAATGCCAAGCAGCAGAATGATTATCACCATCACTCAAGTTCAGGTCTCTGCTAAAGCCTGAAAGGACTGTGGCTGCTCTTAGCATGAGAATTTAGCACGAGCACTACTCAAGACTCCACAGAAAGATGTCAGGCATCACAATTAAATGACATGTAGAAAAAACAAGGAAGAACCTCCTTAGCACAAAACTGGGCAGCAATCTTTCCTGCATGACATACTTGACACATGGGTGGAATGAGACCAAAGCTGGTTTGAAATTTTGTTATCACAACTTTACAAGCAAAAGAAAACAATGCCTAGAACTGATAAAAAATAAGGCTTAAAGCACCTGCTGCCTCGTACCCTTATGCTGTGTGGGTGTTAAATGCCACCACACTAATCTATTAGCGCAGCAGATACAAATACCTCGCCAGTATACAACGTTACAGAATTTCCCTAACACATCCTAAAATGCCACCACAGTTAATCCACAAGCACAGAGTCGGCACTGACTCCACAGTTCAAGTGCATTCACCAGGCAGAATAGAAATAGTTACAATTCCTTTTGTTTCATTTCACACACATGGCTAAATAGAGAGTATCCAAAACAAAAAAAAAAAAAAAAAAAAAAAAAAAAAAAAAAAAAAAAAAAGGAAAAAAGAAAAGGAACTGTTTCAGGATGGTTTACAGCTAAGCTGATACTGTTCTGCAGGGCAATGCAACAAAGCAGCTTCATGCACGTTCAACAGGAGTGATTCCTGCTGTGGTTCAAGTAATAAACAGCAAAAAAAGTTTAAATTGAGACTTACCACGGGGCACCATATATTCGGAATCCTTTAACTGTTACCTCTGAATCTTGTAAGTAAATACTATTTGTCAGGAGTGACTGAACATTGTCAAAGTCCTCTGGTTTCAATTTGGACACAGAGGGAAAGCGGTAGTAATCTTGTTTAACAAGGTCTGCCATGAATTCCTTATCAAATGTCAGTTCATGATTCCCAGCAATCACTATTTTATATTCATATGGTAGGTTTCCTGAAATAACAAAAAAGAGGACTTAATTAGCACATTTCCTCCCACACCAGCAACGCCGGCACAATAAGCAGACAGCTAGCAGTGACAGAGTGAAGCACCCGAGGCCCGTGTGCATCTCCATGCTGGGCACAAGGTACTGATGCTGCATCTCCTGCACTCAGTGAACGGTGTCAAAATGTACAGGAACAGCACACAAAGCAATGCCATAACAAAGGGCCTGTACTGCAGAGTTCAACAAAACAAGCTGGCAGGAAACAAACCAGCTCCAAAGGTGGCATAAGCCACCACTGCTGAACTATTCACCTGAATGTGACCATGAGGCCTTAGCCAGGTCAGAGTGACCTGCACTGAGGTACCTGGGTGTCCGAGCAGCTAGGTGACCAGAGACTGCAGGATGCCTCCCAACTGTGTCCTGGTGCTGTTGGTTTTTAAATTATGGCATTATTTGGATTAATTTGTATTCCAGTGACATTTATCAAGACTTAGTCTATTCTCGAAAGCTTCAATTCATTTGCAATGGCCTTTTATATTATTTTTTTTTGTCATTATGTTTATGGCAGTATCTCATCTCTGTAAAAAGTACACAAGTAGAAGCAACCATGAAACTCAGCCAAGTAAGACAAACTAGGAAAAAGGAAATGTGGTTAATTCATTTACCATCAGAGTCAGAGGTAAAGAATTACATGTTTGCTCCCCTCAATTCAGGGGAGCTAATACCATTGTTTGGAAGGAGGCATGGATCATGCTCACTGAGCCAGATTTTTGGAGTTCAGAACAGATTTTCAAGCACTTGGTACCAGCAATCAGTGCCAGATTTTCCAAATAAACATACTGGGTGCTGAGCTCCCTTAAAAATACAGTTCCACACTGTCGTGTCTTCACAGAAGTTAGGCTCTTTTACAAAATCTGTCCCACTGTGACTTGCCAAAAATCACACGTAAGATTGCATCAAAGCTAACTGCTACTGCCTTCACAATAAGACTGATTTCTTAGTCTCATACCTTATCCTTCATTTTGGTGTTTATTACAAATAATCATTTAGAAATGGTTGGGTTTGTTATGGGGGTGTTTATGCAGTTTGTATTTGTTTGTTTTTTTTCATAAACGCAGCAAAATATATGTAGAAATCTATGGGTTCATCTTCCAGTTCTGGAACTGACAACATCTGTCCCAGGGAAGACAGAATCAGATGTTACACATTCCTTGTGAGAACAGCTCTCCTAAACAGAAGTGGCTTTGCTAGTTTAAAACTTGTCTTTCAACTTCTGAAACTGTTTGGGTTTGTGTTCTTTTTTAAAGTAATTTTCAAAGTAAAGCTGTAAGTATATACAAGATTAACTTTCCCCCAAGTAAGAATTACAGGGGAACCAGTCAAGACCCTCTGCTTTTCAGTATTTACAGCACAGAAACAGGAATTACACAAGCTATGTGTGCAAACATCATCTTTGCAAAATTAGTTAATTCTGGATAGAAAACCAAAAAGCTACAAATCCCCGGAAAAACCAAGCAGACTATGTTTTTCATAGACACCTCACGTCTGAACAAAATACAGCTTGTACATATTCATAACTCTCTGTGGTGCTGCATTAGAATAAAAGCTGGGGAGATGCAATAAATGCTCCTCTACAGGTTTTGACTCACTCCTTTCCCACTTTCCTCCCCTTCCCCATCTCTGCTACGTGCTGCTCTGCAATTCATTTTTATTTAAAAACTCTGTGTGGCAGGTACCTACAATTCCTGCTCTCTGTGACTCCTGGGCACAAGATAAAATTGCTATTTTCTCTTCTCCCAGGAAACATAAAAGATACCACCAGCATGAAATTTGAGACACTTGTTGTAACCATCAATCCCCCAAAACAAGCTAGGTATGATAATATTTTCAGAGAAGTAGGATGGAGAAGTTAAACTCAGGTTTCTATGAAGTTGTCAACATTTGCCTGTTTTAACAGAGAAAACTCTTCATCTTACTGGATAGACGTCCAAGCTTTTACACTTTCATTTATTTTGGTAGACTTGAAAACCAGCACATTTTGCTGATATTACGCCCAATTAAGCCTGCAGCATTTTTGCTCAAAGTAAACGTTTTTTTATCTTGACATTTTAAAAATAAGGGCTTACTTTGAAGACACACAGGACATGCAAAGGCAAACTAATGGTGACATCAGTAATTATTAAAACATATAAATGTAACATTATACATATTATATAAGCACCTGAAATCAGTAGGGGAAACACAGACAGTGTTTCTTGCAATTATGTGAAGACAGCTGTTGATATTTTTTGGACTAAGGAGATGGTCCACTTGGTCATTTCTTGAGAGGAGGCACTGGGGAGCTGGGGGGCACTGGCAGGGAACAGCCTCTCTCCACTTCTGCCAGGGAACCCAGGACATGGCTCCACCAACAAAAACTAAGGACCGACACCAGGACCAAGGAATGAGGCAAAACAGGCCCTGAAGGAGAGCCCCCACAGGCACCCAATTTCATCAGCACCCACCCTTGAGCTCTGGCTCAGTGGTGCTGCATCCCACTGCCCGGGAGCTGGGGAGAAACCAGTGCTGGCTGCAGGTGTGACAGCCACCAACCCAGGCTCCCCATCCTGCAGCAGCCAGACCAGATGTGCTGCGCTCTGGATTTGTGCCTACTGCAATGTTTGCCACAGGAAGGGCACTGAGGCCTGGCCTTGCTCCCCACCCACGTCCCCAGGCCACCACCAGTCACATTTGCTTCTCGTTCTCTGGTGTTGGCCCAGGAGCTCCCAATGAGCAACACCACCCCTCAAAAGGCAAACACATCAAAAGCCAGGACCATGCAAAGGCAGGGCAGCAGCAAGAGGAAGTCTCATTCAATTCTTGTCTCTTCCCTGAGGAAAGACTATATAGCACTAATCACAGTAATAAATTATCTGCAATCAGATTAGCTATTTGTTCATCACATTCCAGTTTTTCCTTCTTGAACGGCCCTGTGGCATTGCACAACATCCACTCTCTCTGATAATATTTCTGAAATATTTTGGCATGTTTTCTTTTGGCAGACCTGCCCTTTGTCTATAATCTGTTGACCTTGTGTTTAATATGGAAGCATAAATAGTCATCTTCAAAAACCTCCTACTCCATGGTAATTTAGTTTTATCTTGACCAGATTAATCTCTGTGTATCTGCATCAGTGCTGCCTGTACAGCACAACACACAGGTTGAAAGGCATTTCCTCATTTTCCTTCACTAAATCTTTGTGAGCTACATTTGGTCTTTATAAGTCTGATTTCCTAACTATCAAATCTTCCATCATGCATTAGTAACATTATTCATTTTAATTCATACTGTGACTGTGGAAGACAATTAGAAGAATCCTTTTCCAAACTAGAAAAAGTGTGATCTGTTTACTGAGCCAAGCACTTCAGAAGCCCCAATTATTAACTTCCAGCATAATAACTGAGTTTATTTAAAACACTTAAATGCATAACAGGTGAGATCAAAAGGCTAAAACTGACACGACCAAAAATGACCAGGCCACTAAGTCTGTGAAATAGAGGCACTTATACTGGAGTATTTGAAACCCATATTTATGTGTATATACACACACACAACAGGGTGTGCATATGTGCATCCTCAAAATATATCTATTATTTTGGTTAAGACGTTTTTAAACATCTGCTCTCAACAGTACAAACAAGGGCCCAACGTAACCACTGATCAAGAAAATACTGCAATTAGACAAGTTGCTCTTTTCTGGAGGCCAAAAGGTCAATATCGCTCTTGCTCAACTAAAGGCAACAATGGTTAACTCTGAATGACTTGTAAAAATGGAACTGTTTACAGTAAATACATTAATCAGGGAGTCTCAGAAAATTTCTGTGACTTCTGGTGTAACAAATCAACCTCAAGCTACAGTCCCAAGTACCTTTGTCCCCTCCCAATGGTTCATCTTTACTCCTGTGCCATGACACCTTCCTGCCAACACAAAGACTTGGTGGGCACAGAGCAGAGTGGATCAGGAAACTGATCCAGATGAAAACTGATGTAGCAAAAAGGAGTGGGAGTCTGTGAATGCTGCTAAGGCAGAACTTCTATCACTGGCTGCAACCACTCTTACACCACTCCAGGTGTCAGCTGAACAACAGACTGACTTTAAATATATCTATTACATGGGACAAGGGGAGAAGCTTGGGGGACAGGGGGTTGTGTGGGTTTTTTTAATCTATGTAAGTAGTCATTTCAGTGGGTTTCTTTAAGTTCACCTTAAGCGCTTGGATCTTAGGAAGCCTTAATCTGTTGAACAACCACTCCCATTTTAATAGCATGCTTCATATGAGTACAGTTTAGTCACACAACCCAAGTTCTGTAGAGCTGCCAGACATGAAAAGGAGTCTGCCTGGCAGTGAATGTTAACTGCTGAGTCCCTATAAAAATAGAAAATCACATTATTTTTCAACTACTGTTACCTGTAAACCTCACAGGGAAGTATGGGAATAAGAAATAATGTGATACTAGCTGTCTATATAGTGGTAGAAACCTGTATTTACACACAAATTATATGAAAGTGCTTTTGATGTAAAGCTCTGAATATGCATATATGCATGTATTAACTATTCAAACCACACAACACTTCCATGAAACATTAAGCTTTTTTCATGCCTGTTTCATAGCCTCATAAACCCTTTGGCCATATCCTGAGAAATAGGCTGAGAAACCTTGAAGTATAAATTTTAGCCCCCTCAAAAAGAGGGAAAACTGTACAAGAGAGAAATGTGTGTGCAAGTGAATCATCTCAAATTTATGGTATACTGCATATGCCTCAAAAGTGCAAAACTGATCATGGAGCATTTACCTATAACCAACCCCATACACGTCCAGGGATAAACATGGAATGAGCAGATTTTGTGTTGCTCCTACAGACTTTCCAGTCCCCACAGCTGCAGCTGCTGAGGGCAACCAGCACAGCCCACCACTGGTCAGCAGCCATGCAGCTCTTCCTAGACAGGTTTCTCATGGAAAGCCCTTGGCACTGCAGGGCCATGGTACTCTCTATTCCCAGCATTTACAGCACAATCGTAACACACAGAGGCTCCTTTCAGCTTTTTAAAACAAAGACGGAATATCTCACAGACTCCAATTTCTCCTTCAGCAGCAACAAGTAAGTTAGGCTGCATAAGTACAGTTATACAGACTCGAGCTTCCACAGGATAAGCTGGACCTATCCCACCAACAACCCACTTCAGGTACCGAGATCCAAAACTGGGTAAGAAAAACATCTTTTCTAAGACGAGACTGACCAACTGACTATGAAAATATTTTGGCTGTTTTAATCAAATCAGCCTTCACAAAAGTCCTCAATGGAACAGCTCAAACTGGTATCAAGCAACACACTGGCTGAAAACATAGCCCATGAATTTCTGTGCAGTTTAGCTCCCTGTGTCTGTAGAAACCTACACAATGAAACAATTAAAAACCAAAAAAAAAAGCAGCAAATAAGAAACAGAACATGCACAAAGACAAAACATGCTTCTAAAACGGTACAAAGAACTGAAGTACAAGATCTCTCAAAATCTTCCCAGTGAAAAGTATTCCACCATCAGTTCAGATGCCTCTTTTTTTTTTCCTTTCCCTCCAGTTTTGGAGAAGAAAAAATAAAGGCAAAACTCACATGGGCAACACAGCAAGAGGAGAGGATGAATGAAAACTTAACTGTTTTGCCTTTATGCAAAGAAAACATCAGATCGCAGCACAGGGAGAAGCAAAGGCTGAGACCCTTGAATTCCTGTGATAAATCCAAAGCTTGTACATTAAAGCTCCCCTTTGTTGAAAATACAGTTAGACACAACAAAACAGAAATGTTAGGTAAGTGCAAGCTCTGCCTCTGACCTTTCCCTCTGTAACCGTCAGGCTTCATTAATTTTCACAAGGCCTGACAGCTCTAGCGTTAATACTCACACTTGCGGATCGAGCCACACAGCAGGTTCAGAGTCTGCTACCTTCTCCTCTGAAACTCATGCATTAGGATTTCTTCCATGCTGGCAATGGAAAACCAAGTCTAAGAAACATTAAACACAAAAAACTACGTTACAATAATGCCAAGGGTGAGCCATAAACCCATGAAAGCAAGGAAGCACTGAGCAAATCTCGCCTGAGCACCTGTAACTGAGATGAGCAGTGCCAAGGTGCTCCAGGACACAGGGCCCTGTCCCAGGACCACAGGCACAGGTGCTGCTCCACCTGGACAGGCACTGCAGAGCAGTCTGATGCTGCAGCATTGGTGGTGCCTAATACCAAGTGTTTCCACTCATTCTCTCTTCCACAAGTAAATGTAGTGACTTTTGCACAACACTGGGCCAAAACATTCCCGCGTGCAGCATGAACCCTGTGACAGGGCCAGGTGCACTGCAGAACCTACTCAACTACAGGTCTGATTTAACCACACTCCAACATTGGTGACAATTCCTTGCTTTTATGTTTTTATGTCTCAACCATAACATTATTCTAATGTAACTGTTTGTGATTAATATCTTCCTCCCGTCTGTTAAAATGAAAAATGTAGCACTACATAAGCAACAAGCTTTTGTTTTCCTTCAGCGTTCCACAGCTTCCTTAGCATTATTCTGACATAACTTGTCCTGGGCTTTGATCTCCAGCTTGTTTTGAACTTCACTGGGCTACTGTTATTGAAATACCTTTATTTTTTTTTGAAACTGGAAAGCTTCATTAAACTTTTAACAATTAATATATGATATTTCTCTGTTTTGAAACAGAATCTAAAGTTTTTGTTCAGTCTAACCTCAAAAGCAAAAAAAAAAAGCCTCCAGATTTTGCAGCTCACAGCACTGCCAACTTTAGGTGTAAAAAGTCCCCCCAAATTGACTTTAAAATTATGAAATCTGAAACACAAGCAGCACAGATTGCTTGCTAGTCCCTGGAAAGGCTTTCTTCTCAGGCTTTTAATTATGCAACCTAAAAGATAGAGCTTTCAAGAGGGAAAAAAAAAAAAAATCACGTAACTTAAATTCAAAGGAGCTGGCAGCTGTTAAATTTAGCAAATTCTGACACAACACCCTACCTGGAAATTGCAACAGCCTTGTTTGTCCCTTTCCTTTTTTCAAGTGCTTCTTGCATTTGTGGTAGTTCCTGCTCCTGTCCTCTTTCCCAGGGCAAAACAAGCCCATGGCTGTGCTGGTGCCATGTGCCCCCTCTAAGGGATCCTTTAACAGAAACGGTGCTCACTTTGAAAATTACAAGAGTTTTTGAGGCGAGAACATTTTTTGTCTGGCAGAGCTGAAGGGTGTTTCCCCAAACAGAATTACCCCATATTTACAGCTACAGCGACACTTGCATCAACCCCCGGCAGTTCAGGGTCTATGGTGCGTGTGTACTGTAAATATAGAGAAATGCATTCTGTTTTGTCCAACAGAACTCTAGATTTTCTCTTGCAATCAAGATTTTAATGTACCAGGGCTGACATATTTTAGACCAATGTCAGCACATTTTGTGGTTTCAAATGGCTGCGACCTTGAACTCCAAATACTAATGCTGAGAACAGGAACCTAAGCTTTGCCTTCATAGTACCAGTAGGGCTAAGTAGAAATGTCCTTCTTGGACTTAATTTAGACTTAATTGAAAAGGGACATTTTTGGTTATTATTACATTAGGCCAAAATATAAAAATGAACCCTAATACTATCTAAATCTAATAAGAGAAAGCCATCTCTCTTTCAAAATTTTCAAAGCATTTTCTATAAATGCATCACAGATCAATTTACATGGTACTTTTGTCAATAAGCAAAACAAAATCACAGGTTCCAATTGGCTTAACTCATATTGGAAAGCACGAAAGCAAATGCTAGAAAATGCAATTACTGCAAACAAACTCCATTTTCTCCACTCAGGTGGGAATTTCGGAGAACATTTTATTGCCCTCAAATAATATTTCTAAAGGCATCAATACACAATTCTATTTTCTTTTCTGAGTCCCCCACACTATATAAACTAATCCTCCATAAAGAAATTCACCAGATTTTGAAATAATATATTGGTTGTTGATATTACCTTGTGCACACACATACTGTATCAATTTAAATTATTTTTCTCCATGAATCTTAAGAATATAAAAAGCAACTTCCACTGCCTGACACAAACAGATCTGGACCTATTTCCCATAACATACCCTTTGTCTCTGTAACCTACAATTCCAATTAAGCCTTTTTTCCCCCCCTAAAATAAATTAATAAAAGCCACCAAAAAGGAGGTCATATTGAGAACCAATTATACGGAAAGTAATTAAGCTAATCATAATTATCACAGACAATGTCTTTGTATTTTAATGTACATGTATTTTCACACTGCAAAAGGCCAGAGAAAGCTAAGGACAAGATTTTCCAGAAAAAGTGAAATCTTTATTTAAAAGATAAACAATGCTTGATATCAATTCTTAGTGAAGGAAATGAGAATTATGAATGCAGGACCCAGATATAGATTCTGCCCCAAATTCTTCTTCCTTGTTGACAGGGACCTTTAAACAAGCAGCAGAACTTCCTTTTCTGCCCATACACCCCTATCAGGATCCTTCCAGTATCTACCCACCTATCTTAATATGAACAAATAAATACACCAGCCAGGGAAACATATGACCACCAAAACATCTTCCTGTTTCCCAAGTCTTTGAGCTTGTTCCCATTATTTGTTTTCTCATTTTCAGAAGAAAGTCTCTGAGGCTTACAAATGCACAAAGCAGTAGGAAATCACCTTCCTCTGTCTCACAGCCTGGTAGAGCCCAGACAGTATTTCTGAAAAAAAACCCTCCAAACATCTATTTTTTCTGTATTCCAGGAAGGTATTTAGAGCATTTCTTATGAAGAGAAAGATCTCAAAATATACAAGAAACTTCTAAAAGTTATGTTCTTTCTATGATACATTATCTTCTACATCACTTCTTGATTTTATACATGGAACTGAAATCCTTCCTTTCAAATTATGCTTTTTGAGTACATTGTTGGTAAGCTACAAAACATACTGAGGTTCATAATTTACCAACTATCAGTACTAGTGTAATGTGGATAAATACCTGTAATGATAAGGAGAAAGACAAAAAGCAGGGATAGCAAGAATAATCACAAGGCAAATAAACTCAAAGAGAAGAAATAAGATAAAATGTTTATTAAATATCCCAATAAAAGCATGAACTACTGCCTAAAAGCAGGGCAACAGCTTTTTAATAACTCTGAGAATGTAACATTCTCCAGTGTGCTAAAGCAATTAGCTACTTTTGAGATTTTACCCTGTGATCAAGGCTTGTGCTTTTATTTGTAAACATTAAAGCATAAGAGCAAGTTTGATATTCAAAGGTAGTTCTAAACATATTTTCACGTGGTAATGCTGGTGCTTGTTGGGAATTGTTTCTTCCTTTTCTAAGTTGGAAGAGCAGAAATCTAAAGCTTAAGCTAAACTCCACTTCTGGAGTCCAATATCCACGTGACAACATGGATAGCACTGTGTTCCAGAACCACCTCCATGGTCCTTTCCTGAAAGGTTTATGGAGGGTAAAACAGAGAGAAACCGCACAGAGAATGCAAACACAAATTACAGTCAACTAAAATATTCAGGCAGGTCTTTAGGAACCTCCAGTATTATTTTCTGAACCCCATGTTTAAATTTATTATTCTAAATAAAGTTAAACATTCCATTACAGTCTTTCAAGATGAACTTGGATACCAGGAATCTCCTGAGCCCCGTAAGGAAATTCCTTTTAATAACTCAACTCACAGAGAGGTTTCTTAGCTGCTAAGAGAGACAACCAAATCACTCCAGCTGTATCATGTTATTACAAGGAACCGAATTCCTCTTATGCAGGTTTCTTTCCTGGCCATCTAGAATTCCCTGAGCAGAAGGGCACACAGCCCCAGATACCCTCCTTGTGAGTTTAAGCACAGGGACAAACACTGAACACCAAAAGGAAAGAGAGAAGGAAGCTTGAAGCCTGATAAAGGTTTAGAGTGGTAACTATGGACATTGGTGCCAGTGCTATTATCTGAGTTCCCTGTCTCACCCCTGCTAGTGGCTCTTGCCACCTCTGTTTCTGCTGGCTTTGCAGAATTTCAATTACCAGCTTATTGCTGGTTGTCATTTGCGTTACAGCATCCTAGGACCTCACAACAGATAGTTCAAGTTCAGACTGAAGTGTTAAGAATCCAAGTCTTTGAATTTCAGTGGAGAAAACTATGTGCTGGAATACTTCCTAACTGTCCTTCCAAAGGCAGGACAAAACAGAAGAATGAAGAACAGTGCATGTAATGTAAACTCCATTCTGCAATAGAGTTTGCATGCTTTTATTTGTGACAAAATTCAGGCAAAACTCTTGATCTTTCCTGCTCGTGTTACAAGGCCCTCTGCTGCTGCCATCTCTTGCTCTTCAATAAGGATAATTGTAAGCCACTAACCTAGGAGTGAAATATTTTAAAATCAAGTTAAATGAATGTGTGAGACTTATGGTACTTATCGTTGTGCATTTGAACTTACAGTAACTTTCTCACAAGGTGCTTGAAAATCTGTGTGATGCAGCATCTGTACTTTAGTGCAGAGAAGGACAGTGAGAATTCTGGTCCACTAATAATTATTTCTCTGTAATTAAATGTTATGGTTAATTGTTGGAGCATGCGATTTTTCATCTAGTGTGCTTTCTGCAGAGTAGGGCCTCTCTTGACTTATCCATTTTAGCCATCTTTTCTAGCCTTTTAAACAAAAAAAATGGGATGAGAAACCTGCTGTAATAAGGCATGATATGCAGACAAAGTTTTGCTGAATAGAGCAACAACTACAGTTAATCAAAGCCAGTCATTAAGACAAAGCACTCAGAGAGCAGCTATTTCAGTCCCTTAGACAAAGGTAACAATTTATTCCTTATTTATACTCCTTTCTGCTAAGGTTTTGCCCTCTCACCTCACAGGCAAGCATCATTGTTTTCACAGCTGGCCTCACGGAAGCAGTTGTTTATGAATTGCTGTATTGCTTCCACTCAAACTGTACACACTCTGGTAACTCACTCCAATGCCAGACCCCTTCTAACACCAGAGCAGAGGCTTTTCCCTCCCCTGTCCCTGTGCAGCCTGGATGGCCAGCACTGCAGGGCATCCCCTCCTGCCTTTCCCACTACAGCTAATGGCACAGGATTGCAATTTACAGCAAGGAGATAGCAAATGGTGAGTGGCTTTCCATACAGTGTGGATTACTTCGCACGGAGTTTCATAAGGGGATATCAGTCCAGGACCTTTACTCTCAGGACCACAAGTATGGCTGCAGCTATATTATCTTATTCCCAGCGACCACTGAAACTTGCAGCAGGGACAGAGGAGAGCAGAAGGAACAAATTCCTTCCCCACCATGCTCAGGAGACATCTGCACAAAACCGCAGCAAACTTCGTGTCTGCCTTGCAGCTTTTCTGTTCATCTCTTGAATGAAGGCAAATGCCAAGTGCTGCTGAGGGAGCAGGGAGCCTTCAGAGCAACATATGGGGGAGAGCAGCTCAGGGGAAAGTAAGGACATGTGGGTAATTTTTTATCATTTGCAGCTCTGTTTTAAACTAGAACCCTTTGTGTTGGCTGGTTAGACCAAAAAAATGGTAATGGCAACATTCAAGAGAAAAGGAGCTACTGCACTCTGATACCCAGCCTGTCCTGTAATGTGAAAGCTTCTGGTTCATTAGAAAAGATGCACATAATTCTGAGGTCTTTATGGTTCACTCACCAAAAATTACAGAAATCCAAAGTACAGAGTGTTACTGAGCTCTCATTTCTTAATTATATTAACTTGAGAAGAGATGTGGCTCTGGAAAAAGCAGGTGAAAAAAAGCAGGTCCAGTACTTTATATCCCTGTCCTCTCATTTGTCTCCCTCTTCTTTATAGTCTCCATCCCGCCCCCGGTTTGATGTTATTTTGCTCTCCCCTGTGTTGGCTTTCCATCTTGCCTCTCTCCACACTGCTGTCCCCTGGTGTGCTGCTTTGTTCCTTCTCCACTAAAGGTACCATCAGGAGCCAGTGAGGGTTTGGTGACTGTCACCTCTCAGCTGGGGTGCAGGAGGAGAAAAGAGAGCAGAGCAGCTCAGTGAAGTGAGGCACCGAAGTGACCTGAGCCTCAAAGCCATCACAAGTCCCGAGAAACTCCGTTCCCAGAGCTGTGGAAGGGCCGCCGCAATCCAGCCCTCCTGTGAGCCCAACGCTGAGCCCAGCCTGGTGTCACAGGGCAAAGCAGCAGCATGGGTCCTCCCACCCTTGTACCACGGCTGACCAGGAGAAGGTGCTGCCCGTGGGTCTTGTAGCCACCTCACAGAGCAGGTGCCATTATTCACTGTCATGCCCAGGATGACAGAGAAGGACGAACAAAACAAAAGCTCCTTTAGCTCTGGGAAAAGGGGTTCTCTTCTTCTTTTTCTCCCCACTACCAGAGTGCCCACAAATACAACACCCTCCTGAATTTAGGTCCTCCAAACCAATATACTCCCTAAATACAGGCAACTAAGATTTCAAGCTCTCCTAGCAGGCGTGACAGGGGTGGATGGGACAGGTGGAGCTGCACAGGTCTTTCTTTCACAGCCCTTTTGTGCCCAGACACATCCTTCCAATGCAGGATTTGCCCAAGCTCAAATACTCAGCTTCAGCTCGGTGCAACAAGAAGGTTAATTAACAAGCTATGCAGGCTGGTTATAGCCAGCAATAAGCAGCTCTCTATTTTTCTTTAAGAAAAAAAGAAGTCAGTAATTCTTGGAACATTTATTAACCCCCTAGTATAGGCAATTACTGTAAGATAAAGGTCTGCCAGTCTTGCATTACCATAAATTGCTGCACGTTGCTTTTCTATAGCACAGTAATGTCCACAACCAGTGTGAATAAATGCTAACATTTGAGTTTTAAGCTTGATTCAACCCCCTCGATCAAACACTTTAGCAGATCTTCACTCTCAGTGGCTGTTTGGCCACAAGAAAAATAATCATTTTATACAAGCCCAAAAAATCCAGGATGGTATTTCATAGTGTTTTGTAGCTCAGTTTAATCTCACATATTTCCTAATATGCAGAACTGAAAAGAGGAAGGCGGGTGGGAAGTACAAAACCCAAAGATCATTCCTGCTGTCTACTAGGTTTTGTAGTCACATACAACATAAAAAAATGGTGGCAATAAAAAAAAAGAAAGAGGCTTTGTAATAGACAGAACACTGCCAACCAGCTTTAAATTGAATTACACAGCCTGCTAATCTTTATGATGAAATAAAATTTCTTTGAACACTACACATTATACTAAAATCCACAGTGCTTTCTCCCCAGCCCCAACCCCTCTCCGCTCAAAGCAACTCCTCCACCCTGAAACCATTGTTCTTTCTAGCCTGGAATGTGATGCTCTACTAACAGAAAGGCTGACTTTAATTAGCTATTGTTAATATGGTGTGCACAGTGTGAAAATTTAGGAGAGAAGTATTTTTGCATTTTGTATTTTTGATGCAACATTAAATTTGCAAGTGAAGAAATAAACTGATGGTGTACAAAGAATCCATCCTTCGACTGCTCTCCACTGAAATCATTCTCATTATGATATGTGGCTGTGGCAGCAGTACTGGAGGAAGAATCTGATGAAAACATCTATAAAAGTTTCTACTTGAGTGGCGTTCGTTGTTTCATGCCTGGTCAATACAACAACCATAAATCTCTTTTCTCTTTCAAAGTGGATTCGCGGGAAAGGAGGAATTGAAAGGAAGGATTTGGGGTTTTTTATAAATTTGGGTTCGCTATAGCTTGTTATAAGAAACCTGATCATCCCCTCCCCCTTCAGAAACAACATTAGCAGCCCAGGGAAGCAGATCCAAGAAATGACCAAGCAATTATTGTGATTGAAAATCCATTCAAGAATTGTGCAATACTTTGCAGTGCTCACTGGCTCCTTTCTTTCATTGAAAATTACCAAATGAATATATTAGTTTAAACTTACAAAGAGCCACTCACTCCACAACATTATTCTCTCTGAAAGCCCATTTTACCTGAGCCAACTTTTCTAATGGCTGTCAAATAACACCTTTATATTTGGTTTGACCGAGCATGGCCATTTGTAAAGAGAATTTTACACTTTAGAAGCAAACACAGCTTAAAAACCTTCCATTTTTCTATAGACCATTAGGAGATAGCAAAAATAGATTTTTGTGAAGTCTCTTTATGAAGAATTGCCAGGAATAACAAGAGCAGAACAAGAAAGAACTGATCAGATATGAATGAACTTACACAGCTCCTCAGGCATGAATTCCATTCTAGTCAGTGGAAATTTTACTGCCTCAACATTCATTTTATCCAATTGTTTCTATTTTACCTACTAAGTTATACTTCTGGGGTTCTGTTTCCCACAAAGCAACTAATATCTGGCCCAGAGCAGAGGATAAATAAGAAAAAGCAGCTATTATAACCATGGCACAAAAGGAGAATCTTGTACTTTTTCCTAATTTTGTTTTCACGTTGCACTATAGGTTGCTACATCAATAAAAATTATTCAGCCTATTACCAAAAATTAACATGGTTGTATTTTCCCACTATCTTATAAATATAATAAAATGAAACATTCAAACTATTTTTGTATTCCTCTGAGAAGAAAAATCAAAGATAAAATTAGTAATAGTATATCATAAAAAGGTATATGCAAATAAAAGCTGAGCACTGATGATTAATTCAGTCAAACCATATGGGAATTGAAAACTAAGTACAAATGGGAATTTAACCATGACATTAAACACAGTTTGAGTCAGAACAAAAGCAAAGGAAATATTTTTAAGTAGTAATACAGCAATAAAACCTAAATAATCTAGGAAGAAGTTTTTTAAAACTTTATGGTAAAGACAGAGTGAGATACATAACCCAGAGAACTACTAAATAAATAAAAAACCCACAGAACTCTGAAGATTCTAGATTTCATGTTATTAAATCTGGGGGTTTTTTGAATGAAACTGCATCAACGTGCTCTAAATTCGTAATATTCAGCATCTAGAACTACTGAGCATGCAGACACACCAAATCTGGGTGTGCCATGCACCTTCAGGTCTCTGGCACTCTCCAGCTCAGACAAGGCAGCCAATCTACACAAACCCTTGATGGCATCAGAGGGACAGAGCATGCCATCTCCAGCAGAAGAGTCACCTGTCCTCAGCACCAGCTCAACCTCTTATCAAGATATCTCCATCCCATCCCACCGTCTGAAGCCTCAGGAAGGTTCTCACCAGAGCCATCACAGAAGACAGAGTTGTTTCCAAATTAGACTAAAGGATTTTCCTGGGAGTTGCTTCCCCCTCTCCCAGAACAGCTGTGCAAAACTCACACATACTTACAGGATTAAAGCTACCTCAGCATTTTCTTTCACTTGCAATGAATGCAATTTTTTTTCAAGTGCTAAGAGTTTTGTTTATCAAAATGGTATTTTATGTTTAGTCAATTATTCATTCTAGCTATAACAAGTAGAGCAATATAGAGTTCAAAATATGCTCCAGATGGTAAAAACACAAATCAGAAATAAATCAATTTATAAAAAAGGAAGAGATTTGTTTTTATTACCATAATTTTACTTTAAAATATTCACAAGCTTCCTTCTGGTTCTAAATTACCCCAGCATACTTTGAGCTAATATCCCTCTGAATCTGAAGAAATTTAGAACTTACTAGTTTGGTTTTTTTTATAAAAATAGTGTGATGTCAGATGCCAAAATAATTCACATCAGAAATATACTTTTACAGAGCAAAAGCCCTCAAGAATAAACACTTCATCACACTGAAACTGTTCTCAATGTACATTAGTAAAAGGAACACACTTACTCTAAACCCTAAATGAGCCATGCCTGGAGAGGAGATGAAGCCAGATAACTAAGCCAGACCAGAGAGATTGAGAAAGGATAAAAGTGGAATGTGACCCTGCATTTTTAAACAGTGATAAGAAAAGAGCTTGATCTTACTATTATACTATTCTGGAACAGTTCATTTTTTTCAAATTGAATTATGCTATCTTCAATATGAAACACATTCTGGCAGGTGTCTGGCTTAACAGTTTTGAATAAGATTTCAAATTTCCACAGCACTAATGCATAAATTTAAGTGTAGACTGGAACCAAGTGTCTGTCCATAGTTCTGAGAGCAACACCACATTTCCATTTTGTCATCTATTCCATGTAACAATTCCAGCAGCAATTCCAAGGTGATGCTGCTATTTCCAATAACTAATATTCACACAAAAATGAACTTTAAAATAATTGACAATACTTTGCTGAGGACCACATCTGCATATGCAGAGTGTAACAAGAAAACCTCTGCATTAAAATTATATAATCATTCTTTTTAAGTAACATGATCAGGAACTACAGCACAGAAAAAAAAAAAAAAAAAAAAGCTGGTTTTTTTTAGCTCTAGCAACAATGTTTATACTAAAGGCAAACATATGTTACAGGTAAAGAAATATTTGTTCCAGTACAAATGCATACATATTTTGCCACTAAACCATTCACAAAGTTTCTACAGTCGTTACCCCAAAGAAAATAAAAGGAAATAAACTTCCAAAACAAAAGCGTGACTTAAAAAACATGAAACAGTCAAGTTGCTAAATCCTAGAACAACTCAGGAAAAACCTAGCTAAATTCAACTTTCAGCTCCACAGACAACAACCAGCAGTAAGTTCACTTACTGAATTTATCCAAGTCTACCACTGCAAGATTTTGCCTTGCTGATGCAGTAATATTCTTTATAATAGAAACCTTGCATGGGGGGAAAAACAAACAAACCAGAACCAAAAAATGAACACAGTACGATATAACCACTGAACAAAAAAGTACAAAATAGGCTATCTGAGGAAAATTTTTATCTGAATTCAAGTTATTCACACAAGTAAGGATATGCACAATCAGGCCCATAGTAACTGAGCAAAACAAACAAATCAACTCATTAAAGATCTATCTGCCTGAATTTATCTTTGCTTTCTCTTCAATTCTTATGAGTTATTCAATCTCTTTCCATCACCCAGAAAAGGAAATATTGCGCTATGAAAACAGAGCTATAATTAGATATTCTTCTATTTCATTTCACATATATGACTGAATGAGAATGGATGGAAAAAATATGAACAGAGATAATAATAGTAAGTTGAAACATCCAGTAGAAAATATATTGGGCACAGAATAACATCTCAATTCTTCCTCAGCACATAATGCTGTGTTTACTGCAAAATTATTTAAGTTACTATAAGAGACTTTTAATGAAAACTATTATAAATTTAAAATAACTGTGTTTAAAGCATTTAACAGTCCCTAAGGTCAAGTGATTACAGCAGTTACAAGACCCAAGGGACATGTTCACACCAAAACAAAGTGAATAAATTACCTCAGCCAGTGTATGTAATCACTAAGTGACCACAGAGGTTATTCAGTGTATAAGCCCAGATGACTGCCATGCAAAACCAATAATGAAAATGTAACAGCCAAAGAGAAAAAGCATTTAACTAGCAAAAGTTGCAGGAAGGGCTGAGAACTTGGAAGAATGGGAAAGAGTGTGCAGAAAGCAAGTTCCATGACTTGGCTGTTGAGACAAGGAAGAAGGATGAGTGTAAATTAAATGGACAGACAAGATGCCAAACATTTTTCCCAGGTGAAAGACCCAAATTGTTGCAAAGCAATTCAAGGCTCAAAAAATATAAAACTGCAGAGCTGACAGCAGTGCTCTCATCCCTGTATAACTGTGGCATATGTAATGCCCTGTGAAGTACAAGCAAGGCAGGAGCTCAGAATAATAATCTTTTAACCTTCCCCTTAGTTTTACTGCCAGAAAAAAATTATGGACAGTTATTGTGTCTTAGTTATCCCATGATATAATTCTAATGGAGGCAAGACCCTGTTTTTTACCACAGAGTAGGTAAGATAAGCTGCAGAATGAAACCCAGCTTTGATCTGGCTTCTCTCCCTCATGGCATAAATGATACAGATGCCTTGTCTTCATTACAGCTTCACAACACAATTGCCAGTGGAGAAAACCACACCCAAGAAAGGCAGGAAAACATTTTTCTATACGGACAACCTTGTATTTGATGGCAGTTCTCAGTGTATAGCTTTGGAATAAGGTTCCTACCAACTATGGTGAAAAAAGATGCCTCCCACCACACTGAGGCAGCAAAAGGAATCCTGCTTGATCCTGCCTGCCACTGGTATGTATTTTTTTAACTACTGCACATCATCACCTCACATCTTTGAATGTATAAAATCTTCACAACACACAGAGTAAATAATAAAAGAGTAAATGGTAAAACACAACACATTTTGCAGACAGGAGTCTGAAAAAAGTGGCAAAAGGACATGCCTGACTTCAGTGTTGTGATTCCTGGTGAGGATGCACTGAAGCAAGTATTCACCAACATTCCCACAGATGAATCAATTTTCTGTCTTGCCCTGTGCCAGGAAGCTAATAACTGGTATTATCATATATATATATATATATATATATATGAGAAAATGCAAGTGGACTCTGTGCATGTAAAAAAATTTTTCTCTGTATCTGAAATATGAAAGCCTGAGGCCAAAGCCAGTAGGCCCTTACACAGTCAAAGATTCCAGTTTCAGTGAAAATGACTGCAAAATCTGCTTTCTCAGATAAATACTATACTGTCTTCTACAAGAACTATGCATACATGCTAAGAAAGCCCCCTGGTAAACTACTGAGACTGGAACACAACCTACTCAAAGGGTTGTAATTCTTCTGTTGGGAATGTTAAGCCAAGGACCTATGTGTTAAAATAACATCATCATGAAACACCTGTTAGATACAAGGAATGTCAAGTGGCTGCCAACAAGATCCCCCACAGAAGGGTGAAAGCATCCTGGCAGATTATTTGGTTTGGCTTTCTGCAGCACTGAGTGTTTTCAAATGCCAAGCACTGGACACAGGCTCTGGCTGAATCAAAACAGCATTTGTGAAATTACTCAAGGGCCAAAGAGGAATTCAGGTGGCCAGACACTGCTCTTAGCAATGCACTCAGGGTAGCCTGTGGAGGTCTGTGCTCTCCAAAAGGCAATTCCTCTTCTGGGGCTGCCTGGCATCTGCAACAACTGAACCCCGCTGAGCAGCAGTGCTCCCCAGCTTCTGTGAGGAACGAAGCTCAGTGTGACCCATCCCTCACTGCAGGGAAGCTGAGATTCCCAGAGCCTTCCCCTTGGCTACTCCTCACCTGCTTGTCCTCCTCCTGTACAACACCAACATTTGCACGGGATCCCACAGAACACTCAAAAGCTGAGGAAGATGATTCCTACTGTCTCTCTTCCCTCACCCCATAACATATCTACCTACTTCTCCTACTTCTTCTAACTTCCCATTCCTGCAATTACATGCCCAGAAAAAGGATAGTTTTGACCTTATCAAATCTAGTATCACTTTCTAGAAATAAGAACAATAAAACTAAGTTACAGTGATATGATTAGAAAGCCCCCCTCCCACATGCACAGCAATAAAAAGAATGAAAAACACTAATTAAAATAGGGTTGTGGAAATCAAAGGAGGTCAGGTAAAAAGAAGAGTATGAAGAAAATGCAAAGAAGGATGACAAGAGAGACAATGTAGAAGTTCTTCTATTTAAAATTCCTTTTGTAAATCCAAATGTTCCTTACATTATCTCTTGAAGGGTCAGCCAAGGAACTCCAATGCAATAAAATGATTCTGTTAAAGGCACATAGAGATGCTGCCATCACACAGCACACAAGAGAGAGAGCAGTAAATCCTGATGACAAAGCTATGCTTTGAAATATTTTTTATATAATGCTGTAAATTCATTCTAATGCTTTTTGAAAATCAGCTGCTCAAGTCACCTTCAGCTCTGGGTATTTCTAGACCAAGAGGTGACATGGCAGTGCCCAACCAGCCTACCAGTGGAATTTTAACAGGAGCATCCCACACAAGTTCCCCTCCTTCATTTTGGTTTTCTGCCATTGCTATTTAATTGCCCTCAATTCTAGCACTATGCTGTCAGGGCACTGCTGTCAAATACAGCAGAATATGAAAGGTATTCTACCAAAGAGATGCTGGCTGCCCGTGATCAAAGTTAAAATGCCAGTACTCCAACTCAAAGGGGCAAGCACGTGAATATCACCCCCAAAAAAATTCTCCTCTTCCAAACAGTATTATTGATTCTGCCACGCTGTATTGTGGGAAGGAGGACTTTCATCATTTCCAAGTATGTTGTAACTGCTAGCACTGCCTTAAGTTATAGTAAACCCAAAATACAGTGAGCAGCAGTTTTGGCTGTGGATATAAAACCCCTCATCCTCAACTAATGGGACACTGTATCCTTTGTATGAGGTGCCACCACCTCCTCTGCACTCCCATAGGGCTACACCGTTCTTGTTGTGCAATGACAGAAGGTAATGCAGAAATACAGCAAAGTCTCTAAATTTGTCTTAATTAACAGAATTATACTGAGGCTCGAAACAGCACATCACATGAGGACAAGTGAAGTAAGGGTGGGGGAGATTTTCAAGTGCCCTAATTCAATTAGGAGGCAGTGACTGACACTTGGACAGGAGAGGTTAATTGGGGTCACCAAAACGCAGTAATTCCTTACCTAACCAGTCATTAAACTTCTTAACCTCTGAGGGCAGTCCCAGCTCGGTGAAATCGCCCGTGTGAAGAAGGATGTCCCCATAAGGCATCTGGATGCCATCTGTTCTGGAGTGTGTGTCTGAGACGCAGACAAATCGCGTGTGGCCCGCTGGTTTTGGAGTGTCATATGGGATAGGGTCGACCCTAAAGCAGACACAAAGATCTCGTAACAGTTACAAGGTTAAAACCCTCACATCTATTATTTCAGATATCAACACACATCTCTCTCCAGAAAAGCATGCACACACACACAGACACACACACATCCATTGACACACTCCATGCTCTGCCACAACACTGCCAAAAATCCAGGAGGGACCACAGTGCTGCTTAAAAACTTACCTGGTAAGAAAGGAAGATTAAAATGTACACAAGATATGGCCATTTTCTGATACTAAAATTTAGTTAAACATTGGAAAAATGGATTTAGGAGACTTTGAATTCAGATGTTTTACATTGTGCGCCATATACATGAACAGGTACAGGGGCCATGAAATAACAGGTCCCACAGGTGGGCCAGGAACTGGCTCTCACCTGAGCTGAGCAGCTTAGCAGCTGATTTTGTTCAAGGGCATAGGTACTCCCACAGATTCCAGCACAGAGTATTTGTTTGCACACAATACATTCAGGAGTGCTTTGATGAAGGCTAGAAACCGCAGAACTGAGCCTAGTGACAGCTTCCTAAACTCATACAAAGTCCTGAGCTCATCTTCTCAAAATCTGTCAAGTCAGGAACTGATGCGCTATCACACTAAGCAACCACATATAAAGCATTTTTTTTCTCTAGCCAACAATGTTAATATTTTAGTTCAATTGGTTATTTGCAAGCTATATTTGGTAATTTGATCTTATCAACTACATGTGACTCATCACAGAAGTTTGGTCATTTGCTTTTGGAGATTTTTTTTTATTATTTAAGCAGAATAGAGAAAAATAATAGGTAAGATAAATGCTTTATGCATACTTAGTGGTTAGAAGCTTTAATTTGCAATAGAATATCTTAAATACAAAAGGCAACCTATTGCCTACTTTGGAATAGCAATTATTTCTCTGCAGTTACCATAATTTGATTTGCTCAACATTTGAATAGCACAGCATCTGGATTAGTGCCACAGAAAATCCCATCCCAATTCCACAAAACTTCAACTCATTCCATTGATGTGCCACTTTGATCATGGCTAGAGCTTAGCTTCAGCTAGAAATTTTGAGGTATTTAGGAGTTATGTCAGAATAATAGTCCACTTAATGTCTCAAATTATCAGACTAGTGAAACCAAGCTCTAACTACTTTAAAGCATCCAAAATAATGCTGTTCTAAGACTTATTTGGACAAACCGGCACAACAGGCATTCAAAAATCAGTGCCTGAAAGTAAAAATAAAATTAAACAGGTCTTCTTAGTTTTGCTCTCCACACTAAAAAGAAAAACCAGTACACATCACTGTGAATTTGTTTGCCCTAAATCCCCACATTTCTAATGAGATGCATGATCAGTAACAGAAAATAAAGCACAAACCTTAAGAAAATACTAACTTTTGAAGTATTACGTAAGTTTACTGAACTGTAAACTAAATTAGCATTTCGTTTTTAATATACACTGAACTGTGTGAAAACTTCTACCAGTGCCTTGAACTTCAGCTCCCTACATAGGGGAGAAAGACCAGAAGCATGCCCCAGGGTGCAAATGAGTTCTCTGCTCTGGGGAGTTTTAGAGTGGTTCCAGAAATCAAACTCCGTATGGATATGTCCTGGTCTCTGGTAGAAAAATGTCCCTGTGAATGTACTTACTAATAAGATTTTACTGAGTTAGAATTTAACTTTGTTAGAATTTGATAATTATATTATATTAATTATTTATTATATTTGTTAGAATATTAACAGCTAAAATATTAGTGGGGGAAGCAGTAGGGGGAGATATTTATTAGACTGCATTTTCTGAGGTACCATAACTAGGTCCTTCCAATCAAGCCGTGTGTACCATAAAAGTACCATACCTCATTGATGTGGGCCACTGCATTAATTTGCAAAAGGCTCTCCAACATGATGTTCACTTTGAAAACAGCTTCTATTGCCAGCTGGACTGGAGGGAAGAGACAGTTTGGTAGATAGTTGCTGTTGTACCTCCTATTCCACCCAAAGCACCACGTACAGTGACCTGAGCCATGCAACTGGTTGCCACTTCAGAAACCCATGACAAAAGTCTAACTCCAACAATCAATGGATTTCTCTTCTCAGCAAGGGTCTGAAATTCATAAGGTTATTATTCCAGAGAAAAAATAATCTACCCATTGAAATTGCACTGGCAAGCTGGGCAGAACTGCAATCAGAGGCTGTAGTGCTTTCCTACATGGTGTCTTCCTTCCAAAATATGGAACTCTCCAAATCAACATTGCCCTACTTCGAAGCGTGTTTACTCCAGTCAACACAAAAATGAACACCAGCTTTCACCACCACCACGTAACTTGTTCAGATGCTCTCTGCTTGAGCTATGACCAGCACTGCCAGCCTTGGGGAGTCCAGTTTTGTTTGTAGACAGCAGCTATGCTTTTGCTGTTCTCTGCAGTTCGCAGCCAAACAAACCCTGTTCTGCTTGAGGCAACCCCTATTAGTGTATGACACCGAAATCTGGTTCAGGATTTTTCTATTCATGCAATGACTTACTTAGAAAATTCTATAATCAAAATTCAGTAAGTCCCTGACTCTTCTTTCTCTTCTTTACAAACACTATGATGTTGCCAAGTAACATTTTTTTTACATCTTAGCTTCCTTCTCTTATTCAGTAGTGCTTGCTTACTAAGTATTTGAAAGTGAGATACTGAAGGTTATTGTGTTCAGTCCATCAATTTATCTTACTCAAAATAGTGCTTCAATAGAAACTTAATAAAAGTGGTGTTATTGCCAGTCCTAAAGGCTCAAGTTTTCTTTTCATCCACAGCTACAGCATGGCAAACAGTAATAGGAGAGTTTCCTTTTCCACTGCATCCCCAGAGGATTGGGCTCTGAAGGTGAGGCACTGCCCTTTCTCAGCTTCTGGTGACACACTGCCCACCAGCAGGTTCTGGGCTGTGAACATCACCCATTCTTCCTGTGCTCTGATCACCTCATAAACCAGCAGCTGGGCATTACACCCTGGCATTTCTAAAACCTCTGTGATAGTGACGCATCTGAGCCTTACTGCAGTTCAAGAGCAGATAAAATAATTATTTCAGCCCTGTCCACCACCATTCTGCTGAATCAAAGCATGTACCTAAGAAATTCAACTCATTCTTTACCTTTGCTCCAAACACAGTGCATCCAGCTAACCTTGACACTCTCCATCACCACCAACACTTTATTTTTTTCAGTCTTCTTGATCTGGCAGACTGAAATGCTTCACAAATTATTTGAATACTGCATTTGGAACAGCGTGCTCATGGAAAGATGCAGTATTTCAGAATAATTTAAATGTTCATATATTAGGATTAATACAGTAAGCAGGAAATAGAAAACAACATAAGATATGTTACATCTTAGAAAATCAGGCACTTGGCTGTTTTTTCAGAAGTTTATGTAGGACTCAGAACAAAATCCTGTAAGGCATTTGAGCAATGACTGCTTTGTGAGATCATGACAGTAATGTAAGATCTGTCACATTTAATGCATTTATGACAAGGGTTCAGGAATCAGAAGGGACAATGTAACCTTCATACACTTCTATAAGAACCTTGTTTATCAGATAAATACTTGGCTTTACTAAACTGCCCTTACCACCAGTGGTTCTCATTTAGAGTAAGAGTCCCTCAGGTACAAACCTCAAATTTACAGTTCCTCACACACTGCTGCAGCTGCATGAAACAACAGCATTATCCAGGCTCTGATTTGGCTCACTCAGGTATCACTCAGCAGTCCCTTCCTCCAAACCCACAGTTACCACGGCACTTCCAAGACAGTGGGTAACTCAGGGGGTGAGAGCTGCCCCTTGCCCTGCCAGCTGTGCACACAGCAGCCCAGTGCTGCTGCTCCCAGGGACTGCTCCGTCTTGGGGTTGTACTCTGTCCTCACCCATCAGACAGCAAATTTCACCACGGCTTTAAAAGCAGGAGATTACATAAGCAAGAATGAGCAACACAGATGATACTGAGGGGGTTTGAACAGCAAGGTAGTGGGGTAGTTGAATTCAGGAACTCACAGAAAAGGAGCAGCTTGGGCCTTTCACATGCACAGAGGCAAAGGACTTGATTTAGGATGTCATGCTATGGAACAGACATGTTAACTGTGTATTTCAGCCCAAGCCTACACCAGTTACTCATAACGATGTCTTATAAATCAGCAGCGTTAGAAAGCTCCTCTGAGACAGGCAGGGCAGTGCAGCCCTCCTACAGACACAGCTGCAGGCACAGCCACACTGGGACCCTGCTTCAAAAAAATTCAGAAAATATAAAAGCACCATTTTTCTGAGAGGAGTAAGTTTTGGTTGTAAAGGATAATTCTGCATGGGTGAGTTCAAAGGCTGAAAACAAAGGTCTTGAGTTGGGTTAGATGGTCCCTGGGAACGCCGGTGGTTGGAGAGCCAAACCCCACAGCGTGTTCACTGCCCTGCTCTCTCGGGTTTTGAGATATGTAGACTCCAAATCCCCTCTTAGAGAGGGATTCCCAAGAAACCAATTCATCCATGAAGATGGAATAAAAATCTTAAACATTAAGCCAGGAAAAATTTCCAGTTCCTAACATCCTAAATCACTCAGATGAATGCAGCACCTATGCTGGACAAAACATTAACAGATGCTGAAAATCCCTCCTCCAGCCCCACTCCCCACAACTCAAATCAGCATTATTCCTGCTTACAACCCACCACTCTGCAAGCTGGTTCTGCTGGCATTGCTACAGGTGAACAAGTCAGCAGGCAGCACAGAAAACCACATAATTTTACTCTTCCCAGGCTCTCCAGATGCATGAATAGTCCCATGACATACGGGCCCATGTCCTCCCTAGACTGTGTCACATCATATGCTGGCTTTTCATCTCAATAACTACTCCACTGGGTATATCCATGACTGAATTTGTGGGTTTATTTTTTATGACATCTAAATTAGTATTCATTATACATCCATTTAAGCACAGACTTCAAGTCTGTGTGCCACATAAAATCCATGTGTGTTGTTGCACTTACTCTGCTTTGGGAGTCACTTGGAGACATCCTATCTAGTAACTACTCCATATTTAAAACATATCTATAGAACTAGCTTTTAAAAAGCATCCTTCTCATACTTCCTGTGAATAGTCATCATATTTATTTACAGTTTAGCTTCCTCTTGTAAAATTTCATACTCCTCTTGTTACTCCTATTTTCAAAATTTGCAAACCAAATACTTCTTCAAAGAGTCAATTAGCTTGGTATATTTATTTTAGGATTAAAATACAAATATTTTCTGCAAAAACACTTTTAAAAGCTTGTTTCTTAGGGCTGTTAGTTCCCTGTCCTCAGCTAAGGCAATGAAAGCCAATTTTTTTGAAATGGGAAAACAAAAGCAATATATTTTCTATATCTTCAGGTTTTTCTTTCTTTGAATTCATACCTCTGTCTCTTTACACGCTCCCTCTGGCATGGAAAATTCAGGAGAAAAGAATGGGATTTCCTGTGAAAACTGCTTGCTACAGTGCTTAATGTATTTGTTTCTGTATCCAAGTCTCACAGCTTTGTTACGTTATGATATTTGTTACTGCTCTTAGAGCCAGTCCCAAGTCCTGGAATAGGGCAATCGTGTGAAACCTGAGGCTTAATTAATTTTGTCAAAATTTATCAATATGTCTCTCAGCTGAAGAAAAAAAGCATGAAATGCACCTGCATGCCCGGCAGCACCCAAGAAATGCAATGAAAGTAAAAGAAGTGTAATTGTTCTTATTTAATAAAACAAACAAACAAACCAAACCTCAGGACTATTAGGCCAACTTCGTAAGTCTTGACTGAGTTTTTAATGCCACAGACTAGAAGGACTATATCAGACTGTAAATGTGTCTACATTTTGAACCAAAAGTTTAGTATCTTAATTTACTAATCTTCAAAACATGAACATAAATGCAGTGTCATTTAAGTTCCCCTGTCAGAAAAACATTTACATGCCCATACACACAGAGCTGATTTTGTGATACAACACATGCTGAAGACACAAAGCCAAATACTAATTTCCTCTCAATAAACAAAATTAATGCCAAAATATTGTATTACTTTAGTTGGCCACTGTCAGCCATTGTTTAAATTGTTTAAATTATACATATTAATGCTTTTGTTAACTTGACTCTGTCTTCCAGTCAAACACCAAGCCAACATCTGGTTTCTTCTCTGACTAAAAACAAAGGGATGCAAATACCTTTCAACACTCTCACTGGCAGATTTTATTTGTACAAGCACACATACGTAAGAACAGACTACCCCAAATCGGCTAGAAAGTCCCACCTCTTCTGGAAACCTCCCTGTACATGTGTCACCCACCAAAGCCTTAGAGGGTTCTGGAAACTGTAAAACAGAGGTCTGATATTCATTACAGAAATGGCATTAATTGTGTCTTGGTGCAATGTGGAAAAAAAATAAATTACATTTACAACCCCACAGGAGGATTCAATGCACTGCTCAGCAGCTTACTGCTAACGCTTCCAACAATTATAGCTGCAGGGAAATGATGGATCTTTTTATTACAGGTTCTGGAGCTGTTTTACTTCCAGTGAGATTTATGAGATTAAACAGAAAGGACCTATATTACCCAGTGTCATCATTTGGGCAAATTTAAGAAAACTCTCCTTTATAAGGAATTTATAATAATACATCTTCTCATCCTGATTTAAACCTCAACTAATTAAGAGTCCAAACTCTGCTAATCCCAGATTCTGGTCAGTAATTAAACCAGAAAGAGCTAAAATCCAGATTTTCCATGGTGTTCTTTGAGGGGCAAATAGTCAGCTGGTCTTTTCTGAAGTACCTAACCTCTGCCTTTGATATTAATGGGAATTCAGAAATGAAATTGCTTGAGCACTTTTGAAAATCCTATTAATCATCACTTTGCAGAAAAAAATTATTCTTAGTCAAAAAAAATACCTTCTAAAATTTAGCTATCAGTGGCTTTCCAAAGCTTAGAGAAGCAAAACAGAACTGAAAAAAAGTATCAATACCAGTATCAGCATCACTCTAATGCCCAGACAAAAGTTTCCTTTAAATAAAATAGTAAACTACCATTCTTATGCTGATACGGTTCCAATTAAAATTCATTAAGAAGTGCTCTTCCCCCATTCTTTGCTGCTGTTGTTGGGGGACTGCTATAAATTATGTCTTCCTCCCACCCTGACAGAACTTATTTACTGGCAAAACTGCACGTCCTAGGAGGGAAAGTTAAGCTCTCTACACTGAAAGATTTTTATTTCCCTACAAATAATATACAAGTTAAACAAACGACAATAAAATAGAAGCTATACAAACACCAACTCATGAAATATACTCAGAAAGTACAATCTGGCATCCCAAGTTTAGATCCAATTTTAATTTAAGGACAATGAGGTTTGAAAAACACACATTTTGATATCTTTAGCAAGAGTGAGGCTAAATTAAAGCGTGGTATCCCTCCAATCATTTCCACTGCAGGAATCATAAAATGGGCTGGATTTACTTCTAGGACAGAAACCACAGAGAAGGCTTTAGCCCTTGTTTCACCAGTAAAACAGTTTTTCCAAAATGTAATGGAAAAAAATGCACCCCAAAACAAGCAGAAGCAGTTCTCCAGGATAGATTACATTTAAGTGGTTTTGCTCTAACTTGACGTGCCATCTTCCTCAGAAATTAGGACAATACTGATCAGAGGGATCAAAGTCACAAGGTTCTGTCAAAACAGAATTGTACAAGCATGTACTGCAGCATGTATTCCATTTATGATGCCCATTTATATTAAGAATCAAATCTGGAATGTCATAACATGTACAGAATTCATAAGCATAATTTGTAATTTTTTTATTAGAGATGATAAATTCATCAAATAGACAATAACTCTTACATAATATGGAAGCTGGGCAACTGGACCTGAAAGTGCATAAAATTTTGAGAACTCATTCTCTTTAGAATTTGCTATTAAATCTAAAATCTATCTTCATGTTTCAGAAACAAATACTCAATGTTTAGATACCCACTAGATTAAGCCCAGAGTGTTTGCAAAGACTCACTTGAGGCTGGTCCTGTTTCTTTTCCCCCCAACACGTATTTGGTCTAAGGTATAGTGGCTACTTGAAATTTCGCTGACTTTCAGATCAAGAAATACAAGTGCTCTTCTTTAAGCCCCAGCTTAAGTATACAGTGCAAGTCAGAAACTCTGCCTTTAGTCTTCTCAGTCATTTTGCTTTCTGACCTGCAGGTATCACCCTCTCCAAGGGAGGAGACACAATTCAATCTCCATGCAAGCAAAGGGCTAGCCCTCTCCTAAACAGACTGCTAATCACGAGCCTCTATGCTGCTCTCCCTTATGGTTTGACTTCCACAGAGGTGATGGAACCGAGTCAAAAAAAGCCTCTTCACAGGAGAAACAATTCACGCTGGGCAAACACCACCAGTTCCCATTTTTGAGTTACTAAAGGCATAGAATGCCATCAGCATACCTGTGGAATTGCCACTGATGTTAGTAGGAGATCGGCGAACAAACAGACTGGAACATATAACTCAAAAAGAAATTTCTAGCAGTCATGCAGCATGACATACTATTTTAAAGAAGTAAATTGGCAGACATCGTATGTTAACTGCAAAATGAATTTGAGTATGTGAACCAGTACAAAAACCTGTCTCTGTTAGGATGTACAGTCTCTCCTGCATCTGAGTTCTAACAAACTTCTCGAAGGTATTATTCATAAAATGCTTCCCATCAAAATCCAAGCATCTAACGCTGTGTTCCTGCTAAATAAAACCCTTCACAATAGCCATGCTGTCTTAAAAGGCCCGCTACCACTCGGCCTCATATATACGAACTACTTCAGCCCTTGTCAAAGCTTTCTTTTCATTTGTTACCTCCTAAGGTTTAAGAAGCTTTGTACAGGGAAGATGATAATATACAGACACCATTTAGCTCTCCTTCTAAAGTTAAGTCCTAGAGTCTACTAGGAACAGAGAGGAGATTATTGACTGCCTTCTGCCAACACCAAAATACAGGTCTCTACTCAGCATCCAGGTTAACAAAAAACTCAGCACCACATTAAAATGGTTAATTGGAATTAGGTAAGCTTTCATGTTCTGTAGTCACACAGCTGGCCTAATAATTGCGTATTCCTAGAAATTCCATCACAACAAATTTTGACACCAGTTGTCTAAAGCTCAACTTGAACTCTAGATCTAGACTAGTGAGAGATATGAATCAGTCCCAGGGTGTATAGAAAAATATACATTTATCTCATATAATTTTCTTTGTTGCACAGGAGGAAAGAAAAAAACCCCAACCAAACAAAACAAAAACAGAAAAAAACCCCCACCTAACTGCCAAAAAACAATTTCTGCTCTTAAGATACACTCCCAACCTTTCACAGAAACTTTGCTGGAGACACAGAAACGTAGAAGACAACTTTGGGCTTAAAATTCTGCTGGAGAGAATTTAGCACTTTAATCTTTCTATCCTTTATCTTTCCAGTGCAATTGTCTTCATTACAGCTAAGAGCGTCTCCCTGACACACATCTACCATGAAATCCAGTCCCAGACAGAACTGGATTCAATGAACAGAACGCCACAATTCCTTGGTGACTGGATTGGAGAGGGCTGCAGTGCACTGTACCGTAGATACTGAAAGCAGGTTCTTTTATTTGTAAAACACTGTGCCAAATGCATTCCCAGCTAAGAAGATTCTACCAGATAGCTCTCTCCATCTTTTCTCCCTCTCCAGTATTAAATAACTTATGACAAGGAAACCTCAGGTCAAATAGTACACATTCCACAATATTTCAAACATTAGTTCAAGTGAGAAAAATCTTGGTAGATAAAGCTGTAGCAGGTGGGGCAGAAAAAAAATCTCCTGTCTGCACTAGCAGAAAGCTGCATGAAGGCAACTCCAGCTGGAGATACTCCTTGGAAATGCACAATTCATTCTGATTTGCTTTCTCCTCCTTTCTATTTTTTTTCAAATCTCTCTTATCATTCAGCATTCTCATTCATTTTCCATGAGTACTTATATATGACAGAGGCTGCTGAACTCAGGACCACCATCTTCTTCTAGAAAATACAAAATATCTCACAGATAAAAACCAGCACTGACTATTTCAGTTGCACCACCACTTTAACTTGACTGTGGCATTTATTTGACACACATCACATTTATACAATATTACGAGAAGCAGTGCTGCAAATACGATCAGGAGGTTTTATCAAAAATGTAGTTAATAGGCAGCGTGTTTGTGGGCAGCCACAGTGCTACAGGTTACCTAAGAACATTTGTGTTTTGCTTATACTTCTATAATAAAAATTAATGACTTCAAAGTCTTCAGTGGGAATATCTAGGACATTCATATTTATCAGAACCGTTAGTGGCTTCTGCAGTAAGCAATTATTCTTATTGCATTAAACCGTTTATTTCCAAAGATGTATCCCCAAAAATCAAATAAATCCAAAAATGAATTATAGTCAAGACAGAAATTTACCTCAGGGATACTTTTAGAAAACTCAATTTAAAAATGCATTTACTTTTGCCTTTGTGCCAGTAACAAAGGCGGGGGAAAAGAGGGAAGAACAACAGAATCATTTTGCTTTCAGTGTTATCTACAAGACAATTCCAAAGCCAAACAAGCTGAAACCTCTCAATATACAGCTTCTATATGTGAATGGTAGTAAGGCATTGTCACCTATGACCTGGAGGTTGTTGCTAATTGTACAGACCTACTGAATAATACTTAATATGCAACAGAATATTGTTTTCAATGTTGCCCTTGAAAGCTTTGAAAACTCGCTGCTTCCAAATCCGTATGTTGCGCACTACCAAAATTTTAGTTGGCATGACAGATGTAGGAGCACACTGCAGAAAGTAATTTCTATGTCAAATACAAAAGGCAAATAGTTGCTGTTTGAAATTTAGAGAAAGAACATCACAACCAGAAGCCCCAGGAAGGAGGAAAACAAGCTGCAAGCTGCACCACATAACATTTTACGATACGAAATGAGATGTGGGCAATGTAATTTCACTTACGTGATTCATTTTATAAGCAATGCAAATGCAATCTCACTGATTACGCTCCAAAACAAAAGAGGGAATTTCATTGCTTCAGCCAGTGCAATTAGACATGCAAAAATCACAAAACTCCTATCTGCAGCAGAACAAATAGAAACCATCATTTCACATTTAGATGGGAATAACCAAGGTGGGTGAAATGCATTCTGTTGTGGTGGGTGTTGGGGAGGCATAAACTGAATTGTGCAGCATTTAAGCTCACACAGTCTGTGGTACATACCGACTCATGCTCAGAGATTAATTCCACCAAATTTGTCATAAATGAGTGAGAAGGTACCTCAGAAACACCACGACATGAGGTAAAATAACCCCCCAAACAACAATAAAACTAACCAAAAAAAAAACCAGTTGTCCCCCCCCCAACAAAACAGAACACCACCAAAAAACACCCCAAAACTGCACACCGATTTTTAATACAAGAGTCTGTTTCAGCTTTTATTTATCTTCTGGTTCCTTGAAGCTTGAGAATAGGAGGTTACTCTGAAGTAAGTCAGGCTGTGTGAATTAAGAGTACCATTGCTTTCCCTATATGGCTCCCTGGGGAGTCTATTTATTAGGCACAGGCCTGTTTTCTGATTTAGCTTAAGCACTTTTCCTAGAGAATATGACTGTCCACACCAAGAGGAATTTTCGAGTAACAGCTGCAGAACAGCCTTTTTCTGTAGGAACTATCTTGAATCAGTTCCCCTAAATGGATACACAGTACTGATTTTCATCTTCATACTCCTCTTAGTACTTAAAAGCAGAAAAAAAATAAATGTTTTTAATAGGTATTCCCATAATAAAAACTTCAGAAAAGCTTCAGCTTCTTGAAAATTAGCAATAAAACTGAAACTGATGAAACCAAAATACACATATAGATGGAATATCAGGGCACTCAGCTATACTAACTTGGGTGTGTTGCTTTTTGTTTAACAATCAAAACCACTTTTGCTTTGACTAAGAATACATGCAAAATTGCACCCACCTACCCACCCACAGTAATATTTCTCAGCATGTAAATGAAATGCAAGCTCTTCTCCCTTTACCCATTATGGAGCAGGAAAAGATACCTTCCAGGGACAAACTACAACAGAATTCCACAGCTCTGCAAGGCTATGGGGAAGTGCAAAGGAAAAAAAAAAAAATGTTTCTATGAGTTTGCAGCAAAAAAAATCATTACTAAACATTCTGTAAAAGATATAAGGATTAGGGTAGTTTGTAAGGAAGCAGGCTAATTCACTAGGTTGCTTAAAGAGACAAAAAAGAAAAAAGTGTGCAACTGTTAAAGCCTGGGAACAGCTGTCTTAGCCATTTCTTTCTTTACATCTGGATCCACTGGGCTGTTATTTTTCTTTACATTTCTGCATTCTGGCGTTGCCAGTGAAATTTCCAGTTGCACAGCACCAGGGCTGCTTGTGCTGGTGCTTACTGAAGTCAATAAAGTCAAAGTTCACAGTGACCATAATAGGACAGGAATGTGAGCTAAGTGAAACTACTTTGTTCACATCAATACTGTTACAGTCACCTATATTATATGAAATTAGCAGTTAAGATTCTCAGTTCTTTGACTGAAGTGACTAATTTCCTGCAACCTTTCTCCTCCTTCCTCCCTCCAAACGTTTTGGCAATCAAGAACAGACTTACAGACTGTTTCATAACGAATACAGCCCTTAAGGGCGAAACTGGCAAGATACTCCAGTCTGCTCCAGAAATCCCCTCTGCAATTCATTATTCCATCTAGCTCTGCTCTACTGGTTTACTCCAGCCTATAAAATCTTAAGCTCCTTTATCTTCTGCAGACTGTGAAGACTTGAGACTAACTATACTCCTAAAGGGCAAAATCATCTCTTTCTAGAATTAAAAAGCTCTGGTCTATCTATCTTCTGGAAAATCAACTGCTCTGAATCTTTCCTCTCAAAGGGCTTCGTCTGCATGATGCTGTAGAAACTGAATGGTGACATGCTCAGAGGCTTTCCAGTAGCGACTACTTTTGCCTAAGAAACCATCTCTAGCACTTGCTTTTTTCCACTGGTATTACCTACAGTAACAAGAACCACATCTATTCCTCTCCTTGTCAAATAACATGATAGATTTTTTAAATAATGATCACCTTCAACTGATGAACAGAATACCATGCAGTTCCAAAAGCGATGCTCATCTCGCCCACACAAATGACATTTTCTTGTCTGAAACATCACGATCTCCCCAAAGACCATTTCTCACCAAAGTAATACTTTGCTGTTACTATGACTTGATAGCTGCATACCCTTCACAGTGTGTCACCAAGAGAGCAGCAAATACAACTTAGCTTAACAAGCACAGGTGCGTATTTTTTGCAAAACAGCAAAATCACTTTACGTAGATCGCTGACATTCACTGTGTCACAATACCTGTCCTTATAAGCCACTCTGTGCACATACACCCTCCCCCAAAACACGATCCAGTAAGCTGCTCTGCCCTTGACCTTTGCTAAGTAACCAGGCCTAGAGAATAGCCTGAATTACAGACTTGCATTTGAACTATGTCTCAGTTTTAGGCAACCTGCCAGGTGTATGCACCAACAGCCCCAAGACATCAGTAAGCAGCGGTTTGCCTTGCTGTGCTCAACCCAGACAAGCCAACTGTCTGAAGGGAATCTAACCTCACAGGAATTTAACAAGGTCTCTGCCCTGTGGCATGTGTCACTCACTCTTTCAGCTCCCAGCCGGATGGCAAAAATGGAATTCCAGTCCAAGCGTGATGGGAACACGCTTATATATGGAGGGACAAGTACAGTGTGGTACAAAGGGAATTCAGCCCTGGGATGTTACATCTGGCCTGCCACCAGTTTAACAGATGTCAGAGCTGCACTCTGAGGCTACTACAGCATACAGCCACTTTTACAGTTCAAAGTAAGTATGGGAAGTGCTGCTGACTCACAAACTATGCTGTCATTTTTCACACTGCTAAGCAAAACAGACAAAAGTATTAACCATGAAGACCTGTTGTGTCCTGGATTTTCCCTGATCATTCTCAGCATGTGATTCTCTCTTTTATGAGTGTCCCACCAAACTCTGACTCACGGGAGATAACATATCAGGAAGCCTATCAAGGCCATTGTCTTTACCATCCAGTCCATTCACAGATCTGGTAAAGGCCACTATTATTTCCTCTCCCACTAACCCAGAACCTGTATCTGGCGCCTATAAACAGGTGGCTGCTCACACCCTCCCAACCATCCATTAGCAGCCATGTGCTCAGCCAAACCTCCTCCCAGCCCCATTCACAGAGCAGCTGCTCTAACAACTGCCTTGAGCCAGTACTGCGAGTCAAGACTTCAGACATCACAGCCTAGAAAGGAGGACTCACACAACGGCCATGCAGACCTAGGCCTAGATCTCTGTTCTCCTGTGTTCCACCTGCCTCTTCTCATGGTGTGGCTGCTGACTTGGACTAGTCCTGGAAGCTGCAAGGCCCCTCCACGAGTGGATTCAGCTCACCAGATGGGCACTGAGTATGAGCACAAGTGAAGCAACAGGAGCACTGGGGCATGGCTGCCTCCTTCCTGCAGAAGCTACACACCGGATCAACACAGCCATTTTTTCAAGTGTTAAGTAGGGTGGGTTTTTTCCTATTAAGGCAAAAATAAGAACCCCCTTGGTCTAATGAGAGTTTTCTCTATTTGCAGACACAGTTTGATCTTGCATTGCATGTTCGACTTCCAGATGACTCCTTCTGTTAGAGGTGGTATTAGGCTTGGATGAGAAACAGACTTCTAAACAGGCAAATTAAAGGCAAACAAAATGAATGAAGAAAGAAAAAAGGGAAAGCAAATATCTTTAATATATTTAGATAATAAGAGCCCTGGCTGCAGTTTCTTAATTGTGCTACAGGGTGTATTTGACAACCTTTGCACGTTCCAGTGACAGCATCTCAGGCCTAACCATCCACACTTCTTGGTTACTTCTTTTTTTTTTTATCTTCCTTGAACAAAACTGTATCCTCACATGGTGTCATGTAGGTACTTAAACAGTAAAAACACCAAGTGACCAAGCTATACACAAAAAACCAAACTATGCTCTACCCGGTTTTACAGACTGCTTTTTCTTTGTTTTCCTACAACCATTTCATTTTTTCCTGAGGGACAGGCTGACATGAATGCCACATTAACTGCCAACCCCATGAGAAGAACATTTCAATCACCCATTATAACTAAGAATCAGACCTCTAAAGTCCCCTGGCCAGGCTGTTTCATGCCCTTCCAGTAACCCTGCAGCATGGCTATCACTGCCACTTTTTATCTTATCGCCTGTTCAAACATTGTCTTCGAGGGGCAGACAACGAGCCAGACCTAAACAATGATGTTAAATGAAGACTTCCTCCCAACACAGTCTTGAACTTCTGATGAAACTGATCACTCCTCAGCAAGATAACAAACCGTGTGGGGGGTTTAAAAGCTTTAAAATCCAAGTCAAGAGAATGTAAATAGGAAGCAGGCTCCCAAGAAACAGCAAAGCTCTCACTGCATGCAAAATTCACTCTGGGCATCAGGTATCCACCAGCTATATGTACACATACATACACAGACACATGTAAAAACAAATAACAAATATACACCATCGGGATGTTTTGATTCCTTTGTTTTTTAAACACGGGGGGGGGAAAGCTCAGTCAAATTCTTTTCTGTTAAAAAAAAATAAAATTAGAGGAGGCTTTTTATCTCATTAGATTTTAATACACATCTGAAGTGGCAGCAACTTTTCCAGAGCAAAGAACTCAGTATTTTCTAATTCCATTAAAATTCAGACAACTCTGCACTAGAATTTGATGCTTGTTAAGAGAGAGTAAGTTTTTCAATGGTTTTATAAGAGTAAAAATCCAATACATATGAAACAAAACAAAAAACTTAAACCTAGGAAGTAGCAAGACTTTTGGCTCCATACTTTTTCTTTATCAGGATACTTCCTATCAAGAAGATAAGCTTTACCATCACAATCTGTGTCATTCTTCGGCAGATCTGTTAACATGATTAACATTAGAAGCACACTAGCTGCACTGAAGTGCACATTTGGCCTCTATTCAGATTAACTGCCCTTTCTTCCAGGGAGCCACAGGTAGAAGTTCTAAATGGGGATTTAGGGTTTTCAAGGATGGAAGACATCCTGTCCTGTCCAAGGCCCCACTCATTCCATCTGCAGTGGGACCATGCCCACAGCTCCACCAAGGCTGCAGCCTGGGGAAGCTCCACAGTCACTGCGGGGTCCCACCCTTGAAGAGAAGGGAGCACGCAAGATTTGTAGCTCGTGGTTGAAAGGAACAACAAAGGTCATAGAAAGATTTATTAGTAATTAAACACTAGGCATGGAAGTTGGTATGTTAGTCCCTGACCTCCTTGTAGAAGCACATGGCAGTGGGTTTTGAATAAAGGGGTAGAGTGGAGCAAGGAAGGTGGGAGAGGGAGAAGCAAGGAGGGAGGGAGAAGGAGGAAGGGAATCACTCAGTCCTGGCCCCGTCATTGATCCTGCAGTGTCCAGGGCCCTGCAACGCATGAGCAGAACAAGCACACACTCTGGGTTTATTCTTATAGATTATATAGATTATAGATTTATATTGATTTCTCCAGCCTGGAGATAAGTTTTTCACTTTCTATGCAAATTAGTTATCATGCACAGTCTGTTCTTCCAGACCTTTCTGGCTGGAGGACTTTGGGGGTGCTTGGTGGTCTTGTTCCCACCCTACAGCCCACGCCCATTCTCAGTCTCATTCCTGCATTTCTGTTGTGCTTATCTCCAGGAACTAGGACAAGGACGTTTGTCCCAGGAAAGTGCTGCCTACCACCACACAGACCCCTTCTCCAGCCACATCCTGTTCCTTCTCACAATATGTTATTACCAGCCATCCTTGGCTGTTATTACCAGAAACCCTTAGTTTGCTCCACAGCCATCTGACTATGGGTATTTGAGATGCACATCAGCCCCTTCTGGGCTTCTACAGACCCTGTCCTACAGTGCAAAATGGGGCGGTACTTTTGCATTCCTGCACCAGCCAGTGCCTTGCATCATCACCACTGTGACAACACCAGTGGACAGCTGGCAGCTCAGCACTCTTCACACTTCAAAGCACTACTCTGGCCCTGCAGAAAGTCAAATTCCCACTGATCCCCACAGGTGCACTCAGGCCCTTCAGGATGTAGAAATTATCTCATATTATTCTTGTAACCTTGAACAATGTTGGGAAATTGTTTATGTTTTGTTTGGAAATTACACAAAAGTCTCAGGTGGGTTCATTCTACACTTGCACTTCACCTACACAGTGAACTCTAAGCCATCTGACACCACAAGACACATAAACCAGCCATTTCATAGCTGTGTCTCATGAAGTACCTTCGCAAACAAACTGCTCTCAGCCACACGTTAAACACAGGGCCATTACTAATCTGTGCAGGGATACAGATCGATAACCTCACCTTTCAGGAAGTGCCAATCTCTGCAGCTCCCAGTCCCCTCTTGCTGTGCCTGGTTCCTGCTTCAGGCTGTTGTGCCAGTACAACTGTACAGGGACAGACAGTGAACAGGACTGCAGAGCTGAACTGGGCATCATACTCCAGGGATTACTCTGAATTCCCAATTATGCTACACATATGACACAGACACTTGGGCGAACAGAGCAGCACTGCAAAGGAGCGAGGGCTGCTCCAGTTAGCAGCACCACCACCCCAAACAAGCAGGGCCAAAGAGCTCTCGTAAAACCATTGCTTCACACGCTCCTTGGCATTATGAATTCAACAACAGTGGATTGAACCAGCCACATGGGATGTTACAACAGAAGTTAGTTTGAGCAGCCTAAAGCAGCCCCAAGTTCCAGGTCTTTGCGACACCACTGTGCAAATCAGATTGCTGGCCCAGTCAGGAGTTTAACACCACATCTGAAGGCAGTGGCAAGCCTTGACTAGGTGTGCAAGTGAAAGCTTTCTTTCATCAATGATTAAGCCATACAAAACAGACAAAAATACCACAGGAAAAGAAATATTAAATATTTTACCCTTTTTAGCAATATAGTTCAGTTCAGGAGAATATTTCATGGCATCTTACTGTTTCTGCAAGGACAGTGAAGGCAATCTCAAAAATCTTGATCCCATAGAAACTTGTCACAAAACTTCCATGCACAGATGCTGCATTTCATCACGTCAAAACATTTCCCCAGGAACAATTACAAACTGGCCTTTCAAATGCATATGATGGGGCGTGTGGCCCAGTGAAAGCACACGTTATTGAAGTTCTACCCTCTTTATCATTTTCATAAACATTTAAGTCACATGCTGCAGAGCAGCCTCCCTGAAAGCTCCTTCAAGTTTCATTCCAAGAGAGTCGGGATCAGCCACCTTCTCACTAAGTGCAGGAAGCAGAAGAATGAGAAAGCAAGTAAAGCTGTCAATACAGGGAATTGTCTGTATGCCATTCCTCTATAAAAACACGGGCACTGTGGAACATTAAAAGTCCTTTTCAGACACCGTGTCACTACTAACAGCTAATATAACAGGAAATTTTAAGTCAAATACTGTATTAGCCAAAACTACAACAATAAACAGCAAAGTTGCCATGCCTTGCATAAAAATGAAACCCTAAGGAAACCTAGAGCAGTTTGTTGATACCATGTGCAGTCTAGGCTACATGCATAATGTAACAGTGCAACTGCTAACAGCAGGCTCAGAGAAGATAATTTACGCTTGTTTTTATGGACATGAGGAACTGATCTTTGAAGTTGTCCCTAATGAGATTCTGCTTGGCCCTAACAGCATCCTGAGAGAACGTGCTGGTTTTCTCCCCTGCATCCGGTGCATATTTATGATGCAAAATCCAGACCTATTTAAATTGCACATGTGGACTGGTGTCCCCCCGTGCCGTCGCAAAGTCAGATTCTCACAGTGGGGGAAGTACCTACCAAAACGCCTCAATTTAGTTTCAAGTATTTTCTGTAATTACCCATTCCACCTTTACTAAATACCAAAAGATACATGGGGGTTAATGAATGTGGTTCCTTTTTCCTTTGTACAGTTGACCTCCTAACTTGATTAGAGCCGCCAGGTCAATTGGCAGCCGTATCACACACTGAGGAAGACACATCCAAACCACAGTCATAAGGCTCCCCAGAGAAAATACAAGTGTAGCTCTGCAATGGATTTCAAAAACACAGGCAGCAGCATAAGTAAGGCAAATAGGAAAAGATTTTTGCTGTGCCCTGTGTAGCTTTAAGACTACACCCACCTGTTCTTAAAAGGCCTTTCAGTTAAGAGATCTGCAAGAACCATTGAACCAACATCACTAAAATCTCAAGTTGTAACTAATGCAGTAGCCACAACACCTCCTACAACTACAACATGCTGTGGTACAGCTATCAAAACCTGGCAGTGGGGGAAACACAATGTTCACAGGGAACAGACCTTAACCCTGTCACGCTCACAGAACACGGGGCACCACATCCGTAATGACACAACCCTTCTACAGTACTGGACCAAAAATGACTGCAAAAGCTGGATAAACATTTAAGAACATTTGTTTAAATGCTGCCTGACATACCTTTGGTAGGTGAGTCCCCGGAGCAGTGCTGCTAGCAAGTGTCATTGCCCACTTTGGGCCAGGGCACTGACACACACTTGGCAACAAATCAAATAAGGACAGCCTAGATTTTACTCTCTCTTCTATACTTCTCCCAGATATAGCCATCCATATACCATGGTTCTTGATTATCACTGCTGCAGGTCAAAGTATTCAAGTAAACTAAGGACAAACTGAGGCAGTTCAAGAAACTTTTTCATGCTCCATTCAACTGTTTCTTCTGCAGGAGAACAACTTTTGGGAGGGTGCTAAAATCAGAAGGTTGGCCACTCCAGCAGCTCCCCATGTAGCTGAAACATATTACTTTAGTTATACCATCAAAGAATGAACATTTTAACTCTTAATTTTCTGTCTTTTCCTGTTTGGAAGATAGAGGGGGGGCGGGGGGGAAAAAAACCCATAAATTCTTTGAACATACCTGTCAGCACTGTCCATGCTGTATGACTGCAGAGCATGTTGTTTAAGATTAGATGACTCAGAGGACAAATAGCAGGATGCCTGATTTTTCATTTAGAGCTCATTATCTAATAACACACTAAACAAATAGAAATTCTACCCCACTGACAGCTGTTTGGTGCCTTAAAAAAACAAAACAAAACAAAACACCCCCATAAAACAACAAAATACCAGAAAGAATCGTGCTTTAATTCCTATAAACAACAAGCATGGCCACGCTTCCGTGCAAACAACTACAAGGCACAAGTCTGGAAGTTCAAAATCTAAAAAACCTTTTTGTTAGGTAAATAGTAAGACACATGCAAACACAAAAGACAGATTCCAACACTGCCACCACAGCAATACTGCGATATGTATCGCACTGCTGCGCTTCACGCTAGGGCAGGAACGTCTTTAAACACATATGCAGCAGTAAAACCGTAACAAAGTAAATACGGCTGCGGGTGCAAGGCGTGCTGTGTCCCAGCACACCTCAAGCCAACATCTTCAGTCCGGTTATTTCTGGGGATTTGAGATCATTTATACATTTCTCAACTTCCATTTATTCTGTGTTGGTCATCTCCAGTACATTCCTCCTGCATTTTATTGTATAATTGTCTGGACCTGGCGCTGTCTCTTTACAGACAGATATACAGAAAATTGCCACATCTTATTCCAAATCTTCTATAGGACCCCATTTAATTGGAACTAATTAATAAAAAAACTCTACCAACCTCCTGGCTCTATGTGTTTCATAAAACAGTGTTTTAACTCTTCACTGAATGAGATGATTCACAAGAGGTCTTTCTCATTCTGTAGAATAGCATCTTAAAAAGCTTCTGAGAGGAACACTGACTGAAAATAGTGACAGTATGAAATGATGGCATGAACTGACTATCAAGGAAGCCAGGTGATCCAAAATTAAGTTTCAACTTCAATTGATATTTCTCTTGACAATCTAGACTGGATGCAAGGATTCTTTTCAGGAAAATATGCTCTGTAATAATGATATCTAAAATGAATGAGCCAGAACACAAAACAAAATCCCCCTAAATACAGACCATTTTAATTCCTTGAGACCAGGGATTTCCTTTCTATTCTCACTCAAAGAAAATGAAGTCTCCATTCTACATTTATACATTTTTAAACCAACCTGTCTTCTTGCAGGCATAGAACTCATGGTGATAGATAACTAACAACAAATGAAAACCCCACACGTTAAAGGTCTCTGTTTTGCTGCCAAGATGATGTATCAGGTTCTGAGAGGAGTAGTGTGTGTGATCCTTCCATTAACACAGCAGCGCCCTCAGAAAGCAGCCATGCAGAGTAGCTGAGCAGAACACCACCAAAGGTCACAGTGGAGATAAAATAAGGAGGGGAAAAAAATCATATACCACCCCAAGGATTACCATCAGCATTTTAATTCTCAGAGGGTGTTTGAAACTCCTATTACAGCATTTGATCTGTGCAGTCTCATTATACATTTCTAGGAGAAAAACTGTCTTAAGAACTTTATGCAAACAATTAAAATAACCTCCAAAAGAAGTTACAATATGAATCATAACTCTCTCAAAAACCCAAAGAGGGTACATAAGTGGAAACTTTCAAGGTAGAGAATAGCAATGAGAGCAGAACAAAATTAATTCTTCTTGCAAACATGCCTTCCTGTCAAAGCTGCAAACATCCCTGTTTAACAAACAAGATGATGGAAAATCAAACTAATGTCAAGAGAGATATAATCAAAATGAAACAATTATATATAAAACTTTCAAGTAATTGAAAGATTACACCTGGGCTATATATAATTTTTTCATGTATAATCGTGTATTTATTTAGTTTTAATTTATTCACTCCCTTCCAAGAGGAAAAGTGAATGCCTGGATGACTTTAAACTTACAAAATAAACACATCACACAGAAGAAATTTCCCTCTTCCTTAATATCTGTCAATTATCATAATCTTATATGTACATTGCTAACAACCAGAGAAAGGAAGTCTTTGAAAGGATCATTGCTTAAAACCGAGGGAGCCACTTAACCTGGCATTTTTAAGTGACAGGTCCTGTCCCATTGGAAGCAACAATGATGTCACTAATCTCTGCATTTTATAAGTATAGGACAAGGCTCCTATGCATTAAATATGCTGGACTACATGAAATTCTAATTCTGAACATAATTTTCCCCAAAACTACTACTTCACCCTTCACAGGAAAGCAAATAACCCATTGTTAATGCTCACTGCTGGCCAGAAGCGAATGTGCCTTAAGAAACAAAGAAGCCTAGAGTAATTAAAAAGTAATGACTTTTTTCTTTGTGCTCCCTATATAAAAGGAACAGGAGGGAAGATATACTGGACTAGCACCTTTTCCTTCCCATAAACTGATGCAATAGCTAAACATTTAGGAGTAATGTGCTGACCTTCCTGCTCACAGTCTCTACACTCAATTCCTTTTACCAGAGAAATTGTAAACGTGGTAAATAGCAAGTTTCCTGGCTTACAAATACATCAGATCAAGTCCCTCTATCACGCTCCTTTCTCCTTCCCTCCCCCATCCTCTCTCCATCTGCTGCCCTCCTGGGAAGGGAGCGCTACACTTAATGGCTCTGTGCTTTTAAGTCTAATGTGCTGGATATAAGCTAATGCCCAGTACAGTAAGTGGAGACTTTGCTGCAAGGAAGCCTCTGGTGCTGTTTTTTCCCTGTCCAGCAGAATCTCTGCAGCCCTAATGTCAGGCAGGATGAAAGGAACAGAGGGGCTGGGAATATGAAATCCACAACCTGTGACAAAAACAAGTCCTGCAAGACAAAGCCCAGTAATTTAAATAAACTTTTGGTAAAAACAGGAGACAGTTAGATTTTGTTACTCCCCTCAACATAACAATTTAAATTTAGAAAATACGCCCATTATAAAATAGGACATATAAAAATAGGGGCAAGCATCTCCCTATCAGTGGAGAGTACACAGGTGAACTCTGTTGATAGCAGAAATAAAATGGGTCTTATCCATCAGTTATGAAGTGGACACGTGTATTTGGGGATTACGAGCTGACCTGCTCTCCAGCCATCCTCTCTGCCCCACTCCAAAGGCTTCAGCAGCAGCAGCAGCACTGCTCATCCACCAGCACTTAGTGACAGCCAAGAGCAGCAGATCCTGCAGGATACATACAGCTCGTGTGCTGGGAGAAATCTCCAGGTTTATCGAGGTTATGACCAAGCTTTATGGTCAACTCTTCAGGAGATAAATAAAATGACTCCAATGCCAGGTATCTAAACTTTATTGTTTGGAATCCAGACTTGCCCGTTTTCTGCTCCAACCACTTGGTACTGCTCCAGGAATGTTACTGGGTGCAAGATTATCCTACCCTAACTTTTTCTTTGAAAAAGGCAGCAAAATCAAAACCATTAAATGAAGTCTAGTCACATTTACTACAGGACAGAATTGGTTTGACTTCAGTGTTTTAAATGCACACGTTTGCTGTTTTATTTTATGTGATCTTAATTTGCTGGGTTTTTTTAAAATTTCTTTAGCAGTTAATATATTGGTTTATATTGTGGTGGATTTGGCAGTGCTAGATTAATAGCTGGAGTTGATAATCCAACTTAAACAAGTCCATAATTCAGCCACAGCTTCCTCATAATTAAAAACAACCACACAGTAACACAAAACTTGCCCTCTACAATACACAATCTAAAAATTGCAACCTTAATGGCCCACATCAAAACCGAAAGTAAATGGGTAAGACTTGAACTTCCAAATCCCATCAAACAAGCTGTTTGCATCTTCTGAAATATCTGCTGTGAAGTATGTGTGTGTATATACACACACAGCCTTAGCTCCTTCCTCTCTTTTGCGCTGCTCTGCACATTCACGGTGCAGAGAAGACCTGAGAGCCGTATCAGGCCCTCTGCAAGCAGAAACAACCTCGATGAAGTCCATAAAACTACAGCTGCATGTGCCAAGTATGATTCAAACCACTGGAAACAAGAAGTCATTGCTCCAAGGACCAAAACTCACAACTTGCTGGAAAATCCACTCTAGGGACTCGGGAAAACCTGGTGTGAGTTATGAAGTGAATGATTTTCCCATGCAAGACCGAGGGCACTTCCTACCCAGCACTGGCACTCCCCTCTCCCTGCCGGCACATATCACTGGAGGGGATGCAGGTAACCCCAGCAGCAGACTGGGCTGTGCCTTCCCAGCAGTAACTTTACAAGGCCACTGTTCAGAGACGCAACTTTTAAAGGCATCTCCCTGCCTTACTGTACTTCTGCTATGCCTAGAAGCATTTATTTTCTCAAGTTACATCATGGCATTGTACAGAATTCAAAACCAAACTGTTCCAGTGTTCCTTTAGGGAGGAGACACACTAGCCCTCCATTTCTGAATTTTTCCATGGATACATGTTAGGCCACTGACTCTGAAATTACTGACTTCCACCTCTGGGAGCTCAAGATCAGAAATGTAAACTCAAGAAATTAACGTGCCAACATTGAGTACAAAAATCAATGTCCATGACCAACACTTGATCACTTCTGAAATAGTCTTGCATCAAACATAAGCTAGCTGCATATAAAAATTTAACACATAACATAGACATCTAAACTCACATTGTTTATAGGGCTTTCCTTTTGCTTATTTGTCCAACAAAAAATTCTAGCAAGGGTTTGTAAAGGTAAAGAATAAGATGTGTGATAGGTAGCTGCAGCACTTTCCTTGGAATAGCCATGTGTTACAGGGAAAAGGAACAGGCTCCCTCATCACTGCTGTCAGGGGAGACCGGCCTCATCCTGCCACTAGGAGAAAACCATGAGCCAAAAATTCTCCAATGGATAGCAGCGTGGGACCTGCAAATTTAGTTATTAACTCTCTGTTTGGAAATCTATGCTCTAGAAGTTGTTTCACAGGACAGATTGTATTCTCACCCTTCAAGCACTAAATAAAAGCAAGAATCTGCTGCTTCCACAACAATATCCCTACCGCCCTGATATTTTAAAAAAAGAAATTAACAAGTTTCCAGTGACAGTACAACATCCTGATTGCAACATATATCCATCTTTTTTGTCTAACTACTTCACAGCAAAGAGCTTCCTTGGTGAGCAGCCTCCCTCCAGCACAAGGTACTGTGGCAGGAGCCACTGCTGCAAAAAGCATTCCTGGTCAGATCCCATCACACATCTCCCACAAGGTAAGAATACACTGTGTGTTGCACATAAACATGAAAATGCAGGTCAACTGTATCTCAGTATGACTGACCACTAAATGAACCATACAGGTAACACTATGGTGTAGAATCAGACCACGTAATGAAAATTTTCTTTTATAGTCCTCAGCTACTGAGATGGGGCCTTACAGATAGAGTGTTTGTCACCCAAAGACTCCTCTGCATGATTAATACAGCTCAAAAGAACACCAACACACATGAACACAAAAACCTTTTTCTTTTTCTCCCTCTCAGGGTTTACCAACAGCAGCCAGACTGACTCTACAAGATGTTTTAACAGCACATTTTCACAATGAAAATCTTCATGTAGTCTTATTTCTGCAAGAAAGGTGAACAAATATCCCCCTCCTTCTATCCTTGCCCACTGGTGGACCAGTAAGCATAGTGCCAGCTCCCTGTGCTGGCCACCTCTGTGACCCTCTACTGGTGAGGCTACACCAAGAGAGAGATCACTGCAAGTAGCTCATTAGAAAAAAAAAAACCCAACAAACCAAAAAAACCCCCCCACAACCAACCAAAAACCCCACACGACTACATGGACATTTCTAACCTGGACTGTTCCAGCGTCACAATCCATACAGCAGACTCCAAAAGGCTCTGCCAGCGCTCCTGGGGAGGTGGCAGAGCGTGTGGCACAGGGGCAGGAAGGAGCAGCTGGGGAGCAGCAGGTTCAGCGCTGAAGCCTTTCTTTATCTCAGGGATCTTCCCCCCTTCCAGCCCTGTGAGCAACCTCCAGGCACAGCTTTTCTCATTCAGACAACACGTGGGAGCTGCAGAAGGCTGATACCTCACACTGAGGGACTGATGGATTGATTTTGATAGGCAGAGACTGCTCTGGCAGCCTGATCCCACCAACACAAGAGGTAAAGGGTTTATCACCAATTGAAACCAGACCTGGCTTCCATCTCAGGGCAGGGCAATGTGGAAAGACAGTAATAATAGGGCAATGGTGGCAAAAAATTATTTTAAACCTATCCTACATTTATAATAATAATAATATTGGCACTTTTACAGCATTAGCCTTCCAGGGACGTCAGACCATTTTTTTAAAGGTAGCTTGGTATTATTCCTTTTTACAATGACAAAAAGAAAGGTCAGAAATTTAATCAATTTTTCAAGAGTGCTTAGCATATTATGACTGCACTGTATAAACACAATACAAGGGGCCTAAATTTGAATTTTAATTACAAAACTGTAGTTCCTGAGCCTTACATCACCACTGTATGGACACTTTGAGTATGCTCCACCCTCCAGCATCCCAAAAGGCTCTAAGCGTAGCTTCTTTACAAAGTTATTTTCATTTTACATGTAAAATTTAAGTTAAGAACTTATGTGATGCTTAGATTTTTGCACAAATAACTTTGAACAATGTAAAATCAGTGAGGTGGTAGAGATCCTCACTCACACAGACATGCACAGACACCAGTAAGAGAGTTTTCTTAATGACAATTAAAATTGGCATCCTTGCCACACGGCTTCCGTTGTTCTGTGGCAGAAAGACCACAAAACACCACCAGTTCCTGGCCTTCTTCTGGAGTGGGGGACTGTTTATTTCGGGACAGTTGTAAGGGTTTTCACCTCCACTGTCTCCCTGCCCATATTCCGCTGGAATCCCCACCAGGCACTGCAGGGAGAGCTCAGCTGCCTCGGGGCAGCTGCTGAAAGGCTCCTGCTCTTGGCTAAAGAAAAACAGGTTTGTTTTCCTTCACACACCGGGCTGGGAACTGCTGCAGTCAGTGAGGGACCAGCCAGGGAAAGGAGACTAAACCTGCACCAAGGTAAACTGATTGTGAGCCGTGACCCCAGGAAAAAAATCCCTGTGTCAGAAAGTAACGCTCGAGTTTTAAGCACACTCATTCAAAGTACTCCTGTTTTCACAGCCGGAGCGTTAATGTCACTTGATTGTTTCAGAGAGTACTGGTTTATTTATTTATTTGGAAAAATAAGTAGTGAAAAGAAACCTGGGTGGTCATGGACTGTGTATGCTTTTGTAAAAAAAAAAAAAAAAAAAAAAAAAGAAGTGTTATTAATGGCCAGAGCAACAATTTCCAGCAAAACCACAACTCTGTCACATCAGCATCAGCTGAAACATCCTGCCCAGTCACACGAGGCACAGCTGACTGGTGTAACACTGAATCTCTTATTATCTCAACCAGTAATATTACATATACCAACTCCACTTTTCTGTAAATGTCAAATGAGTTCATATACTGCTAATGACAACTCTTTTCCCCTCCCCCTAAATATTACACACCTTACATGAAACAAAAATCGAGAATATTGCAAATCAAATGCATGATTTCCCACGAATCTCAGTGGGAGTTTATAAAGCCCATTAAATGCAGGATGGTTTCCCCAAGAAAAAAAAGAAAGCAAGATCCTCCTCCCTCTCAAGGTTAGTAGTCTAATAAGATCTCTGGGTTTTAACAAGGTAAGGCTTCATCACAGTTGAAAGTTTTTTCTTCTATGATCAAATAGCTGTGTTTTTATTTTACTATTATTATTATATATACACATTTACACACAGACATTTACGTACTTTGTTCAACCATACATATATTTCTACCAATATAAAGCTCTGCTTATACTCTTTGTTTTAAAATAAGAATATTCACATGGGGGATTGCTCTAGTACAGAAAAGGCAGTAAAATTATATAGTTACAGATTGAAAAATGTATCTCCAGGTATGAATAAACTTATTTAGAAGACTTTTGCTCTGGCACAGAAGCCTCTATCTTTCTACTCCCCTACTACTGAATTTAAACCATAACAGAGTTTTAACATGCATTCAAACTACCCTAAAAACAAGCCACCAAGCCATGTTGGTGAGACCAGAGGAAACCTAAAGAACTCCTCTAACAGGCTCAGCCTGCAGCAGCTCAGGCTACAGCTGTTTTATCTTCACAAAACTCCCTCATCCTCACCAGATAGGCCTGTCCAAAGGGGCATTTTCCATAACAGATACACAAGGTTTATTACACTCTTCCCTTTTTTTTCCCCTCTGCAAGTAAATGGGGTGTTGTTCCTAAACAGGAAGATTCTTCCGTCTGGTTGAAACGTAAGTAAGTAGTTTTTCGTTTGAATTTGTCCCCAGGCTGCATCCTACTGCTGCTCAGTGGTATTGTTGGTACCACTGCTAGCAGCCTCATACAGAATATCTCAAAAGTCTAAACAGGTTTAAAAGCTAGTTTGGTTTTAAAAAACAAACAAACAAACACACCCCACCCCACCCCCCCCCCGCAAAAAAAAGCCCCTCAAACACACGCTTATACACCTAAGGAGCAAGAAGCACTTCCCTCTTAAAGTCACAATTCTTGAAAAAAAAAAAAATTGAAAGTATGAAAACTTTCAGAAGAATAATAATCAACATGAAGCACAGGGGAGCATATTATAGTTGTTATTTATTATTTTGCAGCTGTCCTTGAAAGCAGGGAACTAAGGTGATGCAGTTAATTAAAACTAAGTGAAAGTAAACATTAATTGGACAAAGCACTCAAATACAAACGCTTTATAACATTCAGAAAGCAAGTGAAACCTGTGGGTGGGAACATTGCTTCAAGATGACAAAATAATATTTAAAATTACATCCCTTTACGCAAAACAACTGTGCAGCAAAAATTGCCTTTAGAATACCTGTTCAGACATTAATTAGTCAAGAAATAAAATAAAAAGGCTGGACAACCTGATTCAAAAGTTATACTGGCAAAACTGCTGTTGCTGCCAGCCCAAGCAAAAGGAGCTGTAATAAATACACTGCTGTTTACCTGACAGTACACTTAAACAAATTGACTAAGGAGTGCTGGTATAAAAATATGTATAAAGATAACTGTATCGCAGCTGATTGAACTACACGACACTGTCACATGAAAGGCACAAAATGAAAGTGGGAGAAAAAGCCCATGAACAAGCAGAGTACTGGCAGTAGTGCCTTACTCACCAGATTTATGCTGGTGATATTGCATGGACTCTCCTTTACTCTGTGTGAAATCAGAGTTAGGCCCAAAGGATATGAGAACTTGTAAATGGTTCAGTGCAGGCCAAGAACTCAGTTCTCACCTTTGCACATGAAGATGCATATCCATAAAGAAATTACTTCTAAAACCAGTATTTTCTTTAGCAAAGAACACTGTCCTTAAGCTGCACCCAGCTACTGATTTATGGCATGCAGCAGGGTCCTGCAGCAATAATTGCCCTGCTATTCACACACACGTCACAAAATTCAGCTCCCATGTTGCTTTACTCATTTCTCTTCATCCCATGATTTTTAAAATAAATTTTTCACTAGGGAATAAAGCCTCTTCAAATTCCCTCTTAGGAAAAAAAAAAAAAAAAGGCAAACCACAAAAGGCAAACCACAAAACAGAAAAAGAAACCAGCAAACCAGACACATGCATTACTTTAGAAGACAGCAACAAAGAAAAGCAGACTGTAAAACCAAATCAAATCAATCCTGGCGGCAGCAGCAACGTGGCACTAACAGAGATATAACAGGGTAAAGAGATCATGGTTTCTTTGTTAATACTGCTTTTACCAATTTTCTGTTCAGATTTCTCACTTGATGACAACCTCTTTCAGAAAAACACACAAAACTTCCATTACAATACATTGAAAAGACAAATACAGACTCCATCTGAAGCTACCACATAATCCAGTCTCCCCTTTCCAGAAACAATGTCACTGTTCTTACATCACACAAACCCTCAGCATACCCATATCTTCACTTCCTTGCTTTCCTCTACCCACCTGGTAGGATCCTGTCTTTTCTTTCTCAACAGGTTTTCTAAAACCCATCATTTGCTATCCAGACTATACCTGAACTCGCCTCCTGCACTTGAGCATTGCTGTCTCTGCTTCCTCTGTGAATCTGAGACTAATTAATTTCCAATTTTTCTAAATGTTGATCTCCCTTTCATGTGCCACAGCCTCTGCTAAAACAAAATTTCTAATTTTAAGAAAGTTGCAGAATTTAAGTTAAAAATTATTTAAAATACTGTCACTGTACTGTACTTTGATGTTTCAGTTTTTATCTCAACTACACAATTTTTTGAAAGAAGAAAAGTATCTTTCAAGACATCCATCAAGTTAGTATCATTTAAGAGATACACTGTCCCTTAGAGGAGTGCCTATAGAAATGTTTCTGAGATTTTTAAACAAAGCATGAACAATTTTTACAGCATTGAACACCACACTTAGTCCTAAATTCAGCTCCCATTGAAGTCAGTGTCAATAGGAAGGGGTTATTTAAAACTGCTTTCTGATTTTCTTTTGTTTGCTTTGAATTCATTCTCTAAATAAGATTTGTACTTAATGTCAGTCAGAAGCACAGCCTGGAGTGCAAAACATGCAACAGAAATTTGCTGACGGAAGGTCTGAAAAGTGCATCAAGACATGGAAATGTTTCTAAAATCAAAGTTACATCATCGTGGTAGTAATAAATCAAATCAAATGTAATTAATGGAAAGTTTTTCACCTTGAAAAGTCAGTCACATGCACGACAGACACTCTTCAGCATCCTTCCTAAAGTTGCCTTTAGGAACATTGTAACCACATGAAATCCTATTAGAAGGTGCTGAACTCCTACATTGTGACTCTTCCGGCAGGCTTCTACATAACAAAAATGCAATGAAGTACCATACAACTTTCCCCCCTTATTATGCAAAATCCTTATTAAATTCAATAGTGTGACATGGTTCAAAATCCTGCCTAACAATGGCTCTCAGGATGTCAAGAGATGTCGGCTTTGTTTTAGCTTCACGTGCTTTTCAGTCTATTAATGCTAAAAGAAAAAGAACCTTCACATAAATAACCGATAAAGATCAAACCCAACTATACAATGGGAAGGAAATTCAGAGTTGAAACTGGTAGTTAGCTCTTTGCTAAGCAAGCAGCCCATTGTGCCTAGGTGCTGCGGGCACAGCGACCCTGGGTGCCACAATACCAGGAATAACAAGGTGAGGGAAGGAACCTTCAGCTCCCCACTTCCCATGGTTTTGTTGGTTCGGGCCAGGGCTGTTGTTTAAAGAGAGTATTTGTAGTTCTTCGGAGAAACTAGAGGGCAGCCCCCGACTCCTTTGTGCGGCAGGTTGTGAATGGAATGTGGAATGCGGCACACGTTCCACTCGCAACCAGGAGGACAAAGGATTCACTGATCAGGGGGGACAATTAGTCCCAATTAGGCCTATTTCGCAGCTGAGTGTAAGCGCTGGGGGAAGGGAGCTTAAATTTTAAAGCAATGGGTCCCTCAGGCGAGTTAAAGGGAGATCAGTAAAGTGACAAGCTTGAGAACATGGGGTGAGTTCCACCGAGGTGGTGGCACCGAGCCCCAGCCACGGCCACCTCCAGGAGAGGATGAAGCAGCTTCTCAGTCCTCAGACACACCGAGTAAGAGACCCGATAACCATTTTGCCTTTTAGCTTCAATGACTAACTAACCAAATGTCTCAGCTTTCAACCCACTCCTTGAGCAGCAGTCCTCCGTCTCAGCACAGGCAGGCACACAGCAGGCACGCAGGCAGGCACACAGGTCGGGAATACTCACATATGCACATGTGGAGGCTGGAACCGGCTCTGATTGATGTTGTAGTGTGTAAACGCCTGCGTTGGGTTGGAGCTGTATTCATCCACCGTTATGGTAACTTTGCCTTGTGAAGGAATTCCATGAGCCATCCTTCCTCCTTATGGACATGAGCAGCTCACAACTTCCCAAGGCCAGGAGCAGGGTAGGGCATTGTGGTCCGGGCAGCTCCTGATTCCCAGCAGCTCCGCATCAACTCTGTGACCTCTGCCAGGAGAGAAAGACAGCACATGCTGCTATAAGCCATGAGATGTAAACATACACAGACCTATTACTCTACGCTGTCCTGATTTCCATTCAGATCTGAGATCTTTTCTGTATTCTTGATGTACCCATCACCTTCTCTAAGCATTACAATTCACTTTTTTTTTTTTAATGACCTCATCATCCAACTCCATCATCATTAGACACATCCAAAGATGAATGCTTAAAGTAACACTTTATCTTCAGGGGATGGGGGAAGGGGGAATAAAATATCTCTGTTGAATGCTCCAGTTAAATACTCCCCATTTCGTATCCTTTATTTTTAAAAAATCTTATATTAATTGCAACCACAAAAATTCACAAATGGACCCAGTTTCCTGAAGGACAAATGACTTTCCACAAATATGCACACTTGTTTTCAAGGTGCTGTTGTAGCTTTAGAACACTGAGTAACAACGGAGAGATTTACAAGAAACTGATGTAAAGAACATGTTACAATTGCATAGCAAAAGGTACACCCAAATACCTCTGAATCAAAGTATTTATTTGTCCAAAGAAAGGCAAGTATCTAGGCAATGTTAACAAAATATCCATATTATAGCTCACTAGCATTGAAACTGGCTTGGATTCACTGTTACCAGACAGTAATGATTTATCTGACAGACTTAAGCATGATTTTACGCATAAATACTTCTGCATAAGATGAAAGAAATAGGCTCTTCCCTCTCCATGCTTCCCTATCTTTCACTTCTTCAGAGTGCTCTTAAACATATTTTGCTTTAGGACTGGATGCGTACTGTAATATTAGCATAACCCAATAGCCAGAAATCTCCCAAACACGCTCCATTGAGTTTCTTGCACAAAATCTGAGCTTCGATTTCTTCAGTCAATAAACTGAGGATACCTCAGCTGCCTTCCTTTCAGAGGGACTCTGTGAAAATTGATCAGCTGATGTTCGAAGAATACTTTCAAGATGAGCAACTTTTTAAAAGCCCCATTTATGAGGCACCTCCTCAGCTGGGACACGCTATGCTAGCTGCAAGGACTTACATGAAATCATGACACTCGGAATCCATCGATATTCCTCCCTTTAGTTGCCACATATAAGAGTGGACTTTTCATATCTGGAGTAGGTTTTACAAAAGTAAATCAGTGTTTACTGGGAAGACAAAGAGATGGGAAAGAGAAGAAAATGACTTGAGCCCTGAGCATCAGACTAAGCAGTATTTTTCCAGCGCAATTTTCCTGGACTTCTCTAGCTCCCAGATAGAAATGTGCTTGCCATGTGTAACATTAAACATTCGAAATCTTTGATTTGTATTCAAAATATATTTTTAATACAAAGACTAATTTCCAGTTTGGCATGAAGCATGATGAAAATGCTCTGCAAATGGCAGATGGCCTGCTATAGGCCATTTATTTTACTATTTTACCACCTCAGGCCTATGTAGGTTTCCATATGTTAGTTGGGTTAAGACATTCTGCAACCTGCATTCCAGTAACTGGATTCTATCCTTCATCTTCTGTAGCATTGGAAGGAAAAAAGTATACTTTAAAAAAAAAAAAAAAAAAGAAGAAGATGAAATGTAAAGCACCAATTCAAAAACTCACTAGTTGGTTACAGCATTGTAACTGTGGTTATGGTCTGATCTTCCCCTGTAAGACCTAGCAGACCTCTCTTGTGAGAACAAGGTTTCAGCACCAAAAAAAAGCAACCGTGAGCTTTGCTGAAACAAGTCTTTGCTGTGTTAGATGCGATGTAAGATGCTGCAACAACTGCTCACATAATGTAGTGGTTATCACACCAAGTTTGCAGCTGTTTCCTGAATTTCCTTTACAATTATATTTTAGTGTTATTTTGCATAACAGTAAAACACAACACCTGCTTCAAACTGCAGTCCTGTTCCAAGCACTGCAATTCTTTTGAGATAGAAACTACGAAGAGTGCACAACACAGAGCAGCATAATTGCCCTGTACTGAAAAGTAAATACAAATGAAAACATCTTCCTGCCAAAGAAATGACTGTCATTAACGAAAATGCTGGCCATCAGAGCTCCTGAAAAAAAAAAAAACCTAAGAGTTTTTCTTTTACACTGCAAGAACTTTAGAGCCTGTATCTATTAAGAAGTAGTGTGAAAATTATATGTGTAATGTTATTTTTTTCTGCAATTAACAGCAACAACATAAAACAATGCATTAAGAAAACAACAAAAATATGCTTGGGATTTCAGGAAAACTAAATGACACTGTTTTCAGCGACCCAGCATAAGAAAGGTCAGAACATTAAATTTCATATTATAGTTCACTCATGGAAGAAAAATCTAATTTGTTCACGAGAATGAATTATACATAAAGATAATAAGCATTTTTTACAATGTTTATAACAGTCCATGTTACAGAAAGAAATTACAACTAACTGGCATAAAACAAATGACAAGAGAATACTTAAACAGCTGTATTAAATACTCTTAAGTTGACTCTCAGTAAGACTATAAGTGTGTAAGCTGCAATTGCTTCCCATTGTTCTAATCTTTAATCTTAAAAATAAATCTCTACTTAAATTAAGACAAAGTTGAACAAACCATCCTTTTAAAATGAAATTCAACAGCAAATGCCAGACTGGGGGTAAAAAAAAAAAAAAGTATAATTTGAAGCTGGCTTCTGTGACAATTCTCTTACTTTCCATTTAGTACTCCATAGAGTACTACAGCTCAACTATCACAAGTATCTAATTATTACCTTCTTTACTGTGAACGTCTCTGAAGAAAATAGAAGAAGCTGAACATTTCAAAACTTTAAAACAAATGTATTTTAGACCCAAGATTAAAAAAAGAAATTAAAGAAGACTTCTTCGAATCACTACCATTCTTCTTTCTCCAACTATGAGCACTACTTGAAGGTTACACACAGGAGATGGGTACAAAAAAATAAAAATTGCATTCTTTTCCCATCTATCAAGTAAAACAACGTGTAATATCCTCCACACCTTTCGAGGCAGTTTTAAGTAAGAATGACTATATTAAAAACCTAACTGATGATTTTTCAGCATGTTGGGTTTTCCCCGATACAGGCTGTTATCCTTTTCCAGCGTGGATTTGGACCGGCAGCAAGCCAGGAGATGTGCCATTGTACACATCTGCTCGTGTTACAGGTATAAACCGGCACTTTTTCGGAACAGGGCTGACCCAAACTCAGGTGCAGCTAATTGTAAATCTGTACACTGCTGCCCTGACAAAAAACTGCCACGGAATCTGTACAGGTAAGTGATTTTAAATGTAACGTTACATCGCACTCACACGAGCTCTGCGTACGGACATGCACACGCAGGCACGCGAGAAACCCATTTCCCCAAATAAAATATTTACGCCTTCCTCATCTGAATTTCAAAAATTTGCCTCTGGCTGGGCTCCGGCTGTAGCAGAAAACGCTGAAAGGCAGGAGCTGGGAAGGGTTAACCCCGCGTCAACACCTTCTGTTGATACCTCCACTATCCCGGCGCTGTTACAGCGACACGGCACGCTGCACCCGCCCGGCTCCTCAGCCCCCGGAGCCCCCGGCACTCACGGTGCACTCCCCGCGGGGATTCGGCAGCGGCCCCACAGTCCCCGAGATGCTGCGCTGCAGTTTGCGGACAACTCCGGGCTCCAGCTACCCATCGAGTCCGGCGGAGGCAGCGGGGGGCCGGACCCCGACACTCCCCCGTCCCGTTTCCCCGCCGCCGACCCCCGGTACCTGGGCTCCCGGCCGCTCCCCACCTCCGCCCGCCGCCGGCTCCCGGGCCGCCCCGGCCGCGGCCCCGCGGGGCGCCGGGCTCGCCCCCCGGTGATTGATGGCTCCGGGTGGCCAATGGCTCCGGCGCGGCCCCGTCCCGGCGTGTGCCGCAGCCCCCGCCCCGCGCCCCCTGCCCTGCCCTGCCCCCGCCCCGCGGCACCGGGGGGCATTTCTGCCCTGTCTGCGCCGTACGTGCCGCGCCGCACAAAGTTCACACCGCCCCCGTCCCCGTAGTTGCCACGGACCGAAATGGCTGTGGGGGGGAGGATGCTGGAGGGAGGGATGCGATGAACTCCACAGCAGCCGCGGGCGAGCGCGGCGAGGCCGGGCGGGGGGGGGGGGGTGGGTGATGCCCGCTGCTTTTTATTCCGGCGGTGCCGACCCCCGCACCGCGCCCCCAACCCCTCCAAATGTTCTAAGTGTCTGAGGCCTCCGGGATCAGGGTTTCAGAGCGGCTTCTCTGCCGGCGAAAGGGCGAGGGGCAACTCTGCCGGGGAACGCCAAACCAACCCGCCTTTCCCTCCCTACTTTTGCAGCGTGTCCCCCCCTCGCCCACATCCCCCCGGTCCCTCCGCGCCGGCAGCCCCGTCCCCGCGCCCGCCGGGCTGCTCGGCGCTGCGCCCGCCGGCTGCCGCCCGCCCGCTGGCCCCAGCCAGCACAATGCTCCCCGGCCTACCCTCCCGGCCCCGCCGCCGCGCCCCCCGCCCCGACCCCGCGCCGACCCCGCACACCGCCCCCGCCCCCAGGCCGCCCCCGGCGCCGCCAGCCCCCCGCCGCCCCTGCGCCCGGCCGGGCAGCGGCGGAGGGCAGCGGGGGCACGGCCTGGGGAGCAGGGCAGGGCAGCCTCGCTCCGCGCCGCCGACATCGCCGCCTCGGCTGCGGGGAAGCGCCGCTGCCGCCGCACCGGCACGACCCGACCCGACCCGGCGGGCTCGGGCGGTCGCGGCGGGAGCGCGGGCCGCCGGGTTTATCCTCATTATTGTTTGCGGGAGGCTGGACCCGGCGCCTCCGCCGGAGCTCCTGCCCGCCCCCCCCCCCCCCCCCGCTCTCGCCCATGACACGGCACCTCTAACCCGCCGCTTTGTGCGCGGCTGCCCCCGCCATGCCCCGCTGCTCCCGACACCGGCCCGGGGCCGCTCACCTTCCCTCCGCCGGCTGCCGCTGCGGGCGGGTCGGGGATGCCTTCAGCGCGGGCAGCGGGGCCGCTCCATGGGGCTGCGGGGGCGCGGCCGGGGCAGAGCCTGCGCCCGACCCCGCGGCGGCGCCCGGCGGCGGCGGCGGCCCTGGGTCCGGCTCCGGGTCCGGCTCTGGCTCCGGGTGCGGGAGCGGCAGCGGGGCGGCGGCGAGGGCGGGCGCGGTGCAGTGATCGGGGCTGCCACTGGGGTCAGGGAGCAGGCACCAGGAAACACGGCGGCCACGGCGCGCTGCTCGCACACACACACACACACACACACGCACGGCTCCTCCCGCTGCCTCGCACTTCACCCCCCCGGGCAGGGAGGGAGGGAGGGAGGGAGCGATCGCTGCTGCATTTCCCAAGTGTGGCACAGCCTCCCCACGCCGAGGCGGCTGGAGCGGCCGGCAGGAGCGCGGCTCTGCCCGGGTCACGGCGGGTGCCGGCGGCCACGGCCGGGGAGCGGCAGGGCAGAGCCGGAGCCCACCGGGACCCCCTCCCCGCCGAGGGGCAGCGCCCGGCTCGCTCCCCCAGACCCCACGCATCCCCGATCGGCTCGTCCACTGCCCACAGAGATAACAAAATAAATAAGTAACAACAGCAACAATTAAAAACCCCAAATCCTCGAAACAGGTTTTCGCATCTTCTGCCGCACCTTTCGTCACTGGGTGTTAATGCGGTGCCCTGCTCCTTTGTAGGTAAGCTCACCTCAGCGACCAGAAACACCAGGGTTCGCCTTTGAGGCCGAACACTTTCTTAGGGTAACTGGGGCTTTTCCATGGAAAGATAGAATCAGGGACGTGGCTGTTGTCTTTTTTTTCCTCCCCTTTTTTTTTCCCCCCTCCCCCCAAATCCACAGCAATTGTGTCAACAGCCACAACAGTAACAAAGTAAAGATTAGACGTGTTTGTTCTTTCACTTTCAAGACAGCAAATGGAAGGGGAGACTTCCAAAAACGTATTACAATGAGGAGAAAAATAAAATAATAAATAAATAAATAAGGAATAAAGGAGAAAAGGAAAAAAAACCCAAATATTTTTGAATAATCGAGCAGACAGAAAATAAATAGCAGGCTTCTAATAGTAAGTTAGTGATCTATATATTTTAAGTAAGTACTTTTGACTCTAGCCAACCTTCAGATATGCATGGCAAGTAGGCAGTTTTTTCTTTGTTGCTGAAAGCCATGAGAAGGGTCCCCTGTATTGCCAGGCAGAAATCCACTGGGATGGATTGTCCTGTTTAGCAACATGGCAAAATAAGAAAAATCAATCTGAAAAAGATTAAATGGCATAAGACTTTTTTTTCCAAATTCACCCTTTCAGTCTGATTTTTTAGTATTGTCATTATCCCTTTTGATAGAAGTAAGACTATGAACCACCAAGGGAAGATTCCTGTTTCAGACAAAATGGCCCACAGATGAGTCGTCCTCCTGACCAAATCAAAGCAATATTTCCAGGGAAACTTTTCCTGGAATGGAGTCTGAGGCCGTAGTTTCACAAATATTTTTAGCTGACTTACTCTGACACAGCTGTAAAATAAGCAATCCAGCATCCAGTCTACTTCCCCCTCTTGTGTCCCTGCACTCGCCTTCTTGTGAGAACAGGGAACCCCACCTGGGAAACCGATCCATTCAGCACCACGGAAACACATTCTGGTTTGGTGTGGGTCAGTCTCCTCATCCAATCCACTTCTGCACAAATTCTCCTGCTGGCACTAGACAGGGAGGGAGATGAGCAGCTGAGGGCAGAAAGAGAACAGGATAGCATCCCTGGTACCAGAGCCAGCCTCAGTCCAGAAACATGGAGGGGGAGGTGAGGGGAAGCAGGCTGGACCCTGAACCTGCTGCATCCCTTCTCCACAATCACAGCAGAAGGACTTGTCCTGTAGTTGTGTCCTTATACATCTGGAGCCCCTGGCACTACAAAAAGGAGCTTCTAGCACAGAGGGAGAAACAGGGTAGAAGCCTGCGTAAGGGATTGGCTGGGGAATTAGGAAGATCACAGACCTTCTCTCTGGTAGCTGGTGAGAGATCAGACATTACCCTGGTGTCTCAGTGCCCTGGTACTGAAATGAGCATTTACCTGCCTCACCAGCCCTTGTACACAGCAAGCCGTGGGGCCTGAAAGTTAGTGGTACTGGGGTTTTGCTTATGTGAATCCAGAGTGGAACCTGCTTCTAAGGTCACATCTTTTCCACAATACTACCTGCTCAGCAACAACACCAAGCTGTAATACAGTCATCAGGAGCATAGTTGTTAATATATGACTTGACAAATTTGAAACATTTTCTGTTAAGGGCACACAACAGAACTTTTCCCTTTTACAAACTACATGTTTTCAGTATGTTTTCCAAAGAGGTACTCACTTTAGAAATGTGCGCGCCCCAGAGCTGCTAGAAGAAGGAAAAAATATTTTACTGAAATTGATTAAAGGGTTTTCTGAGGAAAGGAGTTGAATTCTGTTGACTTTCTTCTCTAATTCACAAGAGCAGCATCAAAATGCAAGTACACAAAAATAAAATATCTATATTATGGCTGGAACATGTATTTATTAATACACACTTGACAAGCGAATTTCAGAGATAAATTCAGAAACCTAAAAAGTAAATGAGATGTTTATTTTGAGTGTCACAGGACTGATTTTTCTAGCTGGATGAAATTCAAAACAGTGAACAAATACTTTTTCTTTACCTTAATACTTCCTATTATAACACTAAAAGCATATGTTATACATGAAAATTTAGTCATGTTCAGAGCTGGCACTGGATTTTATTTTTTCGTTTTTACAAATCCAAAGTGAGCATCATCAAATGTACAGATTCAGGAGATGCATGTCAAAAATTATAAAACACTGTAGTATCAAGAAAAGCACACACATTCCTCACAATCTATTATGTCATCTTTAATACATTTCATAGGTATCTCTGCCTCCAGTTTCTGCCAAGCACAGGACAAAGCTAACAGCTTATGAGACACACACAGGGTAGTTCAGACACATTGAACCACAGACACCTACCTAATTTTGCTCTTCAGGAAAAATCTTTCTTAAGTATCTGTAAAGCAGTACAAGAAAGTATAATTTAAAGTCCACCTCTGAGCACTCATTCCTTAAATAATAGGATTTTTGAGAGATCTTTTACACAGAAAGGAATTAAAACCAAACCAAAACAACAAACCCTTTCAAACACATGCAAACCACACATGAAGAACAAATTCAGCTTTTAAAAAGGCTCCTTCCAAAAGGTCAGAAGGGGTTTTGAGGCAGACCAGTTCCCCAGTCTAGCACTGTTGTGAATGCTTGTGCTGGCACAATACAGTGCCCCAGTCTGCAGTGCAGGACCAAGGCTGGCACAGGGTGTGCTACAGCTCCTGAAAGAGTTAGGCCACTGTTTCACACTATCCTTTCCACTGGACACAGTATCAGGGGGGCTTGGGTTGTTCAAATATCCTGGATTTTTTAGCCGTTTTAAGACCAGAGCACCAAGGGTTCTCATTTTCACTGCAGTTTCAGCCTGCAGAGACTGGGACATTCTGGAACAGTACTAGACAATGCATATTTTAATTTCTTAAGATTTTACAAAAGTAGAGTTTGATCCAGTGTATGGCCACTGGTAGCAATCTACAGTAAAAGTCACTGGATTCACCATATGTCAGCACAGACCAGTGCAGTTCTGCCAAAAACTGTATCTTAACAGGCTTGTTCCCCTCATTAAAGCAGAAATTCTTCCCTAACTGTGGAACAGAAGACTACAGAAGAAAACTGCATTCGTTTAGGCTTCATGACCCGCAACATTCCAAATTTGCTGAATGTAGTTGGATAGATTTGAAGTTCTCCATTGCTCTCTTCTTTCACTTGTAGGCCATAAGTCGCAGAACATTGGCATGCTGGCCAACAACATGAAAATGACAGAAAAACGGGAAAAAAGGTTGTTTACTTATAAACAACAAACAAACGGGAAAAAAGGTTGTTTACTTATAAACAACAAAGAAACAGAAAAAAATCCAAAACAACAGGATTCCAATTTTGCAAATTGGGTTTTTTAGCTCTTAGAGCTTCTTAACAAAGTTGCAGACTGGAACTAGTAGCTAATTGAATCCTAAAAGCTGAAAAAAACCCAAACCTCATGGCTTTGGATTTTCACAACCTGTCCCATTATGAATTTTTATCTAACTTCTTCCCTCACAAACAGGGTCCCATACAGTAACCTGTTCAACACTCCAGCAAACACTACATCTTCAGAAAGAATACACAGCCTTTCCACAGAAACACACCAGCTTTTGGAGGAAAATGACAATTGCCGAAAGGAAATGAAATTTGAGCCTTCTGTCAGAATCTGCAGACATAGAAGAGCACGTCATTTTTCTGCTGATAGACCATCAGGTAAGATTACTGAAGGAAATATCACTAGTGGCCCTCTGGGCAGTCTTTTCATATTTGATGGACCAGAATTTTGTCACAGGTTAATGCTTGTCTGCTGCCCTGCCCCTTTAAATTAAATTAAATTAAATATTTTATTGGAATTTTCCTACTTGCCCTCTGTAGAAATAAAGTGATGCAAAAAACCCAGCTTGAGGTGGATTGTTTGTCCTTCTAAAAACTCCCCATGTAACTGATAGTCAACTTACCTGGAGAAGAATTCATTCCTTTTTTTTTTTTTTCTGAACTTTCCACTGAACATTCTTTTTTCAGAATTAAGAAGGATACATGGGTGATTTATTTCTTCATACAAGAGCAGGCAGTGACTTCAGTTTTGTACGTACATAACGATCCAAGTGTTGTTTGATGGAGAGCAGTTACTGCAGAGGCATCACTGCAGGAACTCCCAGATGCTGAGGGCTCAGGGCACACTACGAGGAAAGGTTTTGGGAGGTCACACTCTGGTCAATGAGCTGTGGCAGGGAATACACAACTGTGGGAGTACTGTGAGGTGTTTTAACATCCTATTTATTGCATAACAATTTACCTGTTTAGAAGAAGGTGGATGCCTTTTTCCCCAAGTGATCATTTTATCATTTAATTAGTTTATAATGCACTGAGTCAAAGCCAATTCATGAGAAAAGCTTCAGTTTAATTCATCTGCAGTTCAAGAACTCAAAGCCCATTGTACCAAATAATTCCAAAACTTGATGGTCTGTCAGAAAGCAGGCATTCATACTACAGTAGAGTGTATTACAAACCTCTCCTCTCCTTGACCTTTAACTTACTTAACTCCCTTCCCTCTTCATCACATAGATTATCTCATCCTGTGGCAGACGCTGGTCACACACTGTTCCTGCTCCTGATGTAACATGAACTGTGTCCCCATGAGTCTGAGGAGTCACAGTGATGCCTGATGGCCTCCTGTCTACACTCTAGCTCTACCCATGTCCTTCTGACTTTAGGCAGAAGATTCAGTGGAGTGGTTTTCTATCACATTGAGTGCATTTTTCAAATGTCAAACTCCACAAACTGAAATTCCTGCAGACAAAAAAATTCTTCTCTCTATTCCTGAGAAAAGGTCAGTATTGAATGGAAAGTTATGTATGAAATTCTCAAAATCAGTCAAAATTCCACACAGAAAGCAAATTGCAAAACTGAAATAGATCTTATTTCTCAGTGCAAGTAAAGCATTTTACATAGTAGTGCAGCAGAGAGAGTATTACTCCTGTGCTATATTGAAGATATTTTTTTGAAGACTACAGATTTACCAGCAAATTCATCTGATGATGATGATGACTATTGTCAACAACTGCTCAGAGTTAACCTCTTTATATCTAAACAAATAGAGCTTCACTTCATGGCTTACACAATTAACTGTATGTCTTTGACAGACATAAAGAACTGTGGTCTCCAGCAAATCTACATCTAGTTCCAGTTTATGGAATCCAGATTCCATTTGGGTCAGAACTGTGGTGCCTTTATAGAAAATTGTAGGATGAGCGTAACAGAAAACTTTTAAAGGTGTCAGGTGTTCCTATGTGGACATCTTCCCAGTCTGAGCAACCAAAACTCCCTAAATGAAGGAAAAGACTTTCACAGTCATCCTCAGGAGCCTTGTCACTTTAAATGTCCCCAATAACACTGCTGATCTGAAGGTACACATAAACCTAAGAGCCTGAAGCCAAAATCTTTACTATGTGTTAATTATCATCATTATCACACTCTGCTACAGAAAATACAGCTCGTGTTGCTTATGAATCCTCCCATTCTGTGGGGAAAGAGCAAACCTTAAATTCACAGGCAGTGCTCTAATGTAAGATAGGTTTCTGGAAAGAAATGGCAAAGATCCTATGGTATCATTTCTGGTCAATGTTAATTTTTATCCCTTGATTTGTCATTTTAAAATCAATATTCCATAGCAGTTATCGTCTAGATTTTGAATGCATCCAGGCTAAAAACACTTGCTAGGAACTGAGGGATTCTACACTCTTTGTTTCAGACACCCTAGGAAAAGAAATCCTGTATTCCAGTTATTGTCTGGCATTTGAGTTCAGTGTTGGCAAACTGGCCCCTGCATGTCTTTGAGGCATATGGAAATTGATGATGAAAGTGTCTAGTATAACTACAAGTATAATTTGATGAAAACTGGAGCAGTGAACTGTGAGAAACTGCTAAATCAGTGTCATCAAACTCTGCTTGAAAAGTAATGAAACAGAAATACCACTAGGACACAAGCAATGCAGTGCAAAGGCTGTGAAACCAGAGAGCAAACACAGAAATTAAGGAAACGTACAAGATATTATTTTAATTGTTGTTGTTGAAACACATGCCCAAAATACAGTACAACTTTCCTGTTCAAATTAACTTTACGGAGACAGTGACATCATGTCTCCTCCAAATTGTTGAAGCCCAAAATCTTGGCACAAGCTGTTCCAATAGAATATCATGTTTAGCCCTGGCACTCTCGCCTGTCTACCCATAACCATGTGCAGAGTAAGAACAGCACCGTGGCCAATGCAAATCCTAGTTATAGCTCGAGTCCCTGGGGGCAACAGAAAAATACCAAAATAGAAAACATGTTACAGTTTTAGAGCAATGATATTACTGAGGGAAATAAAACAAATGTAACCTCAGAAGTAAGATGACATTTATTGCCTAAAAGTTAACAATTTCTGAAGCTGTAAAAGTATAAATAAGACCTGAAGATGGCAGTGAAAAGATCCTGATATTGCTTTATTCATACATTCTGAATGAAAACAAAACAAACTTACATAGAAATCTGAGAGCAAGAGGACAAAGAAAGAAGATATTGTAACTTTTTTATATGTATGTTTTGTTTGCTGATGTTTGCCTACATCAGTAAACACACTCAAATTACTGAAAAAAAAAAGATTCTATTCAGTTTTAGCCATGTTTTGAGATAGCAAAATGTGTATGTATGCCCAAGAAAGAGATATAAGCGTGCATATTCATAGACTTGCCAGAAAATTTGTACAAAAAGATCACAGGGAGACAGAGACAGCTGGAAAAATTGGAGCAGGGGCTCTGATTTTCACGCCAGTGTTACACCTAATGCAAAGGGAATGCAGATGATGGACTGCAAGCTATATGTTATTCCTCCTGACACTTTGTAGTCTGCTTGTAGAGCTGAGCAAGGACTGGGAAGTAACAAAAAAAAAAACCCCAACAACCAAACAAAAATCCCTGAAAATCACACAAATTAACAACAAAACAAACCAAAAAAAAGGAAAGAGACACAAATTATAGAAATGGTGCTATTATAAATTAAAATATTTATCTCTCACACTTATTACAGTCACATCAGCATTTTCATATACAAAAGACAATGGTAAGATCAAGCAGTGGATACCAAAAGCGGATTGCTTTTAGAAACACTAGCTTCTAAAATTTGAAAATTTAACATACAGATGGCAGAAGGAATGAAATGGAAAATGACCAGACACAAACATCTCTTGAATGTCCTATATCATGTTTTGAAAGAATTATAATGAGACATTTCTGCACATGGATTTATTGAGATTAATTATCAAAAAGCCTAATTAGAAAGCTGTGCTAACAAATACCTAGAAGATTCCTTTCTATTAGGGAATATACAGATAGGAGGCTTAGTAGAAAAAGGGGAATTGGAATCCTGAGAGGCCTTTCCGGTAATATATTCAAGTTTCTAAACTAATCTAGGTGTGATTTCCATGGGTTCTGAAATATTTTCCCATGAGGAGACCTCAAAACCTATGTGTTAAAAAGTCTTTTTCTCTGTTGGTTAACCCAAACTATGCAGTTTAGGAGCCTCCTTTCAGTGTTTCTTTCCCACCTCAGACCTATTGACCACAATTCCATCTTTTGTGATGTTATTACTGCAATTTAAAACTGTGATCATACTCTAAAAAGTACCTTCTAAAAGAAAACCAGTTTATAAAATCAGTTATAAGTCTCAGTTAGAATTTAACCAGGGTACCTTTGTGTGCCCCTAGGGAGGGTTCCTGTGGATTTCTGTTGTGCATTCAGACTTGCACACAGCACAGCCTTTGGCAGTAGCTGGGAGAGGCTGAGAGCAGAAGGTCTGTTTGTACCAACCTCATTGTCACAGTGACCCACCCACTGAGATGTCTCACCTCGGGAAAGGAGAAGTGAAAAGGAAAAGATTATAAATACAAAAATGGCAATGCAAAAGACAAAGGAAGAAGTAGGGATTCAGTTCCAACCTTCTGCAAGCCTGGTGGCATATCCAGTATAGGGCCAAGCCTACAAAACACTTCAGCTTTTAAAACAAATCCAGACACAAAACCTTTCCAGATCAGCTTATGTCTCTACCCACAAGCAAGATAAGCTAATAATCTGCCAATGATTTTTTCCCATTTAGAAAAAACTCTTAGCCTTAAGAAGGTCAAATCTAGAATAAACCTGGACAAATGTATATTTAAGCTTCTGCCCAAGCTTCAGACTAAGGGCTATACTTTATGTTTTCGGGTCAGGGAGTAGAAGATACAGGATCACCTTCATCCCACTGAAATCCTTGGCTTCACTTCTGGTTAAATTGATAAAATTGAAAAGAGCACGCGTTCTGCCCTGCCTTGAGATCAAACTCTTATTTTTGAGATTAGGCATTATCTATGGATATGAAAACCTTTTATTTAAGTATACATGATTTTTTAGCCAGCTATTTCATATGCAAAAACTATTAAGCCATACTATTTTATCCGCTGTTGTTGGCTTCTTTCTATTCTTTGAAGTTTGGCCTGTCATAAAGCTCTCTGTAAGCTTAAAAAGAAAATTTCCCACATATGGGGGTTCTACAAAGGGTAAATTACTTCTCCATATCTGGGGGTCTCTATCAAAATGAATAGTGTGAGCCAATGTACAGCAAGGGAAGAGAACACCGCTGTCAGGCCGTGCTTTGATTCCTTTGGTCCAGAATCTACCTGCACACACTCAGGTTACTTTGAAGCATTCCCTTATTTTCTGATGGATTTTCATTAGTGTGCTCTTTACCACGTGTTTGTCGGATCTGAACGCTGCAGTTACCCACGTTCAATACTGCCAAATTAACAAAGCAAAAATCAATGATTAAAGCCCACCAGCCACAAGATTCCCATAGTCTGCAAGCTGCTTAATTTCCATTTCTTCAAATACTTTGTTCTTGTTACGTTGTTGTAAGAGTCCCTGTGCTGTAATTCTGTATTTATTTCAGAACGTGTGTAGGTGCAGCACAGGCACTTATAGAAAGCTCCTGTGGCATTGCCTCTGGGTGAGCTCTGGTCTCCCTGAGATGAGTGTGACCCAAAATCTGCACCCACAGGGAGTTCCTCCTGATATATATACATCCTTCTGATACATATCTGATAGATATCCTTCAATACCAGGTCTTAGAGCCTCTGACAGAAGAGAACTCCAAGGTTTTGGGCTCTGGGCTCTTGCACATGTTGTAATCAAAAATTTATTTCTCTGTGAGACTCGCAGGAAAAAGAGTCAGGCTGTCAGGATTTTAGAAGTCTGGGTTTAAAAATGGAAACAACGGGAAAATATGCTCCTGAACTGTCCAAGAACTGATCCAACAGCCACTGTCTTAAAATACCTCTGGCCATACCGGTACAGATTTATTGCTATTGTTTTGTACTTCCCTAAGAGGAGTGACAGGATGAGAGTCCTCGGATGAGATATTTTATCTGATCTATCAAATGGCAATGTTTTGCAATGACAAACTGTAGCTACAGAATCAGAGGAGTTGGAGGGGCTCAAAAGATGCTGTTGAGTAGGTACACTCTCGATAGACTACAGTTTCTCTTTCAAACACGGGGCTGAAGCACAGGCTTCTCGCAGAGCCAAAGGCTCCTTTCAGGCCTAGCACAGCACACTTTGTCAGCTCTCCTCAGCAGCACTGAGGCAGGGCTTTGAGAAAGATGGGTTTGATTCCTGTCCAGTGCCTAAAAAGCATCCCTCCCAGCACCAGCACCAATCCCCTGCAAACCAGAGCTCAATCTTAGATTTCTTTCTTCCTACTACATCCCACTCTTTTCAGAGACAATTTGGGATTTTCAAGGAATGCAGGATCCATTTCCTTTCAGATTCTAAATAAATATTTAGAAGTCAAACTTGCTCCTCTGAAAGAGGTATGAGTTTTGCTTTTAGTTTAAACAGAAGTGAGAGAAAGTTGCAGACTTACAAACCTGCACCTATCAGATATATTTCCCTTTTCAGGCTTGCAGTTTGAGTCCAAAAAGGTCACTTCAAAAGCAAACAGCAATGTAATGTACTTGGAAGTCTCCCTAAAAGTGACAAGAGCAAAGGTGTCACTGTTGTCACTGTGTAACACAGGATGTTGATGATGGTGTCATCTAAGCTGCACAAATCTATAAAGACTCTCTTTTAAACAGTAGCTGGTGCTAAATCCAAAGTTCTTATTTGTGAGTTAAAGTGTTCCACCAGCACTCAGTGATTTATGCTGCCTGCTCCAGAACCATGCAGCTCAGGATTTTTTTTTCTGTTAAGCTCACACAGCAGTTTGAAAGTCTCATCCAAGAGATATCAAGGGAATCCCAGCCAGCAGTTCATCCATACACAGCCTCCTTTAGCAAAGCCAGGATTTGCATTTTCTATTCCAAGACAATTGTGAAGTAATGGACCTAGGCATATTTTATTAACAAAAGTCTCCATGTCCAATAATCCACTTGTCACTATTCTTAATTTTGTCTCTCACAGCATTTATTTGGTACAGAAGGATGATACATGCTTTATTTTAAATAGCTACACTGGAAATGAATATTAGAAAATCCTATATTGTATTTTACCTGTCAGAGGTCATCAGAAGCCATATTTCAAGAAAACTGAAGGCATTAGATGTAGTTTGCCCAGCAGATTAATACTGAGCTGTGAACTTTCATCCTCTGCAGCAAGATTTCCATCCAACTGACACAGAACTGACATGCAGTAACACTTACAACCAGGGGGATCCAATTTAGACAGAGTTCAAATGGTTTCAAGCTACTCATAGGTCACAGAGGTAAAGTATGCATAGGAGAGCTGGCTTTAATCAGAAGGTTTTCAGTAATGTTACACCAGAAGTGATAGGCCACATTAAAAATGAGCTGAATGCTAGGCTGAAGAGTTAAATTACCAAATATATTTAAATATTCCAAATATATTCTTTAAGATACTTTCACAAGCCCAAAACACTTTGTGGGTTTTTTTTCAGAACAATACAAAAAGACATGGAATTCTGCATGAGCATAACAAAACCTTCTCTCCTGTGTGGTATCATATCTGTGATGTCTATCTTCAGAAGCTTTTGGGGAAAAAATGTGATCCAAACCTAAAACAAAACAGCTTCATTGTGAGTGACAACTTGGAAATAATTCAAAAAAAGACTCAGCATTTTCTCCATAATGGTGCATTAGAACATAAGAAAATTGAGAGGGACAGGCAGGATTATAGTGAGAGAGAGGATTTAAGAAAGTCCAATTTTGATGCAGTTATCAAATGCTGACCTACTTGTGGAACAGGCAGGTGGAATATCTGTTAAACATTTCATACCAAAGAACAATGTGAAAATGAGAGAACTCATTGAAACACATGTCATTGAAAGACCATGTGTTATTCTCTTGAGACTTTTAAAGGTTACATTCCACCCAGAAACCTGTTGGGGTCCCTCCCCTGCCATGTAGCCCTGGGAGAGGGGCCCTGAGGGCACAGACACGGGGTTTCCCTGCCCCTGCTCAGCCTCGTTCCCATGGGTTGGTTTGTGTTCCCTGCGCGGGCAGAAGGACCCTTGGTCCCGTGACTGGAACAGTTCCTCGGCAGAGCTCCGGCCATGTGGCTGGAGAAATAAACATCTCTGAAACATCTATCAAGAATCTGTCTGTCCATATATATTTCCTTTCCACGGGACTCCTGGTTTGATATATGCGTGTTGCAGGATCCCCACTGCAACAGAAACCCCTGAATCTGTCAGGTGAAGTTCTTATTTCAAGTTGCCCTGATCAGTTTGACTGCACCCAAATGAGCCCTTTTTAGGCAGATAGGCTGCAAGCTTTGTCTCTATGCCATTAGGTATGAGAGGAAGTAAACTGGGAAACAGCTTGGTAATACAAGGGAGAGCATCACACCTTCTGTACAGCCACTCCTGCTGGTTTGCACTCTGTTGAAGAGCTGCATCTCAGCAGAAATACAACAATTACTGCACAAAGCCTACCAGACCAGGTATGTTGAGTTTCTGAAGATTTTCACCGAGTTTTGTTATGAAAAAGATTAAAATCCTTACTGCTGTGCTGTCTACAATATTCTCTCTTCAAAATTTCAAGTCAGTGCCAGGAAGAGAAGGGGGAACTTGCAGTCTGTCAGTAGAAATACATTGCTGGATCTCATGTCACATTACAGCAAATGCATCTCAGCTCAGATCAGCAAAGCAAAACAAGGAATGTGGCAGAGTGGGGTCCAGGATTTTCTTACTAACTACTCACCCAGAAGCAGCATCACAACCAACAAAAATACACCTTTGTATTAATTTCATTGCATCCTGCACTGATGATTTAAAATCTATAAGCAGGAAAGAAAACAAGGAATTCAAACCCAGTGTTTTCTTGAACAGGATAAATTAGGGCTTGTTGAGTTCCTTGCTATTAAAAACCAGATTGTTTTCAGTACCTGGATTACTTCTTTACCTCTGTTTCAGGTAGCTCTTTACAAAACTCCAAAATGTGTGATACAGGCACAACTTTAAACATTGGACTAGCTAAAGTGTCTCCGTCTCTGTTAGTAAAATAAATATTTAAAATTTTTCCCCAAACTAGCAGGCTTTTAAAGAACAATCCATCACTGCTCCCTAAGTCCATATCTATTTTTCTTCCTCATACCGAATGAACAACTGGTTTATCACAGTCAGAAAATCACTTGTTTTACAAAGTTGAGTCTTGCATTTATTGTGCTCACTCACTGGCCGGACTAGTATCACAAAATTATTCCTCAGTTCTAATCACACTGCACCTTTCAAACTCCTACACATCCTCAACTCTGTAGGAAAAACAGCTTCACTGTGTGAATAGTCCACAGAAACTAAGTATTGTGAGAATCTTTCTTTTCTTCCAGTTTTTCAGGTCATATAATTCTTGAATTACAAAAAAGGGTGATTTTTCTTACTTGTCATTGGCACCTTGTCTTAACAAAATAAGATTCTAAGCCAACAAGTACTAGCACTGTCCCATCATTCCAAATCCTCCACATAACCTGTTCAGCCCTTCCTATATTCACACTGTGTAACTCTGAAGCCTTGGATTATCTGTGTTTCGATTTCCGTAAGTAATTTTACAATTCTATGCTGATGGACATATGAGCACAGGGACAGCACCTAAGAAAAACTGCAGCATACTCTTGTTATTAAAACTTTCTACAACGAAGTGAGATTCAACTTTCCTTCTTCATTTTTGCTGGGAAAACATACTACGTCCTACTTGGCCTTTTAACACATCCGAATGACTCATGACATTTAAAATTGAGTTAAATATTTTTCTTAGCACAGCTGTATATGTTTTATTTCATAATTTTGCCAAGATTTCTCATATATTCTTCCAACTATTACAGTTTTCCTTTAATGTTTTTTATTTTTAGTTTCCATGGTTCCACAAAAGAGAAGTTGCTGAATGAGCTCTGAGCTGATGGCTGGAAGTATCTCTTTATTCCACCCCACAGCCACCTAGGACCTTGGATAGACCTTAGCAAATCCTTTTGGGCATCTTTTCAGAAAGCAGCCCATTAGACTCTAGCTCCAGGTCTCCTCCTGACGCACTCCATCATTAAAACGCTATCTAAGGCTCTCTTATATTCTCCCACTAATCATGGGTTATGTTAGCTCTCCTTCTGAACACAAAAACCCCACAGCAACTGGAGAATTCAGAAATTAGCACATTCAGAACACAGAGGAGCTGTTGCAGCTTAGCTTTTCATTCTCCTTGAAGGACTGCATTTATTTTCACATAGTGAAATAGAGAAAAATAATATATTGTTAGGATGCATCTGAGATCAACTGAATGTGGAATGGGAAACACGTTTAGCTGCACTCTCAAAATCCTTGCTGGCAGAATGTCCTTATGTGGCAGTGGATGGGGTTCCCTTCATTCTGCTGCTGAGTGACTTCATCCCATCCTGCTTCTGTCAATGATCTGGCTTCAGTCACTCATCTCCCTTACCAGGGCAGCACATCTGGCAAAAAGGTTTCTGTGCTAAAGAAAATCCAGTTAGTGCAGAATGCTTCAGTACATCCCTTCCCCAATGCAAACGACCATTATTCACCACCAGATCCTCTACATTTTACACTAGAAAGCCTGGGAATCCTAAAGCTTTGCACTGAACTACTTATTCCTCCAGCAAAACAGACTCCTAAGCAAGAAAGTAGAGCTCATCTGTAAGGCAGCAAGCTTTTCTGTGAAGGGTGACCTAAAACTGCAGAATGAACTGCCTTAGGAAAAGGATCATCTCAAATCTTCCCCATCATCTGCAACTTGTTTTAAATTTAACATTAAAAATGAATCCACACGTGTATTAAACACAAAAAAACCCTAAAACTCTCTGAATCAAGCATAAAGAGAATTAATAACAAACCCTACCAACCCCCCATCCCCCCAAACCAGCCTACAAAGCAGATTACCCCAGCTTAAAAAATCAAACACCTCCAACTGCTACTGAAGAGGTCGTAGAACCTGAACATAAAAGTTCCTTGCCCTTCCGCAGAGCTTTCTTGAGTGCCATTTAAGGAGCCAAGCACAGCACAGCCCAGAGCAGTAATTTTCCTGTAAAATAAAGATGGCAGAATGGAAACAAGTATGCCTCAACATCTACATGTTATCCACACCAAGCACTGCTCACAGACTTCTCTTCACGCTGCTTTTCTTTCATTGTCTTCCCAGGCTCTACTCAGAGCTCACTCTACTCACTTGAATGAATCACCCAGTTATGGCATGGCAGCTGAAAAATCCTCATAAGAACAATGTTTTCTTCATTGAATTAAAAAAATTATGCAATACCCATTAAACTGACATTGGATAGTGATGCTATAGGACATGAGATGTTTCATGTTTTACAAACTGATTAGCATCAAAATCTCTCTGTAAAAATAGTGACAATTACAGCAGTTACACCACCTCCACTGTGTGTTTGCACACCATGTAAGAGAAAAATCAGCAGAGGATGTTTATGGTAGTCCTAAATATGATTCATCCATATGTCTAAAGCCTCCAAACCATTAAGCTATCCCACAAGACAAATACCCAAAATCATCCTTAACTGCCTCCATATCCAGAATAACAGAATGTGTGGATTTGAACATTCTGGTTAGCTGGCTCAAAGGGATCAAAGAGTCAATTACCTGGGAAAGGATGGGAGCTGTAAGGGTTAACTTGTGGGCTACCTCAAAACACATCCGTGTTCTTTTGCAATAAAACACCAAACTTAAAGACCATCAAATAATGGTCGCATGATCTGAGATTTGGAAAACCTAGACACATTCAATTGCTTTCTCTGATTAGGTCCGTACTTATTTGGCATTACCAGAGATATCTCAATCCCTAAATAATTAACCTACAACCAATACATATGAAATTGCCTCACTAAGCTCACTATCCAGGACTGTTTGCTGTTAAATTAGTAGAATAAATAATTTACACCAAAAAAGTGTGCACAGGATAGTGCCAATAAACCTGGGGGAACTTGTTCATTATTTGCAAGAAAATTGGATGAAACACAATTCCCCAAGTACAAGCCATTCTGTAGAGTAAAAGGTGTATTAGTATTATTGCAGCATGTAGGGAACAAATGAAGCCTCCTGACTGTTCTCTTCAGAGTATGCTCTTTTCATTAGCCTTTTCTCCACAGCTGTACATAAATACTTGCAGTATATTGTGCATATGAGAATCTAGGAGACTGAAAGTTTGCATACGAAGTATATTTCTGTAGGAAAAAAATCATAACAATATTGTAGTTCTATCATCACTCATTTCTGAATAAGCAAGGAGCTAAAAAATAGTATTTAACACTGAAATGACAGCTGTGCATCATTTGGAAAATCCACACATCATTTTTTCTGGTGGCAAAAGTCACTGTAGCTCACTCCAAATGCTCAACAAAAGTGCTTTGTAAATTTGTAATTCGCAGGATTTTTATCATTTTAAGATTGCTACAAAATGAAGTGTTGATAAAAGTTATGTCTTGTAAAAACTCATCCCTGCACGGTTACTCCTATAGACCTTGCTCCAGCACATAATGAATCAGTCAGCATCTTTGCACTAATGTCCCTGGGAGCTGGAGCAGGCCCTGCTGGCTAAGAAAAGCAATCCTGACTCTTTGTTGGAACTCCAAAAATAGTTTAAGAATAGTTATTCAAAAGGCACGTTCAGAATTCACAACTGAAAACTGACATTTAGAAATAAATAAATAAAACTCACTGAGAACAGTTTGGCACAGAAACTGGTGCTGAGGTCAAAACAAAGTTCATGACTCGTGTGGGCCCATCTCCCAATAGGTTCTGGAGAACTGCAAGCTCCTGTACTCAAACTGCTTGCAGCGCTCCAAGGAACGGCTTTCCCTGCCCAGCAGGACAGAAGGAAGAGACTCCCCCTGCCCACTGCGGCTTTTGCACGGAAGCGCAGCTTCCCTGCCCTCCCTGGATCACCCTGAGGAGAGGTCCAGGCTGGGAACGCCCTGACCCGAGGAACAACCTCCAAGCACTGCCTGCCCTTCCAGCTGCGTTTTTCTTACGGAGATCCCAGCCTCCTGCTCTTCCTGCAGGCCAGGGACAGAGCCACAGATACATTTACCTTACCCAGGGAAGGTGCAGCAGAGTCCCTGGCTGGATCCAGCCCCTTGTCTGAGCTAGAATCAAATGCCAGGTCTCAGCCTGATTTGTGGTGGTGTGTTGCTTTTTTGTTATTTGATAGCAAGTATCCTGGGATGTGCTTTTTGACCTCGCTCTGTATTCATGCTGAAAACAAACAATCGCTTTATAAAACCCCAAACATTTCTCCTTAGATTATGAATCATGTAGTTGCATGACCTGTGTCCCAATGCTTCCTGCAATCTGTCTTATTTAATACTGAAAGAAATCATAGATATGAACGCCAGCTTGCCTGTTCTTCCAGAAAACAATACTGGGAATACCAATTTCACTCGTCTTTATCCCAAAAGAACAACAACAAAAACAAGTCCAACAAAAAACAGGTGAGCCCTGTGGCATAAAAGGTGCCTCAGTGTCATTGTTGCATGCAAGGATCAGATAAGCATTTGGTTTGTGCTGTCTCTGAAGACAGCTTTATCCAAATAAAGCATAGTGCATTTTATCATTCTGTAATGGAAAAGACCTGTCACTCTTTGAATATCATCATATGGTCGGTGGCCAGCAGATAATGGACTGTTAAGTGTCAAGGTGACTGGCTTTGAATGTGCACAAAACTAAAAATTATAGACCTGTCATTCCACAGGCAGGCCACAATTAGCTGTCTATGCAACTTGAAATTTCCATTTTGCCAGCTGAATAATCAAGTACAGTTTCTCAATATGGGTGCATTTTTAGGCTCTTTGCAGTTAGGATTTTACCTTTTTTATAAGGTTTTTCAAGTAACTGTGCGATGCACTTAGGCAGATGGGGTTAGGAGTGAACTGCAGTTATCTACTCCCCAAACATACACATGAACACATTCACTGATATTTTACAATCAACAATTTTTATGTTCATTTCCTCTCACTATGCTCTACTCTATATTGTTTTTGCCAGAGATGTGGTGCTAAGGAACACAAGCTACACAAAAGTCAGAGCTTCAGACTTCCTAGCTGTTGTTTTCTATTGGCAACATAATATTCTTTTTCTACATTTCTCTATTAGTCCACCCTGATATGAGTTAATAATGCAACCTGACTTAGAAATAATATGTTTTCAATGGCCAGCTTCAGAAAGGAAAATTATTTTCTTTTGGGACAATTTTTTTCAATATCACTAACAAACATTTAAGGTGCTTTTGGCAAAGACATTTTATCTGCTAAGAACAGCAAAGATAAGTACACTGATATATCCAGAATGACTATTAGTCTCTGCTTGGAAACTAAAGAAGTAATGCAACCAAAAGAGTGGAGAATCCCAGCACATACATTAATGTATGTACTGCAGCCCTTTTTGTCCTGGACAAGTAGTAAGCATTTGATGTCTTGGAGGCCATTCTTGAAAAAGAAAATGCTAATAACATTGTGCCTGAACGTGAAAATAAATAAGGCTAAATTCTGGGTTTATAAACAATGTAACACCAGGACAATTGCTGCTTCAATGCCTTTTTGATATGAAGTCCTTTCTAAAGAAATTTTATTGCAAATGTTTTGGTTTGGGGTTGGTTTTTTTTTTTTTCCTTTTTTAGCTTAGCTAAAGCCACTTGGAATAACAGAAATACATCTGGGATCATCACTGGACATTGAATCCAGCTGCTCTATGAAGCCTTCCATTTTTATAGTGCTTCATATATTGATAAAGCCTTTGCATGCAGTCCTGGGAGGTACAGGGATACTTTGATTATCTAAAGAGGGCTGCTGATCACCAAAGTCTATGGCTGAGCCTGTAATTAAATGGCATATGGGCTGAAGGGATGAGTGCCTCAAGTGACAATGGCTTGAGGAAGCCCTGGGCTTCTCTCAGACCCACGCTCATTTCCTTTCTCACAGCGCAATTTACTCTTCCCTCATTTGCCCCATTTAAGTGCTCCCCCATCCTTTTTTGATGATGACTTTTAACAGCAGTTATTTGAACAGTATAATTTACAGCAAGTCATGAAATAGCTGTATGCACAAAGCTGAAGACATGGCAAATTACAGTGACAGAGCAGGAACAAGAGGCTGGGGGGAGCAGAGGGGAAAGTTCTTAAATTCACACTGCAGAACTACACGGTTAGCCTGAATTTGCTCTCTGCTTTTTCTCCTCTCTCCCTCTAGAAATAGAGGGTTAGGCCATTAGAGAATTCAATTGGTTCCAGATGGACCCTTAACCCAGTTCTTCTAATAAAAACATTTTCCTGTTAAACAACCTGTGTCACATGGAATAGATGAAATTCATCTTTAGTATACCACCACTGAAGCCTGGAAAGACAAACCTAAAGTATGAGGATCTTTATCTCAAATATAAAAGGGTAATGCAACAATGATTTATCCCACAATTAGGCAGTGGTAATTAAAAAGTAATACTAGAAAAGGCATACAACACAAGTCTCTAAGAAAAGTTATAAAAAATAATATGTCTTTTTTAAAGGCAGTGGTCCATTTTGAACTTTTATATTATACTTTTGGAAAAATCAAAATATAACAGTGCATCTTTTAAGTCATTTTTTTATGAGCTACTTCCATTATTAAAATATTTTGTTTCATTTACTTCTGTTTTTTAATACATAAATCAAAGACCCAGCTTTCTTTGTATAGAAATCGCTGACAAAAATCTTCCAGTTGTCTCATCAGACCACAGTCAATCCTTTTTACACACTAGACCATGACTTTTACTGTTCTAGATTAACATTTAAGGTACCTGAAAAACAAAAAGAGGCTGTGATTTTGCATTTGGTAGCAGGTTGCTTAAGTAGCTCCCATCCTCCTTCCTCGCAGCCTTTGCTCAGCTCCTCGTGCCAACCAGTGTTTTGGCTGGCACAGTCATTTGTGTTGCCATGTAGTCAGCATATATTTTATCTTTTACCAGCTGGATCTATTCCTTGATCAAGTTCACTGTACTGCTGTGCAAACAGTTGTGGCAGCAAAAGCAAGAGCTGGGAACAACCTGCCAGGAGGGGGGTAGATGCCCGAGCTGCCTAAGCTGTGGCTGCTAGTGAATAAATGTTCTCCGTACCACAGCCTGTGTAGGATGTCTGTTTATTCAGTTCCTCAGAGAGCTTCCCTTTGGTTCCAGTTGCATTCAGATATATTTTATCCACACATCCCCTTTGCAACCAGTGCTGCAATTCCCAATTTACAGCTGCGGAACTGAACCGCAGTGACTATTTTAAAAGTATCTTTCAGACACTTAAACTGTGAGTACCTACAATGCTTTCTGAATGACGTTTTAATTGACCTAGATGCTTTCAAAATTATTTCCTTAAAAAAGCAAGAAAGACATGGTTTCTAGGCTAGCATCCTAACCAGCAAGCTGTCCTGGCACTCTTTGTGCATCTCCTTCCATTTTCCCACCAGAGATGACTGTGATATAATTTATTACAATGATGAAACTGATTATGCATTCTGAAGTCAGCAGATTTACCTTAAAATAACACAGTGCCTCAGTGAAAACCATTACATGTTCACAGTGGAATTTGTCTGGGCAAACGAAAAAAAAATAAAATGCAACTTGCCTCAGGTTCCAGCTGCCCTCCCCCAACACGCACACACACTCTCACTCTGTTTTATTCTGTTACTATTTTTGTCCATTCTGGAAATTAAAAATTTTACAGAGTTTGGGTCAGTGGATATTCCCTTCACGTTTCTGTGGGGACCTGTGCTCAGAATGGTTTGTTTTCTGTTTGATCCTTTCGGTGCTTTGCTTTGGGAAAAGGGAAGAGCTTTGGCACTGCAGCCGGGAGCATTTGTGCCATCTCAGGCTATGCAAGCAGCCTGCATGCTTTGCTAGATGCTACCAGAGAAAGGTTTGAAAGAAAATTTAAAAAAATCACATATTCACATTTCTCTTTCTAATGTCTCTTCACCTCAGAGGCTGCTCTGTGTCCAGACCATCCACAGAAGGCTGAAATCACTCTCAATTAAACTGGACTTTGGTTAGATCAGTCACACACACACGCTGCCTTGTAAAAATACTTATTTACTTATTTTCACCAGAGCTTTCCTATGGAAGTTTATTAGCCTTGAGATAAGGAAAGCGATTACATCTCTGGAATTCCTGTTGAGAGCATATGGAAACATCTCAGAACGTCAGTTATATGGAAACTTAGGAGAAGGGTAAAACAGGGTAACTGGCAAAATGAAGACAAAGCATTTGCACAGAGGGATAGATTTTTGAACACAGAACTGTACAAGCTCCCCCCCCCCCCCCCCCCCCCGTGCTTTTGCTTCTTCAACTAACACTGCTTCTGCATCTCTGTTCGTGATCCCTTTTCCTGTTTGTCCTGGTAGGCTTTTCAAACTGCAAGGGGCAATACCGTGATGCAAGGTATTCACCGGAGCGACTGCTGCTCTTCTGAGTGCAACCTCAAGGAAAAGAATCGCACCAGCACCCCCCGCTGCTGTCTGAGGTGATGTGTGTGAGATGCAGTTCCTCCAGCAGCACTGGATATTATGTACAGCCCGACGATAGTTGGAGAAGTTACCATGACACCAAATCACCCCTGCCCTCCATTTCACTGCGTGGCATTTACATCTCCCTTCGAGGTGAAAACGGAGAAATCAACACATACAGCACTAAATAAGCCTGGACCTATCCTGCTCCACCCCGAGTGTGGCCACTGGCTTCACCGGAGCAGGGACAAGCCCTTTACCCGCACCAAGGCCCATACAACTTTGAACCACGGCAAAGGACTGCGGCTGCTCCGCACACCTGATGGGTGAACTCTGCGCAGTTAAACTCTCGAAGCAGTAACGCTGTCAAGACATTCAGCTGCTAAATGAGGTGCAATTAAGCAAAAGATTTTGCTTAATTTCTGAGAATGAGAAAACACTTGCTAAAAACTACCGAGCTCTAAGTTCTGCAGCTATTTCACCTCAAAAGCCTTAGGTCTCCAAAAGCCCACTGCTGAAGAAACGCGATTTTCTTTCCTGAAGAAGAGTGTACACTTAGGCTCTACATTAAATCTAAATAATATAGCGACTGCACGTGTCAAGTTAATATTACAAACAGGGGCAGCGTGATGCATACCAAGCAGCGACGCTGCCCCTCAACCTTCCACAACGCTGGTGGGTTCCAGCACGGGAAATGCACCCGCTCGTTTCCCCAGGGGAGCTCGGGAGGACTCCTGAGCCCGCCCGTGCCACGGCGAGCGCCCGCGGCGGGCCGGCCCCGGGAGGGACACGGGGCTCGCTGCCGGCCCGGCGCGGTGCCAGCCCCGCTCTCGCCCCGCCGCCCTTACCGGCCGTGGCCGCTGCGGCGGGGCCGCCCCTCGCCGCGGGCTCGCCAAGGTCACCGCGCCGGCCGCGCGCGGGATTGGCTCCGGCGCCACGGCGTGTTATTACTGTCTGGTTTGATCGGAGCGGGGGGTGGTCTCCAATCAAACAGAGAAAAGGTCCTGGAGAAGGTAATTAAATCCTGTCAGAGGCAATTATCGGTTCCAGGGCCATGACTCTGGCACTGAATGCAGATGATCTGAAGCTCTATTCTTGTAGAAATTCAAGAGGGCTTCTGGCACGGATCAGTCAGACATAAAGGAAACAGCAGGCTTTTTGCAAACAATGCCGTGCTGTATTTTGAAGCTCTTTGCAGATCTTTTTTCCTCCCTGTTCTCAGAGTTTGGTTACCACTGATCAAAAATATTTCCTTCTCCCCACATTCTCATTAATTTAATAGATAAGATTTACTTACGTATTATACACGTAATGACAAGCTACATAAGAGAAATCTCGTTCTGAAACACTGCCCACTTAAAATGTCTTTCATCAAGACAAAACCGCTTTAGACAATAGAAGCATATCAAATTATTTTGTTTTACTGGAAAAACCAAAAGCATCAGAATTGGATTATGTATCCAGAAGGGCAATGGCTCATCTCTGAATCCCATGGATGCCAGAAGGGAATAAATAAATGACTACTTCCTACCCCACTATAATGATGCCAACACAAGTGCATCAGAAGTGGTCTGATGCTGAAAAAGACAAGCATTTCACTAGTACAAACAATACAGTGTTTACATTTAGTTCCACAATGCCCAAAGTATTATTTATTGTATATTCCTTCTATTTTACTCTGATGTGACAAACCCATCTGACAAATAAAACCCCCATTTTTTTAACCAGAGATTAAAAATACCAACCAAAAAAAAGAAAATAAAATCTCACAGTTCTTCTTTATCAAAAGCATTTTCCTGATTTTACACAAGACCTTTTTTCACTCAAGTGTGCATCAAGTTATTTCAGAGCCAGATTACAAGCTCAGCTGTGACACAGTAAATCAGGATTGACACCATTAAAGTACATAGAACTGCTTTAGCTTTTACAGAGAGCAGAGGCAGAGCCCCTGCCTGTCACAGCCTGGGCTGCAATCACTGCCACATCCAGGCACAGGAAAGGGGAAAAGAGCTGGGGTGTGTGAGAGGGCTCGTGGGGAATCACCCTCAAACTGTAACTGTAGGCCTTCCTGAGCAGGCTTCGCTCACTGGCAATACATTCTGTTCCAAATGATTTATACTCATCTCAAAATATTATTCATTTGATAAAAAACCACGTGTTTACTAAGCCTTTCCTTTCTCAAGAGTTCTGATTTGCTGAACTGACTTTGTAAACTGCTGTTTAAATACAAATATTGCTGCTGCTAAAACGTTTCCCACACTATTAATGTGAGTTCTCCATTATTTCTGCAAGGGCCCTGGGGTTTTTGTCCAGTCGGTTCCCTGGCTCTCCCCGCAGAGGCCATGCACTTGCATGGCATCATTTCATTTCATATGAATGCACACCTGGAGAGAGGGGATTATAGCTGCCGTTTCACATTTCCTCATGCAGATAAGGCATAGGGCTGGTTGAAAGAAATGAATTAAAGCTTTTCTTTAACATTTCAGTCACCTCATAGTGTAGGAAGAAGGTGTGTGTGCATGTGTGTGGTGGGTCCTATAATCGCTAAGGAGGCAACAGATTATTTCCCCTCATGAGCAAGCACAGCAGAGGGAAAGACCTTTCTCCCTCCGACCATGCCTGGAGGCAGATCCTTCTGTCAGCCTGACCCACAGCTCACTTGGGGTCCTGCTCCTGCGTCATCACGGAGCCCCACGAGGGTCCCCTTTTGACCAGTGAGCCCACATTAAAAAAAACTCAAGAAAGAAAATTGCACAGAGAAGCATAAAGGGAGAGATGCTCCCATAAGTCTAACAGCTAAAACTCAAACTCCATGAGTGTTTATAAATCCATATAAGTGCTTTCAGTTGCAGCAAGGAGGGCAATTACAAGTGTGGTAGCAAAGGAACATCTAAGTCCTTATAATTCACTCATTCTTGAATTTCAGTGCGAGATTACTGACAGAGGCATTTCGGTTGGTGATAACCACCACAGTAGTTTCTGGAATTCAAGGCATTTGTCAAGGGTTGAACGAAGCATGAACTTGGTTTACACAACTGTCAGCTGTCAGGGAATGACTCCTTCAGTCACCCCCAGCCTCCAGCAGGGTCTAAGTGGTGACACATTGCCTATCACAAACTAGTCAGGCCTTCCCCCACGCTTAGTATTGGCACATTTTCCCCTTGAACCCTTTCAGAAAAGGAAAATTTTGCTTCTGACTAGTGTCTGTGAAGGAACATAATGCTGATCCTGATTTTGAAGAATAATTTTTGAGCATAAAATGGCAAAAAAGACCACCAAATAAAGCTTTGGCTTTACAGTGCTGTCTCTGTCCCAGCGCTGTGGTAACACAGACCCTCATCCGTGCCACTTTAGATTCTCAGCCTTGTCAGCATAAGCATGTGCATACTCCTGAACCATTTTACAAAGGCTTTAAAGAATTAGAAAAACTTTAAAAATTACTGATAGCTTACACAGCAGTGAACAAGATTATTGAGAGAACAAGTTGTCTTACATGAGCTCATTTTCACTGTCATTATCACACGCTCTGCTATTCTCTATAAAGGCACATCAAACCCAAAAGACTGAGCTCGTTCCCTGTTCTACAGATGTCAAAGCTGACATCAGGATTCCATACATTTCCTCTAAAGTTGATACCATTCTGATTAATTTCTTGTGAAGCTGATATGATCCTGATTATGCAAATGCTTGGCTATTAGAAGATAACCACAACGCCTTATATTTGTACCTGTATTTTAAAATATGCTCATTCATCAGGTAATTCCTTTCATATATAAATCTGTGTGTAAGAGACAGAGGATATATTTCTGTTTATGGACCAGTAATTAGGAGAAATATCATTAAATGTTGTCACACCAAAACATTTGATTATTGATTCACAGACACAGTGTGGGACAAGTTCTTATTTGTATAAAAGCAAATCTTAATCATCTAAGTAAACTAGATATTTTGTTTATAATGTAAAAAGTGTTTTATTTCATGGATGCTCTCAAGTATTTTCAAATCTACACTTACACTTACCAGGAAATTTGAGCAAGAATAAAAATAAAACTTGAAAAAAGCATAAAGAGTGAATATCAAGTTAATTACAAATAAATACCTCCTAAGCTTTTTTTTTTTTTTTTTTGCAGTATTTGTTTATGTGTCATTAATATTAATACTCTTTAAAACATAAAACCAGAAAGGTCAATAAAATAGTTGATTGCACCAACCATAAAGGGATAGATTCTTTTAGACAATCCACAGTCATCACATTACATACGTAAATTTCAAGGAGCCAATATCCAATTTTCTGTGGTTTCTTTCTTCCCACACATGTCACACTTCAAATTCGTTTTGACAACTAAACAATGTTTCCTTTATTTCATTATAATTCCCTTATCTAGAGTCAAAGCTTCATGACAATTCCATACAAAGAAACATGAAAAGACTTTCTGGTAGATAGGTTCCTTATTTTAAAGATTTCTTACAAAGATACATTGACAAACAATCCAGCTGCCTGGGTTTTCACAGGCAATACCTAACTCTTACCCCACTCACAAATCCCACTGTAGATCCAATTCCTGTGATAAATATTCAACCTCCTAAAAATACCCCCAAAACACCCCAGATTATTCTTCATACCTCATTTCTGCATGTTTTTTTCCCTTGAGGCTGAAGCATCTGTGTTAATTCCCTACCATCAGCATATACATTTTTAATTTACTAAATGCAATAAAAAAAATTAGTTGTCATTTTCATAAGATATATTCGCTTATACTTTTTTTCAGTTTATGTATAAATGTAATGTCATTCATAATCATGTAAAAGCATTAAAACATATTTCAGGATGGGGATACTGTCACTGCTTACTAATGCACAGCAGCAGAGGGAATTAATGCTTACCCAGGTTCCTACCACCCAGCAACTGCAGAAAAACTGAGGGCTTACCAGAAGAAAGCTGCAAAAATGAATCAGAAACACATTCTGAGACCAGTTTTCATGCCAGACTTGAGTCTAAGCATGTCTCAGAAGGAGCCCTGGAACTCCCCAGCTGTGGGCCCCAAAAGGGATGCCCCACCTTGCATTGACTGGTGAAGTTTGAGGGCCCTTTAGTCCTTTCCCTCCAGCTCCCACATCCACATCTCCTGCAGCACCAGAGGTGTCAGGAGATTTGTATGAATGCAAGCCCAGAATCTGAGGAGAATGAAGGAATTCAGACCTCCTCCTCAGTGTAAGGAAGGCTAGAATTGGCCACATATTCTGACCTATATTGCCACCGCAAAACTGCAAGAGGCAGAAGGCACATGTAGAAGCAGCAGAGCAGCAAAGTCATAACCAGTAAGGAAGAGCTCAAGAAAACAGTCACAGTATCTTTAAAATCTCAGCTGGTGTATCCCCTGACTTTATGACACAGTTGAAAATTACATTGTTGTTGTTCCCTCAGTGCCATGCCATCGCGTCCAAGATGCAGTCTGAGACAGGTGGAAAGACCATTTAATGAATCCCAAACACAGGGTAGGAAGGAACCTCCTAAATCAAAATTAATTGCCTGCTATCACAAGCCACATCATCATACAATCTGGCTTATAAATTAATCATACTTCATTTTAATAGTACCTTGGCATCTTTCTCCCGTTTCTATCATCAAACAACATTTCTGGCATCTCCCTTTTCCAAGGATAGAGGTCTCCTCAGAGATTTCCAGCCCAAATGTCTGCATCTAAGACCAGGTGACACAAAATTTGTCCTTGTGCCAATATTTTCCCTTCTCTTAAGCAGGGAAGGGGTTTTGTTTTGTCTGGTGTTCACTTCTTTAACCTGTAGAGAGCAAGGTCTCCCACGCTTTCCCTTTGCTGGGTTGAACACACCGAGTTCTTTGAGTCTCCTCTCTGCAGAGATGTTCTCCATCCCACTGAAAATCCTTGCAGCCTTTTCCTACACCTCTTTCATTTGGAGTCATATTGCTAGAGCAGGGGCAAGAACAGCATGCAAAAATTTAGATGACATGTAGCAGTGTCACACATATGACCTTAGCAGTTTGCTGTGCCTTTTGGAAATACTTCTCCAGGTGCATCAAACTCCTGCTTTTCTTCAGCAACCCACATCACAGCTGCCATCACATGGCAGCTCCCCCTTGTCCTGTGATCTGCGAGTAGATTCTTCTTTTTGTTGTCATTACCAATTGATCAGCCCAGATCTTGCAAAAGAAATCCTTATGACTAGTTTTTAAAAGCATAGCATCATGCTTTGTGGCATTAAATGACTTCCCCTTTCCATTATCCTCAATCATCAAATTTGTTCTTTATGAAGTCAATCTCTTAATAACATAATTTAATTATGCTGTACCTGGTTTTTTCCAGTGTTATTATAACAATGATTCAAAGGTGGTCTTTAAAGAAACTTCCAATCAAAAGTTTCTGCTCTTAGAACATATTTTTCTAGAATTCTTCAACAACTTTAAATGCTTTCCATTATTTACCTCTATTCCTTCCTTTACTGAATCTAGGTTTAAATTTTAAAAAATCCTTTACCTGAAAAATCTAATTCATCAGAGAGACGCGGCATAATTTATCTTTGGTAAATTCAGTTTGTGCTATCCAATATTAAATCAATCTCCAGAAGTTTTTGTTTGTTTATTCTAAATATCTTCTCTAAGTTCTGAATACTATTAAAGCTTGAAAAACAGGTAGTTACCTAGGCCAATCCTCACCTCCATGCATTACACTTCTTACACAAAACTTTTATTCTTCTGGCTTTTGGCACCATCTACAATTTTACTGGTCTTTAAAAAATAAAAAGGAACTAGAGGAACCATAGTTTCACATGCCCTTTTTTAAAAGACTTATTCAGGTTTTTCTTTTTCCTTCTTTCTCCCTGCCAACTTTTTATAATATACTTTCCAAGTTTTCATTTTATTTTGGCTTTGCTAAGATTATATTTTCATACTTTCTATTCTCATTAGGAACTGTGTTGCTTCCTTGACAACCCCACCACCACCACCATCCAAATCCAACTGCTTTGGCCAAAACTAGATTATCCTTGGTCTGTATCTCATTTACATTAAATACAAGTCCCACTTTCTCTCATCAACTTCTCTTCTTTAAAAATACAGAAAAGGAACTATTTACCATGGACTGACATTGATTTTTTTTTTTTCTCAAGACTTCTTGACTTTGGCACATGTCATGTCACACTTACCAGAGAATTTTCCTACCCACAACAGACCTCTTCCTCTGTTCATTGGCCTCTTTCCTAAATTCTAGTCGATTTTTATCCTTCATAATCCTTCAGATCATTACCCAGATTAACACCACAAAACTGGGCCTCAAATCTTCCTTACAAGTTTATACCCTCTGGCTTAAGATGCAAATTTCAAACGTTTTTAAACCAAAAGTAGAGGTTTCTGAGTTTTACAGTCCAAGTGATTCCAATGAATAGCTCTTTACTTTGATGTCTTTAAATAATTTCTTCAAAACCAGTCTGAGATATATTTCTCTTTAATTTGAAATTAATCAAAGGATGAACCAAGCAAGAGTTTTCTCTGTGAACAGCTTCTTATTATGTACTCACTCCTTATCAGAGCATAGGATTGCCTTTTATTTCTTCTGTAACTACTTGATAAAGAAAAGCAGCATTCTCGCACTGAATTAAAATTGGGTCCTACCACCAATTTCTCAGTTTTCCACCCATTTTTATGTGTTCTCCTCACTACAACCCAGTTCTAGCAGTGCTCTGTCATACCATGTAACAGGGTTTTTTCCTGCCAACCAACACTTAGCCTGGTAGCACACAGCTCACTGCTGATACTTTTCCATTAGGTCATTGCTGAACTAACAGCAAAGCATTTTAGTTCCAAACCCCTTGTTTTAGCCATTCTGTCATTTTGTGTTACTTCACAGGTTGATTAGCACAGAAAGTCCCCAGTGACCTTAATTGCAATATTTCCTACAGGCAATATTTCCTACACTGCTTCCTGCCCACCTTGCTTTCAGCCTGCAGTGTCTGGTGCCCAGTGCCTGCCAGCCATGTCCAATCATCTCACTGCTGAGGCACTGCTTAGCCCATAAACACTTCTGAAGTTCCTCATGTCATCTGCCAGTTCTCTAATTGAATTAGACATTTTTCTCAATTACCTTGCCACACACCTGATTATTGTTGCCACTACACTTATGCCTCTCCTGATTAATGCTCCTAATAAGTGCCACAAGGCTACACTGAGCTAGGGAAACTGTCATAAATTCTTCTGAAGTTTCATTTTCTTTTAATGATAGATTAGTGCACTTTTCATCTCCTTAGTTTCCATTTAGGGGTAATATTATTTCATACAGATATCAATAGTTCTTTATATGTATATTAACACAGGTAAGCTGCCATAGTTGTCATAGAGATTTTCTTTATACCATTTCCCTTTTATTAAAAGAACTTCTATAATTGTCACTCTCCTGCTTGAAAAGGCAGCAGACACTATGGCTGATAATGATTAGCTCAGAGTCTGAGCAGTGACATCAATGCAGCCAATCCCCACTCAAGGCAATGGGATTGAGATTTCATTCCTGCCAGAGCTGCAGTGAAGCATTAGGATCCACTGCAAGGTTTTTGAAATCAAACACCAAATCATTTAGTTGGCATCTTGTGGATCCTAATAATTGTATAATTATAATTGTATAAGTAAGTCCACCTTTGCAAATTCTCTTGATATTATGGGTACTACTTAAACAAAAGCCCCAGATAATATCTCTTATATAAAAGAGATTTGGGAAGAAACTCGAACAAAGAATAGGGTACACAAAAGAAAAAATTAAAACATTTTTGTTAAGGACCTTCCCCAATGCAGACTTTAAAAAAGAACAGAATTGTTGAGCAATTTTACACCTGTTCCCTATTTGACACTAGTTTATTACTACGTGATAGAAATACTTCATTTTAAAGCACATATCTCTTCTTGGGAAGTAAAAGAAGTGTAGTTCTAGCAAAGGTTAAGGTTTAGGGTTTTTGAAGAAGTCTTCTTTTTCTGTGATGTTTCATGACCCTTTTACCTTGAAGGACCCCATCAAATGACTCAGGCTGTCAAGAGTATGTTAGAAAGTTTGATTCTTCCACAAAAATATAAAAGTAAAGAAAAAAGTTAATTGCAGGCTGCATGCCTTTCAGAAAGCTGTTTCATCTCTGGATTAAGAAAAGAAAAGTCTGCTACTTTGGGATTAGTGTTTCTGGAGATGAGCAAAGGTAGGTGTTAAAAGGAAGATTCATTAGAAGGACATAGTCTTCTTGCCACTGAACATCTCAAACAAAATAGTATGTTTGAAACCATCCAGCTTTGAGAGAGAAAATTCTGCAGTATTTACAGCTCTGCTGTGTGACAGGTGTTCATCCTCATGAACAAAACCTACACACAAGAAAGTGATTGGAAGAGACATAGTCAGCATCCTGCTTTGTTCTCTTCTGATACCTCTCTATTTCTGCCTGACCCAACCAGTAATCATAAAGAAGCTGACAAAAATTAAGGTAACATTTGACAAGTAATTAAAACAAGAGAATGAAACTGAGTGTAATTAAATCTCTGTTGATTACTATATACACATTCAAAATCATACAGATATCACTTCACCCGCTGCTCATATTTACTTAGAAGCAGAACTGTTTAATAAACAACTGACTGAAACTTCAGAGAAGTGAAAAAGTACTTGCCCAAAAATGAAACTACAGTAATACAGAAAGAATATAGCTCTGGACTTACAGCTCTGGTCAGCTTTAAACCTTATTCATATTGCAAAAACCTGAGTGTAAAATCTCTCCTTTTGCACTACAATGAAAATTACACTCAATCCTGACCATCAGCAGAGGCTGTCTGGTAGAACACAGTACACGTAAATGCAGGTAGGAGCAGAAACCAATTGGCAATAGAGAAAAAAAAATCAAAACACCAAAGGGTCTGAAATGCTTGCCCAGGCCCTAGTAATACTGACTCACTGTGGTCATACATGGAGACGTATTTCACATGCAAGCAGTTGCAAGCCTGCCTACCTATCTTGTATTTAATGTCGTGTCTCATATCAGCTACACAGCACCAAGGTGCCATGGAGTGAAGCTGCCACTGCAAGTCTGGAGCAAATAATATATGCTGAAGAAATAAGGTTGCTGCTTCCCAAAAATATTCTGTTAAATGCTTTGCTGTTCTCTCCCTTCCCAGGCAGCATAAGGGATTATTTTTCCATCAGGAAGAGCCAGGCCCTGTAATGCATTCCTAAAATTCATCATATTGTCCTAAATAGCGAGAAGATTGCTTACACTACCATGTTTAGCACATACTGCTGGCTTTGTTATATCTCAGGAAAGTTTTGCTGTAGTCTGATCATCAGTGCCTACCACTGTCCTTTTCAGGGTACTGACATTTTCTGACAATGCTACTCCAGCGTAGCACCATCGGACTGCAGATACCAAAGTTTGGCTGCCAAAGTAAAGATTTCTTACTTGCTTATAAGTGATGGTCACAGATGGGAAGCAATTGGCTGTCTCAGACTTTCCTCTGTGTGAATCCCCTCTGAGAATCCGAGAGAAAAAACTGCATTCCAGAGAAATGTCACACATATCTTTAGTTTCTATACTCTACTACCCCTTTGCTTAAGGATATAAATTTTTTCCCTCTCAACAGAAAAACTATGAATTTCTGAGAAAATTCTTAGTGTACACAAAAAATAAACTGAAAAGCACTGCTTGAAAGAAAAGCTTTTTCAAATCATTTCAATCAAATCATATTAAAAAATTTACTTCAAATATACGATACCTTCCCTCTCCAAATATGGCCATATTTGCAAATATAAAAGCTGAGCACAAAGAAACCCAAACCGACTGAGGACAGTCAACTTTTTAATTGAACATTCACTGCTGTTGCCTTATTTTCTGTTATTCTTCATCTGAGAACAGTTTGAAAGTTAAAGAAGCTTGACCCCAAGATAATTACTGTGATTTATACAAGGAAATATTGCTGTAGTTTTTCACCAACAAATTTTTAAGGAAAATAGAACCATTTTTTTTATATGTTGATACATATTGCCAGAATGATAGAGCAAGACTTAGAAAAGAAGGCTTTTGCAGCAGTCTTCATTTCTACTTTTCATTTAGAAGAACACCTGTAGTGGGCAAACAAATGCAGTGCAAACATTCCATCTCTGGGGGCTGTGGGGACACCATCACAAATCTTTCAGGTGAGAAAGGAGGAAATTCTATTCAAAATGTGCATGAAAGCTCCGAGTGTGTTCTCCACAGGAGTTTTTGCTTTAACTCTACATTATTGTACCAAGTGTCATTAGTTATGCTGCTGTCTGAAAGTAACCAAAATATGAAAGAACTTGAGATGCCTAAATCATAGAATGGTTTGGGTTGGAAGGGACCAGTACTGGATTTGCGTGGTCAGGTTTTGGTGGGGGGGGGAGGCGCTGCAAGAGTGACTTCAGGAAGCTTCCAGAAGCTTCCCCCATGTCTGGCAGAGCCAATGCCAGCCAGCTCCAGGATGGACTCACCACTAGTTAAGGCTGGGCCAAGCACAAATGGTGGTAACACCTCTGGGAGAACAGATTAAAGAAGAAGAAAAGAAGTATTGGGCAGATGTAATTGCAGCCAGAGAAGAAGGGGGTGAGAACACGTGAGAGGAACAGCCCCGCAGACACCCAGGTCAGTGCAGAAGGAGGGGCAGGAGGTGCTCCCGGTGCTGAAGCTGGGATTCCTCTGCAGCCCATGGTGCAGCCCATGGGGAGCCAGCTGCACCCCTGAGTGCAGGGAGGGCCACGGGGCTGCAGAGATCCACCTGCAGCCCCTGGAGGAACCCACACCTGAGCAGGGGGATGCCTGAGAAGAGGCTGTGAGCCTGTGGGAGGCCCATGCTGGAACAGGCTCCTGGCAGGGACCTGCCGACCCACGGAGAGAGGAGCCCATGCTGGAGCAGGTTTCCTGGTAGGACTTGTGATCCCCTGGGGGACTTACATGGGAGCAGGCTGTTCCTGAAGGACTGCACCCCGTGGAAGAGTGACCCACATTGCAGCAATTTGTGGAGAACCATTGCCCATGGGATGGACTCACACTGGAGAAGTTAATGGAGAACTGTCTCCTGTGGGAGGGACCCCAGGCTGGAGCAGGGGAAGGACTCCTCTTCCTGAGCAGAGAGAGAAACAACATTGATGAACTGACCATAACCCCCATTCCCTAACTCCCTGCACTGCTGGAGAAGGAGGAATATCCCCATACAGGACCTTAAACATCACTTTGTTCCAAACCCCCTGCCATGGGCAGGGACATCTTTCACAGGACCAGATTGCTCAGAGCCCCATCCAACCTGGCCTTGAACACTTCCAGGATGGGGCAGCCACAGCTTCTCTGGGCAAGCTGTGCCAGGGCCTCACCCTACAGTAAAGAATTTCTTCCTAATAGCTAATCTAACCCTGCCCTCTGTTGTGTGAAGCCACTCCCCCTTGTCCTGTCACTACATGCCCTTATACAAGCTCTCTTGTAGCCCCTTTAGGCACTGGAAAGCTGCTGGAAGGTCCCCCCAGAGCCTTCTCTTCTCCAGGCTGAGCAACCCCAATTCTGTCAGCCTGTAAGAGAGGTGCTCCAGCCCTCTCAGCATCTTTGTGGCCTCCTCTGGACAGATCATACTGAAGGCTTAGGTTATCGCATATTCATACAATCCAGAATAGCATTGCCATCCACCCGCACTTACTGATCAGGTGTAAGCAGCTAAAACAGCTTTGACCAAAACCTTTAGATAAGATTAAACAAGTATATAATGAAAAGAACAGTTTGTGTGATTTTAGGTGCTTTCTCTGGCAGTAGTTTTGTCCTTGGTAAAATGAAGTTAGACATGCACCAAAAACAAAAGCATTGATCAGAAAGTTGCATTACAATCCCAGGCAGTATTGTTGCAGATGGAGCTGTTGCAGTAAATTGTTCAAACGCAAAATAAACCAAAGAGGGTTTTACCTGTTTTTAATTTTTCCATACTCAGGGTATTAGAATATTTGCAATAGCAAAATACTTGCAATAGCAGTAGTACCTATGTGTTCAATGGCTCACATACAGTTTAGGCAATTAGAAGCTGTTTTATTTGGAAAAAATACAGTAATATTGGCCAGCACAGCATAAGGATAAGTCATGGTGTTACTTGTGTGAGACTGACTGCGATAAGGAGATTATATGAGCTTGGCAAAGTGATAAGCCTCTGTGGATTGAATAATTTCAGAATCTTGGGAAGACTGGAAGTGCTTTTGCTGCACTGAACAGCACAGAATGCACAGATCTCTGAGCCAGGGCTGAGCAAGCTACCTGCAGAACCAGGGGCAGCATAGTCACACCAGGGTAACACTGTCCCATGGCTAATTACCCACTTTTGCCGTTCACTCTAATCATTTGGAAGAGGGGGTGCATGTGGCATAACAAACATCATCAACAAGCAAGGGAAAACAAATAGTATGAACTAAATATGCTGAAAAGAACCTAATCCAGAACACCCACTCCCATCATGCAGCAATAATTTATCTGAAAATTTCTCCTGCACACTTGTAACTTTACCTGATTTATTCAATTTTGTAAACAGAATAAAAGACTGGTAAGGCAGACACACCAGGGTATTATTCTAGAAAGCCACGTACAAATGGCAGAATCAGCATCAGTGATTTGTGGCTACTATTGAAGAAATTAGAAATAATTGCAACCTTTCATTACAAAACCTGTCATTTGGTATCTGCGAGCAATTTGGTGTAAAACTAATCTTGACGACTGAGTCATTGCCAACCCTAATAATTTGCTGCATAAACATTAAACCATATAATTGCTCAAGGTGAATGCAAGAATCTATAACATTAACTGTTGCTGTATCAGGACCAAACCATGCAGTTCTTGATTCAAAGAAATTGAAACTGTAGGATCAGGCTTTTAATTATTTTTTTTCTCTTTGAACATAATGTGGGTTAATATGAACTCAAATTTCAGGAAAAAAATCCATCCGTGAAAGACATAACAACATTTCCATTAAGCAAGCTTATTTTGGATTACTCACATGAACTGCTGAATTCACAAACACTGGGCTCAGGATTTTGCAAATTTATACCTAAACTGCTTCAGCAGAAAAACAATTTCACAATATGAAGATTAAACCCAACAGATTTTTTCCACATGTAGACTGTGGATCAAACATCCTCACCACACACAGATAATAGTTATGCCTGGATTCTACATTCTGCTTCCATTTCTAAACATTTTTCCCCCAGAAGAGTTCCTACCCTGTTTGCAATTAAAAAAACCCAAACCCAACTGTATACTTCATACCATAAAATATAATTGATCTGTCCCTTCACCACCAGAACTTTCACCAGTTTCTTGTAAAGCTGATGTAAAATCAGCATTTCTGTCATAAAAAAAATCAAAAAGCTCTATTTGCAGCCTATCCTGTCTTGCCATCTACCATTGTTATACCCTAATTACTGTGTGAATGTATTTTAACACACTGCTGTGGGTTTAAGCCCAGCTGGACACCAGGACACATACCTATATGTATATCCTGCTTTTCTGTGACTTCTGTTCCAAGGATTTGGAGAGAAAGGTGGATTGGCAAGGGATTTCAGATGCTCCCACAACATGTGAAAATAAAGTTCAAGTCACAGCATGGTGCAAAGCATTATTGGAAGAGAAAAAGAAAAACTCTATCCTACAATGTGTTGAAAGCTTCCCAAATGGTGAGAGTTATTTCAGAAAGTTTATTTTAGGTAAAAGAAAGCTTTTTCAAGGAAGTGGTAACATAGGATTACACATTACAAAAGGTTGCTTTCCAAAGCAAAGTAGAATTACTTTACTTATACTTCTCTTTTCAATGTATCCTACTTCTCTAGGACAGAGAGAAAATGTCTGGAAAAGGCTAGAAAATATCCCCTGGTTGACAGCACATATGTATGCATGTGGGTAGATTTTATTTTTTAGCAAAACTCCAAGCTAGAAACTTGTTCCTTTAAAACATAAAATTATTAAAAGAAAAACCTCTTCTTCACATTAAGTATTTGAGTAAAAAATATACTGGGTGTCCACAGAACGATAAAGATTCTTCAGAATACTATTTTTTTTACACATTTCAAGAAGCCTTGAAAAATGAAATGTTAGAAATTCATTCTACCAATTCTACCCTAAATCAAGTAGCTGCATCCCTAGGCCCAAATATGGCCTGTGTTCTTTAGCTTTAATCTGACAGGATCTCAGGAGCTAAACAGTTTCTTCCCCTCCTCTCCTACACTTCTGAATGAATAACTGGGAAATGAATTTGACTGTGATGTTGTGAAAAAAACTTCCAAGACAAATAGACTGATTTTTGACAGTAAGCTTAAAAATAAAATGAAATCTAGAATTTTTTTGTTATTATTATTACTCCTACAAACCTCCAAGAGACTACAAAAAACAGAGTTCTAGTAGCTACAATTAAGAACTATGTCCCTGGAGAGAAAAGGAGTCATTTTTTACATATTGAAGCTGTCCCTAGATTCAACCAAAGCAGGTAAAATATTTGATTTCTTTCATGCATTTCCAGTGCAAGTGACCTCTGTATACAGCCAGACACCTACATCAAGTGTAATGTTAGCCCTGTTAATGCAAACAAGTTCTTTATTGATCTACTGTAGTGAAGACTTCAGCCTACACAGTAAAATAACACGGGGGAAAATCCCTGTACAATTTAAAAAAGGATTTTTTGGTTTGAATTAGTGGTTCTTACAGCTCACTACCATCAAAAGCTACTTCAGTAAATTTCACATAAAAGTGGAAATCTTCAACCATTTCTGCATTTGTCATGATAGTCAAGTGTTCCAAGGTACAAATGAGTGAAACAACACAAGAAACAGACCGAAGTTTTATCTTATTAAAGCTATTCAAAGAAATTATTTCCCCTCTTGCACACAGTGGTATGAATGTAACAGACACTGTGTGGAAGGTCTAGGTCACATGGGTACCAATAAACCATGGCTTCTTTATGGAACAATAAGGAAATACATACAAAGTTAAAAGGGTAAACTTTACAAGGAAGATCAGTAAATGCAAAATCGATTTTGCTCATTTATTCCCCTAATCTTGTCATGCTGTAATCGAGTTTCAAGTTAGATTTTCCCTGCCCCCTCATCTAGAATTTAAGCAAGCAGCATGTTAAATCACTGCAAATGGACTCTGGTTTTCTAGACCCCGAGAGAGTGTGGCTGTTCACTAATGTATATCTAAAAATAGTTTCTTTTTGGGCAAAGCTCCTCTTAGTGCTCCTGAACATTAAATGGTGAGCGGATTTTCAATGGTTGATCACCGTGAGATGAATTTTACTTCGAATTGTGCCCACACTGCAATTCAATGAGAGAAAATCAAGTTTTCTTACTTTCATTCTAAACAATGCCATTACCCCATTAATTCATTTCATTGTCTAAAGCATGAAAACCTGTAGGGTTTAATATTAAATATTTTCTTGGCTGTTACTAAGTCAAAAGGACTGAACACTTGAGAAGGCTTCTGCATAAGTCTGAAGGATGAGAAATACTTGCAAGGGGTGGTCTTCTGTACTCAAAATCATTGCTATGGTTCCTCCTGCAAAGGTTCTCTCTCACCAACCAGCATCGAGCTTCAGTTACCAGTGCCTGTGTGCACAGAAATAGGCTTCCAAGTTTGTGTGGCACTTGAGAACCTTATAAAAATACAAAAAAAAAAAAAAAACAACCAAAGAAAAACCCCCATTTTTTTGCAAGCTCATACAGATTAAGATTTTGTGGATAAAGCATACATAAAGCAGAAGTACAGTTACAAAGGAAGCCTCAAAATATATGTCATACAAATATTAAAGTTATTAAACCTAAACTCCTGGAAGTGCACTATAATTGCTTCTTTTATACTAGCATTGCACTTCAACTACTGAATTCCTTAGCTTCCAAGAGCAGACTTATGAAGATGCTGTACTATTTGATTTGGCACTATTCACAAGCCTTGGCAGATGATCAAAAATAGAGGGCACAGAATGGCAGGAAAAGCCTTAAGAAACTGTCTGGACTGCTGTTGTTACTGCCTTCATAGGCAGAAAACTTGTAAGCACAGAGTAGCTGTATGATTCACTCTTGTTTAATTTTAGACTGCTTTTTTATGTATCTTGACAAAATAAACATCAGCATTTCTTCAACAGATACAGATTCACATCCAGCTTAACTCTCTTCACTTGCCAACAGGTAGAAATTTTATTTTTTCCTCTTTGCAATATTTTGGAATATATGAGTCATGTTGTACACCAACTGAAAACCGAAGACAAAACTGTTACAAAAAGCACCAAGAAGTAAACAGGACAATTTAAAAGGTACTTTAAAAAAATCCCAGATTAAACCATGATTAAAATTGGAAGGTTTAAAACATTCTGTGTATAAATATTCAAAGGACGTAAAACTGATTTTTGCAACTTCAAGAGGACCCAATAATAAGCTGGGGAGTCCTGAAAAGCTGCCAAGAAAACTGTGCTCATGTAGAATACCAGGGGGAGAGGGACAGAAGGATGTCCAAGTCACCCAGAAGCAGTAGAAGGTTGTCCTAGGATGCTTACACATGACTGGAAATTCACAGGAAAGCCTTCCATGTAAACAGGAATCCCCAAATATCAATACGATCATGAAAAAAGCTTTTACATGCAGTGCTTAACTCCTCATAAGATCACACCATGTCCAGAGACAGGGCCCAGAGAAGATGTAAGAGTTGTTCGCCAACGTCCCGGTCCCCCCATTTGCTGCCACCAGCAGCAGGTCCTGGAGACTAAACCCACAGGGTTGGATGTCTGCCCTGCCTCTGCTGCCAGCATGAACCCTCCAAAACCTTTGTGGGCAGAGGATACTTCACTTCTGCTGAGCAGGGTCTGGTGGGAGCAGGGAGGGAAAGAGCAGGCTCATGACTATTAAGGGAAATTAATGCTCTGAGCAGTTTAACTCCTATTCAGATTTTGACTTGGAGAGCTGCCAGGTTTCCAGGGAAGCAAGTCATACAGAACAGCTGCTGCCCAGTTATGATCTTCTCTCTCCCCAGACTTCCTCCACAAACATAGAGCAGATCCTTGTAGGCAAGCAGGGCTTTTTAAGGCCCCCACAGCTGAGAGAGGGCCAGAGCTCTTCGCTTGCCTATGGCTTTGGCTGTTTGTCCTCCCCAGCTCTGCACTGCAAGTGGAGAAAAGCAGATTGTGCTCTGTGCAGCATGGCAGTGCTGGGTGATGCCCTTAGAAAAATGGGCAGTGGGGATGAAACACAAAATAAACTTGTCCAGTTAGTGCACAGCCCCTTCTGGTTCAACAGTTAGGAGAGTCAGATGACTGAACCCATAGCCCAGCCACCAGCAGAGACACGCTTTGTAAATGGCATCACACTCGGCTACAAAGCTCAGTCTGACTGCTGTGCGTAAGAAATTAATCCTCATAGAGGATTACATAAAAGCCATCCCAGAGGCTTCCTCCTTTTTCAAGATTTGGAGATTACTTTCCCTTTCCTCCTCATCTGCCACTCCTGCCTACACCATGCTTGGGGACAGACGTGTCCCTTAGCCAGCATGAATGCAGAAAAAGTGCCTTCTTCTGAACAATGCTTTCATCTCCTTACTCCAAGACTTTTAAAGTCTTTTATGGTCAACTCGGCTCAGATTTGCTGCGTTACAAAAAGTGAAGCAAAGCTCCCCAAAGTCAGATGTTTTGTCTCACGTCCCTTTTGAAAGAGAGCCTGAAGGCTCTAGTGCTAAATACGCTACTTGCATATGTACCTGTACAAGTGCATTAAACTGAAGGTCTCTAAGTTAAATGTTCAAGTGCTTTACGTACTTTGACGTACTTTGACGGGTATTCTTGTGACAGTTCAACACCAGAAGCATTCCCTACAGACAAACATTTTTTACTGATTTCCTTCAAACTTCCTTGCAGAGTGCACTCTCTGATTACTGGGCTGTTGTTCTAAAGCAGAACTATGCAAGTGAGCAGCAACCAAGAGTGATGCATGCCTGTACAGTTGTATTGGACAAAAAAATATCCATCTAGTGGCCAAATTCCGATTGCAGTTATGGTCCCTTAATGAAATTACATCTTAATGGAACTGACCTAGTTATACATTAAGACTACTGTACCTAAAATATAACATAGATGGAAACATATCCTTTGCCATTTAAGCTGCAATTTGCAATATTGATTTTAACCCCAGATGAGACCTTGATCTATCTTAGCACTGTGAATCCAAAAATCTTGACCTCCAGACCAAATATTTGTTCTTTATTATAAGTGCAAGCAGACCGCCTCACATTTGGGTGACGGATGTGACCCAAATCTCTCAGTTGACACTCTGGTTCAAAGAGTAATCCTGCTGCATGCAGCTTTTTTTGGTATGAAAGCTACACCAGAATGCTCACCCACACAAAGTAATGACTCCAAGTTCTCAGTGACACAAAGAACCACCAGGCTATTTTCATGCGAAATAAGAAAAAAAAAAACAAACCCAAAAGTTAGAGTTCTAGTTTGCAAACAGAAAAAGTAATCTTTGATTCCTTTACACCAGAGAAAATTAAGGGAGAAAGAGTGATTTCATCTTCTTTTAGAACAGACAGAACTGTTCGACCTCCCATCACAAGATCCTCCTGCCCTGATTGAGGCATTCTTGAAAGATTTATTCATTGTAACTAGAAGCACAGGAAACCTCCAGAGATTTGTAATACCTGTGTGCTGGTTCTCCCTATAGTAAGTGATACCTAGACCTTCCACAGGTATTTAGGTGCTCATTTCCTACTGGTTTAACTGGGCATCTTAATGCCTTTACACTTATTTCTGCCTAACCACCCCTCTTCCTCCTAGTACATGAAGGTAGTATTACCTCCCTGCTTCAAAGACAGTTAATGAGAATGAACTACTGACATCACTGAGTCACTTCAAATTATATATGGTCAGCTAAATAACTTTGAGGAGTTGGGACTCAAAGCACAGGCACAGTGCAGCCCCATAGAGTGGTGCAGGCTTACTACCAACAGTGAATGAGATTTCAAAAAGTAATTTAATCACAACAACAGGATTTGGGAATTAAAAAAAAAAGGAAATTGTGATCCTAAGGAGTAGAGGAGACAGCTTCTCTAATTCTGCTCTGTGCCTTTCAAAGAATCTCTTTAAGGAATTACTAGACTTTATATGACTGAACTGTACCCTCTTTACAAAGTTGACTCCACATTGAAACCATGGAGCAAATCAAATGTAGTGGACCCTTTTAATCCAGGAGAGCCTCTCTACGTGACCAGCAAGACAGACTCTCTTTAAACTGATCGAATTAGTTTGATAGGCAGTCATAAATGTTCATCTCTTCCCTTCTTGCAAACATGAAGGGAGCAGCAGTGTCTCAGGACTCATATTCTGGACATCACTTTATATTAAATCATTAGAAAGTAAAAGCACATAGGAAGAGCAACAGGAAGCAGAGGCAAGTATTCTGCAGTACTACAGTTACTATAAACTTCAGTTTTAAATAAGGAAATCCATAGATAAAATCAACCCAAACAATCCAAAATATAATCAAGCTTGTATTTACCAGAGTTTCAGCTGATTTACTTGAATGGAACCAGCATGGTCTGCATGGAACTGGGATTAAGACTAGAGTTGCTTGTTTACCAATACTTCTGATTTGTAAATGAAAATAAAAATATCACAAGTGCAGAAAACTTAAGAGCATTATCCAAGTTGTTAACAACTGTAGGGGACATGAAATTAATTCATTCAATGTCCCCAGACTTTTCTGAACAGCAGCAAATTTAACATAAATTTTCAAAATGTCAAACATGAAAGACCTCAGTCATCTCTAAGTTAGCATGTGACCTTTGATCAGTCATTTTTCCCTTGGCCCATAATTTCTGGGTTGTGTTTACTTACACATTACAATGTTGCATGGACTTAATATCAGTTAAATGAGTTCAGTGCTGCAAGGAACTCAACACTTACTATGGCTGGGAGTTTGATCTCAGGAGATGGGGCTAGAAAAGAGAATAATTTATCTTCACCACTACAAAAGACAGTAAGAATGAAAAATCCTAAACACTTCAACTATTTTTGCATGCCTCAGTAAGTCTTCAGGGTGAGATTCTGGAACAAAGACTTAACATTATTATTATTTAGTAAGTGATTTCAAAATGCTCAAGAAAAAGAGAATACTACTAAAGAGAAAAGAGAGGGAGAAAAATTGCTTTCTAATAGGAAAAAAATGTGTGTTCTTCCCACAGTAGTTCTCCCTTCTCTGTGACAGTTTTTTTTAAGCCTCCATAATGGTTTTATTTTTGAACAGGATAACACAGAAGTTCTTGGGAAGGTACTGCTTCATGACCATTATATAAATTTTTCAATGGTGCAGGTCATATCAGAGAATTCTGAATTTTGCTAACAGAAAACATAACTTTCTGCCAAGATGACAATCAAGAAGCTTTGAAAAGATCTAAAACTTCATCAACATGAGCAATCACAAAAAACCCACCAAACACTTTTCCCAGAGCTCTGTGAGAGGAAACGGAAAAAAAAAATACACCACAGTGTACATCAGTCATCGCAGAAGCACATATTACCTTTGCCCTTCAGATGAGCACCCTGCAAGTCATGAGTGATACATTGGACTCCTTCTTTTCCTCAAAACTTCTGTACAGAAGAAAAGAGTTGAGTATGCAGCAAAGTAGAAGCATGTGTACCTCGATGTCATCTCATATTCTAAGCAAGTATTGTTTTAAATGATTTTACTAACACAACAGATCACTTCTTATTACATCTAGTTTTCCACCCTTAGGCTGAGGGTCCTGTAAGGCACTGACAGGACCTTTTTGGACAGCATCCAACTGTCCCTCTTAAAATTGTGATGTTTACTTAGTGAGAACTAATTCAATTATAGTAAAGTGCAGCAAACAACTGAGATGCTCTGGTTTGATTTCACAAAGATGGGCTGCAGTGAAACTCCAAAATAAATTATAATGCCAAAGGAAAAATTTTTCACTGTTGTCAAAGTGTTCGGAAAGTGTTAACATGGTTCATTCATTTTCAGCTGGAATACCATGTTGAAAACATACTTTTGCTGGTCTGCAGTTGATTGATGTACATTACTCATATCAGGCTAATGGCACTTTATTTTCCAACAGTAACAAGTAATGAGTGACCTTGAGTGCATATTGTTTTGCTGAGAGGTTTTGTTGCTCCGTGTACTCTATGAGCACCCCCAAGGAAATGAGGGCCCTGTATTGGTGTTTTTCAGCAAACCTCATTTCTTTCATGGCTTTCTGTAAAAGAATTTGATACAGGGATAGAAGCTAACCTCAGTGAGTAAATGAAATATTGATCCACACTACTCTGGCCTTGCCTTCACCTTGTCCCAGGGCTGTGAGTTACTGACTTTTCCGTTTTGGCTGTAATAGGAATTATTACAACAGGCCTGTGCGAGTAATTACTTGGCATGGCAAAAAGGAGGGTCCATCATATATTTCTGTAGAGACGTTAGTTTCCATCAGGCCAGCAGTCTGCTTTTTTGGCCCTGTCTTTCCTACTCTTGATTCAATTCCTTTAACCATCATTAATCAAGTTCCTTGTCAGTAGAAGTTTATCAAAAGTATTAAGTGAGCAAGGTTGCATGGCCTCCTTAAAAAAAAAAAAAAAAAAAGAAGTCAAGAAAAAGAAGCACCAATGCAGGGCAGTAAATTTCAAAATATGGAAGGCTGGTTCCATGATATATATGAGTGTCTCTTCAGCTGGAATGAGCAGTTTGTTTTAATGATAGATATTGTAGTTTGAGCCGTGATAGAATCCTTCTCAAGTTTATATGCCACAGACTATCATTTATGAGAGACCATGTGCTTCTAAATGGTGAAGGTCATGGCTGATGGCAAAAGTAAAAGCAGTGGTGATTCATTAAAAATAGTTAATAGGGCCTGCTGTTGACAAGGATAAATAGCAACACCCTGCATTTGCAACCCACAAGCAACTAGTTTAGGCAATGCTTCTTCCATGTTTTCACCACCCCTGATTACCAGACAGCTGTGAACATATACAGAGACATCAGCAAGATTGCTTCCACCCTGCTAATAACAGATGCAGATGGATTTCCAGTGTGAATGACTTCTCTGGATACAGATTTTCCAACCAGCAGCTTTGACAGACTGACTAAACATCCAACTCAAAGTGATTTGTTAGCTAAGTTTATGCTGTACACTGAATTCTTAGGGACCAAACACATTTGCTTACTACCCTGCTGGGATTCTATCCTTTGGTTTGAACACCAGCTCATGTCCCAGGTGAGCCCACATGACATCAGTGGAAGCTTTGCTGCATAAAGGACACTAAGATGGGACCTCACAGCCTTGGAATGACTAAAATACTAATGATCTTTATTGTATCCTCAATCAGAAAAGCTAATTTCCTTAAGGTATTTTTGTACTATTCAGAGAATGAACTCTCAAAATTCAGTTAGAAAGAAAATATTTTAACTGGTTGTTGTGACGCTGTTCCTTTTTTTGTTTTTACTTTATTTTTAAAATGCAAAAACACAACAATCATCATTAAAACAGAGGTTTACTCCACTTAGTAAAATTTACAAATATAGCTTGCCAAACAGATTTGGGACTGCACTTTAAAAACAGAGTTTGGTGAATGTTCTCTCATGGACACAACTCTACAGTACCTACCAATGATAGCCTATGGATTGCCTATGGTTTTGTTTGGCTGGTTGTTAAATACAGAGGGAAACTATTAATATATAGTCATTGACTTTAGAGAACAACTAATATATAGTCCTTATTTCCAGACTAAAATACTGGAGAGAGAGGTGGTTCACATTTAATTTCTGATCCTCCTTTTCCAACCTGTTCTGTCCCTCCTGGCATTTCCCTACCTAACACATTAAAACACATTAAAGTGAGCTATCATCATTTATTTTAGGAGAAAATTTTGTTGAGCATTCAGCTCAAGTCATTTCCTCCTCAAGTGAGCTTTGTCTCAACTATTTAGAGAGTTCAATTTCTTAGCTGATCTTGAAGCACCATCAAAATGAATACAATTAATGGCTTCCCTAGGAGTTGATCCTGTTCTTCTTGAGTGGGCACTGGAACAGTGCAAATAACAGCAGCAAAGGGAAAAAAAAGGAAAAAAAAAAGAAAAAAAATGAAATCTTCTGGTTAATCAAAAATAGTAACAAAGAGAGGAAACGAAAATGAATCCATTAAGGCTTGGTTAATTCTGCCATCTCCAGTCCTTTCTTCTTCATATGATGCATATGCTTTGCAGCTGCCTAGGCCAGAGCAGAAATCCTGTAATTACAGAAGCTCCCTCACTTTCTTTCCTCTTCCTTTACTGTGGAAAAAGAAGGTTAATTTTTCCTTACTTGATAGCTGAATAGAAATGTTTTTTTAGGCAAGCTAGGAAATAGGTCCATGTTTTGTAGCTGATACTCCTTCTTAAAATGTACTTTTGTCTCAAATGTTTTCACCTTTTTTAGGCACTGATTAAATGCTATTTCTCTTGGCCAATCATCTCCAGAAACAACACCAGCCTCTAAATTAGAGAGGCAGACAGAGAAAAATATTTGATTACTAAGTAGAAAGGTAAATGAGATATCTGTTGTGATTATTTTAATGCTCATCTTTTGATGCTTCTATAAAAGGATCAGTTACCCTAATACAGTCATCTTGAGAAAGACAGTCTGCAGCGGTTACAAATTGACTTTTTATGGAGAAAATAAGACTGTTCCTAACCTATTGCACTGATATTATATTTTGTTAATATTTTATGAAATAAAAGTCCTCCCATTAAGGGTGGCAAATTGCTTTATAATTATAGCACTTCGCACACTAGAATGACTACTTCATTTTATGGAAAAAAGCTCCAAATACAATTTCATTATCATCCAGTGTCTTTTCAACCTTCTAAAGGTTTCAGCAGAAAGCACTGTTATATGCATTCCAATATATCCTTTTTCAAATATTAGTTCCATTTAAAGAAAAGAAAATTATGACTCCTGTTTCATTCTGCTCACTGTTAATGAAATAGTTGTGTACAGTGAACATTTGTACCTAGATCTAGATGAGTCAAATGAAGAACGTGATCAACTATAAAATATGGACCTTTTAACTTCTACATTCAAAGGTTGATTTATATCAGACTGAGCACTGAGTTAACTGAAGTGGTTTAGAAACAGATTTAGTTAAATCTGTGCAAGTCCCTGGTGCAGTCTCTCTTAAATCAGTTTAAGAGAAACTTAAATCAATTTAGCCTGATGTGGTTTATAGATCTGAATTGGTTTCTAGACCAATTTATTTACAATAGGTATCCACGTTGTAATCAGACAGTCTCCCAGTCAATCACTCTGATCTCAATCCGAATCATTACACTTCCGCAGTTCTCAGATGAGAGCCAAACTGCAGCACCAAAGAATTTTTTTCATCTTTCCTCTCTGAAGATTTTGATAGAACCATTAAAGCCTTCTGCTGGAAAGCATCAACAGTCTGGCATAGGTACAATCTTGTCTCCTGCCTGAACAGCCCAGGGACAGTTTTGGTGCCTAGGCCTGCAACCTCAAAGGTTGTTTGATTTCCACTGGAGTGATTTGCTTGTCTGCTAGAAGATCATCACTGCAGCACTATGAATACTGCAATATCAAATCTATATTGCAAATGAAAACTCAACTGATGTGTATTACTGCGAAATGTTGTCAGTAAAATATACTGATTCTAGAAGCATTAATTCCAAAATACCCTGATTTAATCAGACATGATGCAGAAACAGCTATCAATCATAAAAACAAACAAACAAACAAAGCTCCCCCTCCCCCAACTGTAAGAACCTTTTGGAATGATCTCTAGAGACCATATTGACTCCATACTCACAAACAAAGCAACAGCAATAGTGAAGCAGAAAATCACCCCAAACTCAACCCCAAACAGAGATGCTTTGAACATCAATAAGCCTGAAATGTATCCTTTGGACACTGAAGATTTCAGCCAATTTAAATGTCAAAGTGGGAACGAACTGATTGTCCTGACACAAGCCCAAGACTAAAGGATCAAGAAACTCCAGTTAATCCTTCCCAAACACCGCATAGTGTATCAATCTCTATATACTAGGTTTGGTTTGCTTTTGGGGTTTGTTTTCCCTCTACTCACAGAGAATAAATGTTATATTTCTACTCTTTCTTTTTTTGTCTTTTCCCCCCCTCTTTTGATTAGTGCCATGACATCTTGTCCTCAGTTTCTGGTTTTACAGTTTTAATTGCTAACCAGTGAGCTTCAGTGCTTGAGGAAGGTACAGGATGCATCTTCTGCATCTGCAGGATAAATGTCATTTCCTCCATATGTGGAGCATTGTCCCTGCACCACTTGTTTAATAAAGTCTGGTATTTACTTGCCAAGAAGATACAAAAATAAGTTGCCTTTAACTCTTCCACTACAATTATGTTTTATGAATTTCAGCCCTTCACAGCTAGTTCACTGCACAGAAATACTTTTTTAATTTAAAAAGGTAAATTCTCCTTGTGGCACAAGTTGTATGGTCAGACACCAAAGAAAACATTCATTATTTCTGTTAGGAAAACTGGCCTAGCTAATGGATTTTCATTTAAATATTCTTCTGAATTAAAAAAATATTAAAACCAACAGAACTCTAAGCACTGAACTAAGGACATTAAAAGCCAGGCACACCTTTCTGTTCTCTTCTGTCTATGTCAGCAGATAAAATGCAACTTGGTCTTTCTTTCAAAATAAGCAAGCAAAATATATTGCTCAGTCAAGATTGTATGAGCTTACTCTTCAGTGAAAATAATTTTATTATTATATAATCACCCTGAGTCAGAAATAAAAAATAGTCTGGGATGAAATTATTCATGTCCTATTTTTTTGCCTAACATAGTTTGGCATGATGCTGTTGGGCTCTGTTTTATGGGACCTTACAGTAAAAGTATGAGAGATGTCAAAAGGACAACCAAGACACGGAGCTGGCAGGTGAAGCTGAGGCAGCACACAGAGAGGTGTCTGAAATTTGCCTTTGTGAGTGCTTCAAGTGAGTTATGAAAGTCTTGCTTATTTTAAATGGTTTGTTACTGTCAGGGACAGATTCCAGTGGGTTTTTGATGTTTCCTAGAACCTCAGGATCCCTGCACTCTGTGAGTGGAAAGGATATCAGTGAAGGAAGATGTCCTTACCCATCTAGACTATTAGAATGTAAGCCAAAGATCAACTACTATTTTGGTTTAAATACACTCCCACACAAGACACTTCCACATCTCATTCTTTGTTGCACTTAAAGACTGGAACATGAATGGCTTCAGACTTCAGTTACGGTGTGGAGGAAGAGAAGGGTTTGAGCATTCATAGTAATAGCTCAAAAGAGAAAGAGGGAGGAGGGATTTTTTCCAGTCTTGTTCTAGCCTGTACCCCCCCTTCTTAGATGGTATCTGGCTCTGGGAAGACATCACTTGAATGAAAACCCACACCTTTCCCTCTTCCCCAAATTCTATTACAGACTACAGTTTTTACACATCAGGACCCTTAAATTATTTCTGCACTGGCTCTGTACCAATATAAGCACTGGCAAAAATTCAAAACATTTTTCAGGGAATGATTAATTGTGTAAGTGTTTTGGGATTTACAACAAATATTCACTCATTTGAATGACCCTCTCAGGTTCTTGTTAGCTAAGATCACTTTGCAAAAGCTTATAGGACATTTTGACTGATTTCAAAGAAAAATTTAGGGTGCATGCACTCCAGCCAACAATCAGAAGCAGGTTAAACAGACAGCTTTATCTTTCCTTTCCTTATATGACTTCAAACTTCTATTTTTCTGTAAACAAAAATATTTTTGCAGGCAGTCATAAGGCCTCATCAGCTTTAACACAACGTAGTGCAGCAAGCTGTGCAGATGTGTGGCTTCTGCTGCCTCCCTGAGACGGGACCAGAGCTCCTGGGTGGGGCAACAGGCACTGCCCCAGCTAGATCCAAAGGTGCCTGTCCTGGCCACCCTGCTTTTGCACTTGCATGGCTTTTTGTCAGTAACTTAAGCTGACCCAGGCTTTAATCTGACACTGGGGATCTGGTGGTTCATTCACTAGTATATACTTACCATAAAATGTTTTTATTTTCAGCATTTTTGGGAGGAAGATCATTCTGCTGTGTATACCCTGTATGCTTTCACAGTACTTGTGTCTTAGACAAAAACACACCTTGCAAAAATGTGTTAGAGGGAATATTCAAGCTTCTTATCCAAACACAAACCTCTTTCTAGTTTAGTCTTATTACTTATCTAGCTTATGCTCCCCAACATTTTAAATGGGAATTGCTTTGCTACTAGTCAAATAAACCAAAGTATGGATAGCTGAAATTGACAGAGACTGCTGTAGTTTTGTAAGCGAATTTCCCCGGTACAGATGAACTGATGCCTGTTCCTTTCTGATTTTTTTTGTCTTTTTTTTTCATTCTAATAACATAGCTTTTGCTGCTATAAACAAAAAGGTGATACAAATGCATATTGAAATGCAGCACATTACATTTCCCAGCGCCTCTCAATGGCACAGTATTTCAACAAACTGTCAAAACGGCTAAAAACTGCTTCTACTGAGAGTCTCCTGCTTCCAGCAAACGAAGCATAGGAACAGCTCATCTCACTTAAGCCAAAGTCTTACTTAACCTTTATGTTCTGTGCTGCTTATATCCCACTACAAAAAACTTATTCACCTCTTTAAACTTGCTTTGGGAAAACAGATAGATAGATAGATAAATAGATAGATAGATAGATAGATATAGATACTGCCACAATCCAAAGTAAATATTTGCACTTTGTGGTAACAAACAGTGCATCAGAGCCTACAGGGTTTTTCTCCCTCTTTTGTTTCCTGTTCTCATTAAAATATTTTTAAATGAAAATGTCATTGGAATGTCACATTATTTCACTCACAGTCAATTCTCAGATGCTCATTACTCATATTCTTGAGACAAGTGTTGGTCTAAGAACAAAAAACCTTTTTCCCCTTAGGAGAAGAAGGATAGTATAAAAAAGGATATATAAACTAACTCATCAGCAAACCCCATTCAATTCAGAATATTGTTTCAAATGTTTTAGTATTAATTTAATACCCTAAAATTGCAACATTCACTTAACTCTAAGTATTGTCTTAAATTTTCTTCAGTATACATTTGTATTTAGAAAGCAACCTTTATTTAATACACTGAACAAGACCATGGAATTCTAAAACCAAAGGGTTAGAAAGTAGAGAAAATCTGATTAGAGATAGATGCAGAAAGATGTAGACCCATAGAACTAAAGTACATGAAATCAAAGGCCTGGAAACAGCGCTCTCAACCTGACTATTTAATTAATGCTTTTCCAATCATCATTATTCCTAGATGAAGCTCCAAAGCCATTATTAATCCCTAGATAAATTATTAGCACACACACATATGCATTCATGCTAATCAAGAGAGTCACGCAATTGAGAATTGAAAGCAAAAAAGGACAAACACCAGAAGCAGGTTGAATTTTTGGAACTCTAAGGCTTTGTACCCAAACTTCATCAGACAGAAAACCCAACTAAGCCTTGAAATATGTATGTAACTTGCTTCTGCCACCTGCAAGTAAGGACGCCTAACTGCAAAATTTAAATGCAAAATGCTTGAGGTGTTTTAGGGTGGCCCACTCAGTAAAAAGATTTAATCACAGCAATGAGTTGCAGGCTTTGTGTGTCATTTTTCAGACACTGAAAAGACTGCTGGTACCACCAGTGGACAAATTTATTAGAGCAAAAAACTTCCACAATCAGAGACTAAAGTTTTATCACCTTAGTTCTAAATCACGCCCATTCACAAAGGCTATTGACTTCAAAAAGCACAGTAAATGCAGCTATATCTTTGAGTTCACCCACCAACACCACAAATGTGGGTCCTGTCCTAACATGCACAGTTTTGGGGAGACAGTCCTCTGTTTTATTTTGGTCAGGAGCTCATTTCCGATACATGCCTGTTGGAAAAGAAGGGGCAAGAAAATAATCTCTTTTCTGACAGTAATATTCCCAGTAAGGAAAACACTCAAATGCTACTTTAAAATTGGCAGGTTATTTAAATTATTGCCTCATGTAAGTTTAGATAAAGTCGGATAGAGCTTTTGAAGTCTGTAAATTGAACCCTTTTGTTTTCAGAGGCTTTTGGGTCATGGCATGACCCAAACCAAAATAAAGGTGTAGGTAATTATGAAACAGAAACTTCAAATCAGATTCCATCTTTTTGATCCACAAAGCCCATTTTTTTCCCTAGTGCTTTCCTTTAAGCCAAATAATTAGTGCTTTATGAGAGATCCTAATAGTAAAACTGAAGCTCCATCTGTGACTGTTTATACAAATTGCATTCCTCATCATGTATTACTAGTGGTGCAAAAGAGAAAAATGTCTATTACATATTCCCATATTTTCTTGGGGTGATGCTTTTAAGAGCTGCATTTTTGTTTACAGAAAAGTATTGCCAAAATAGTGATTTCAGAAATAGCTGTAAATTGCCACCAAAATTAAAGTAACAAGACCATTTCGTTGCAATATATATTAAAAAACTGATTTGTCAGGCTCTTCCTTAAAATCTCCTTTAGACAGGTAAACAATATTTTTGTACTAAGAAGGAGATAGACTGCTTACAGAAACAAATGCATAAAGGAAGGAAACCTTCCTTTTCCCTCTCTAACAGTTTTCTGAAGCTTGATTTTGAAACATTGGGGAAAACCAAAAAGAAACCGTTAGCTGAAATACTGTTGTATTGCAACAAATAAAACATTTTTATAAGCCTTGAATTCAATGGCAAACATGCAAGCCAGGGCAGAAGAGGTGGAGGAAGTTTCCCAAGCCTGAGGCTGTGCTGGTAGAGCTGGAGTGAGCAGTCTTCCCCCTCTTCACCCCAAAGAGCAGGGGCTTTGTTTTCACCAGTGCCAGTGCTCCCCGGATGAGCAGCACCACAGAAAGCTGAGTGAGCACGAGGGGATGTGAGTGAGAGGCCCAGCCTGGGAGCCACTCCAGCAAGCCCAACTTCCAACAGCAATGAACTGTAAAACTACATCCCTGAGGTTGACAGGTTTTAATTGCAGAGGGTATAATATAAAGCTTGACTGGTGCTATCCTGCTTCTCAGATTACGTATGCAAGCCAACTTTTAAAAGCTGTCACAGACATATCCAGACAAGTTTCAAACACCTTGATGTTAATACAGAAATACAGCTCGAGCTCCTTACAACAGAGTTTAGCTGATCATTTGCAGTTTGGATGTAAAGCCAGTGCTGTTAATTCACACTATCCTACCCATACCTATAATTAATGCCAGAATGGCAGATATCTTCATACCCCAAGAATTTGTTTGGTATCCACATGAACATTTCCACAAACATCTTGCTGCAAAGTCTTGTAGCTTCAGAAGCAAACCAGTCAGCTTCCCACAAACACACTCTAACACCAATAAAGCTTTTCATTAGCTACACTTCCTCCTACATGGGGGGGTATTTTTACTTGAAGCCAGCTTTTTTAGGCACCAAGTAAAAATACCCCTCTATGTAGGAGGAAGTGCAGTTTAGTTTTAAATCCAGAGCATATTTGTCACAGCTAAATAAACATATAGTTTCAAAATAATATCTACCTAGCCATATTATCTAAAGGGTTTTGAATGAGTAAACAGAAATTAGGGTTTAGCATGTAAAAGGCTGCTGTAAGTACTTCCCCATGGCTCCTTCTCCATTTTGGCTCCCACAGGGCCTTTGCCCTTCCCAGAACATTCCCTGTCCAGAAGAAGGCTAAGACTTTAACATATCACCACAGAGAAATTACAGTATTTGTGACTGAGATCAGAATTGAAGTTCAAATAATTTTTAACAAAAGACATCTAAAAGAGGCACAGTGTTCCCAAAGCACTGCCTCATCCCTCCCCAGGTGTGCTAAGCCAGTGAGGAGTGACAGGGACGTGGGGGCTGCCCTGATGGCAGGGTTGGACCAGCACCCTAGCCCTGGAGAAGGTAAGCTCCCTCCATTTCCACAGAGCCTTAGACAGTTGCTGTGTCCCCCACACAGGCTAAAGGATCTGCTGACTGAAAAACAGAGACAGGAGTAGAGTCAGCCTCACTATGCGCAGCAATAGGGAGGTGGAAGATGCAGCCTTGTTCTTCCTCGTCCAGTTGTGCCGGTCCTTTCACAGGCATCGGGAACCTGCGCCGCTTCCCCACAAGTCACCACAGAGCACAAACTCCATTTCAATTACTGATGCTGCTCAGTCACGGGTGAGCCTCTGTCATCGCTTGGCTTTTAGTCACTGCAGCATCCCTGGCCTGGGACATTGCTTCTTTTCCGTGATAGGACCTGATTGTCACGCCCAGAAATGTGCCCGCCCAGGGGGCAGCTGCAGGCTGTGCACAACGAGCAGCTGGGACCAGGACTGTGGCTATGGGGCATTTTCTCTGGTTTGCCTCATTTCTACAGACCTGGCACACCTCAGCTCACACGAACACCCACCCCACTGTGTGGACATTGCTCAGGGAAGGGGAACTCCGTGGCACCTGCAAGGCAGCTGCTGTGCGGGAACTTGCCTGTGCCCAAGACAAGCACCCCAGGCAGAGACTGCAGCTTTGGAGCTGTGAGAAGTCCCAAAATGTTGCAATATACTCCAACATTGCCACCTTTTTGATGTGCCTAAGCTCAAACATTGAATGGGTCGCATGAATGGTTATTTTTCAGCATCGTACTCCAGACTCTTCAGAAGGCTGCTCATACATCATGCAGTATAAAAGCTAATACAATTCCAGGAGCTGTAGTACATGGCCAAGGTCAGGGACATTTTCTCTGCACTCGCACTTTCTGAGCACTTAACAAAAGCTTGCCTTAAACAATAGATTTGTTATGATAAAGACAAAACAGCCCACAATCCTGAGGAGCAATGGGATTGTATTTATTGTTTTAACCTTTGCAGGCAATGATAGTTAAGAACTGAGAAATCCAAGGTAATGCACAATTAAGGGGCTAATTTGCATGATTATTTGTCTCACACGTATCAAGTGCTACTTACAAATGGCCTGCTAAATACCTATTTGTAAATACAGATACACGATTTGTGCATAGCAGATACCCTGCCTACTCTGACTACAATTTTGGCTACAATCCCAAAGCACTAGGAAATAATGAATGTGTGGAAACCAGAATGCAAGTATTTAAATAATTCAGTACAGTGTTCAAACCCAAAATTTTGCTTTATTTATTCTGAAAAAATACACCCAATTCAAAGGTCTTCTTTTGAAATGAAGTTCTAGGAAGAAAAACCTTGTAATTACAAATCTTCTATTCCCAAATAACACTATTTTTAAGTAAATATCCACAAATCAAGTGAACTTTATTACTTTTATTACTTTAATATTGATAATGACTAATACCAACACATTTACAAATGCTACTTGAGAAAAAGTGGAACATAATTAAATGCAATATTAACAAATAAAACCAGCATGGTTTTGGGGCATCTGAATGTTAGCCTTCTTCATGAAATAAATTTTAAAAAAAATAAATAATACATACAGTACTCTGCCCACACTGTAATTTGTCAGCTGTTGAGGAAATTGGCATGTCTTTTCTGCTGATTTATTGGTTAATCCCAACAATTCACTGCAGAAAAGGCCAACAATGAATTACAGTGCAAGGAAAAATTAAGCAGCATGTTTAAAAAGTGCTTAACTACACAGCCCTTAAAGCAAATTTCAAAGTTCTCATATACCTAGCTAAACTATTTTGGGTACTATGGTGGACAATATTTTCCTTCTCTTTTATGTGTTATATCCTCTATAGTAGCTTTGCCACTATTGATTTCAAATATGTTTGAAAAATATACAACCCTTGGGTTCCCAAAATATAAAACATGAAGGGGTGCTGGATCTATTATGTTGATTTCCTAAGTACTGGGACTCTGGGTATTTCTGTGCATCAACTAAACAATTTAGTTTAAACCAATGACTCACTGTGCTTATTGTAATGGGATTTCTTTGAGCATGAGGCAGGTTTTGAAATCCAAATACCCCAGCATAGGACTATGCACTTCTAGACTTACCTTATTTTCACATAAAATAACCTGCACACCTTTAAATTACTATTCATTTAATGTAAGTTCCTAGAGAAGTGTAACAAAAGTCAGAGGTATAGAGGTTCTTGAACTCTGAAGAGGAATCAAGTAAGGCACCAGCGAAGTCAGGACTCCAGGTCCCCCTTTCCCTGTCACTCCTACACTCACACACAGCCTTCAGCTAGGACTAAACTGTCAAGTTTGATACTGGTTTTCACACTGTGTTTCTAGCTTCAGCTGATATGTGTAAAATATTGGTAATCAGACTTTGCTTTCTCTTAGGCTTTACCATGCAAGAAATAGGAAATAAGGAACACCTTCAGCTGAGGTAATAGAAGCCATGCAAATTAAACCCCACTTGCTGCTTTGGGACAGAATTCAAAGCTTAACTATAGTCAATGGGAGTACAGCAAGTTTGTAGCAAACACTTTCTGAGGGCAAACCTACACTGCATGGTACAGAACTGTGCAGAAAAATACCAGCAGCAGCTTACAGTTCATATCTGGTTTATACCCTCAGCTTACACCCTCTCTTTAGGTAAGACCTTTGAAGAGAACATTGGGCTCCACTGTGGCTCCAGTTGGGTCTTCTGTCTCCTGGTGATTCTTTTCGAGAGCTGCGCCAGATTCTCAATAACTAGTTTTCAACCTGAATTTATTCAAAGCAAAATTATGCACATTTGTTCTCCCACCAGATCTGCATTAGCTTAATTATTGTTTTGGGGTACGCAATGAACATGATTGTTTATGGGTTGCATCCCTTAATTTTGGCCCTAAATTATCTCTGTTGTAACTCTGTCCGATGCTCTGTAATTAGGTACTTGACTGCACATTTCACGAATTTCTTTAATTTGAAGTTCCAGAGCACTTTCAGTTCCATACACTCAAGTCCCTAAACTCTTCAGAGCAGCTCATTTCATTGATCCATCCTTAACTGATACATTTCTACATTCTTCCCTTCTGACATTACTTATGTACCTTCTTCCATGTAATTTAAACTGAATCACTTGTGATCACTTCTTTCAAAGTTATCATCCCCCCATTCCCCGTAAGTCACTAAATTTAAATCTAAAGTATCATCATGTAGTTGGCTCCACACAGCACATGCAAAAATGGATTTTTCCACCTTAAGAAAAAGCATAAAATACTTTCCCAGACAGAATTCACTGCTTCTGTGTATTTTCAACCACAAAGCATCACCTTTATTCTGCTACCAAAAGTAAGCAAGCAAATCTTGTCTTTGCCATGAACACCCACTCTTTGAGGAGTGAACTCATCAGGAATTTAGTGAAGAGCAGTAGCCTGCTTAGCAGTGACAGCTGAGCTCCAGGTGACCTTGCCCGGTGTCACTGTCTTGTCATCCCCTTTTGCACTCCCACGCTTTGCTCAGCAGTAGTAAAGAGGAACAAATAGCAGTGAGGAGGCATCACAGGCCGAGCTCCTGGATTACAGAGTGCTGCCCTAAAGCCTGGAGAAAAATGATCCCTGCGTCTTGGTCCAGGCACTGCGAGCAAAAGTGAACAATGTGTGGCAGAGTAGTGGCGTATGAAACATGCTGGGGCTTTCAGAGAACACCAGATCCATTGATTAACCAGCACTTTATCTATACCTAACATTTACCCAGCTGATTCTTTTAATTGGATAATAATGATATGCTGTGTATTCACTTTGGAGAACAGACATGCTTAGTTTAAAAATAATGATAACAAAAATAAACCAACAAAACTCAAACCAAATTCAGACAATAAATTCTGCAGAGTCCACAAATTGGTTTTCCTATTCTTGTTATTATTTCGGTAAATTTCAAAGTATTTGCCTTGCAACCAGTCAGGAGGCTACAACTAAACCAGAGAACCTGGGAAAGAACAAATTTCTAAAAATAACAAGATATTATTTAGAGCAAATATTTTAAAATAACAAATAGCTGTTCAGTTAGCTCTAAAAATTAATACCACTTTCCACCCTGATATGACAAGCTAATGTGTCTAAAAATACCACAGCAATCAGAATACAAGACAGAAACCCTAAAAAGAAAATATCTCTTTTTTTAAAAAATGAGGAAATCTGGGGTTTGGGTTAGCTTTTTTGGTTTGGTTTTTGGAGGGTTGGGTTTCTTCTTCGTCTTTTTTTTTTTCTTCACAATCTCAGGTACCAATTTTGGGTCCCACCTAGCCCAGAATGCTTGACACAAACCAGTAGCACCCACTACTTTCCAAGAAGGGAGAAACAGGCCTGTCCATCGTCCCTTTTGGTGTACTAGCAAGGAAAATCTGCTAAGATTCCAGTACTGCTACTCCCAGACTGTATTCCACCAAGATACATTATATTCACTGACCCATCCTCTGTCATTGTCAGATCCCATCTGCCACTCACGTGGTATCAGTGTGTGCACTTTGCCACAAACCCCTGCAGTCACAGGACTTCCACTATGTTTGTGATGGAAGTGCAGACCTGAAAGAAACGAAGAACAGGCACAGTTGGAGTCATATCTGGCTATTGGTAAATGCAATATTGATTCTAAATACAATTGTGCCACTCCAACATTTTTACTCCTGAGATCAGTAGGCAGGGAAAGGACTCCTGTGTATTAATAATTCTAGTGAGAGCAAGGAGATCTCTTGCTTGATTTGCTACAGATACAGTTGGGTTGCAAAAGTAAAACCACAATTTGCTGAGCCCACATGCAAAAACATGCAACAGTCACACCACAGCAGTTTTTCTGTGATGTCTTTGAGATTTTTTTAGGTGCTTTACCAGTTCAGTCATGGGAACAGTACACTGTAATCCCAGCAAAACATGCTATGGAAAAATAAGCACATTTGACTTTTTTTAATAATGCACAAAACACATTCATCAGCACCAGCAACTCTTGCAATTCTAAAAGCAAACACCTGCTGTACAATTAAAAATTTTTATCTGTTGAGTCTTCAATACACTCATAAACTACAAAATTTGGCAAAACATCACTTTAATCCCATATTTTTGCCTGTTGCTGAAAAGGACTGTGATGCAGACAATGCTCTTTAAAAACAAACAAAAACCAAACATCATACCAACAAAACCTAAGCAAGTACACACATGCAAAATTGAAATTATTATCAAAGTAATTTACCAAAAGGTTTAATTTGGGCCGTCCAAGATTTCATGGCCAAAACTAATAAGAAATTTTGAGAAATCCATTGAAACAGTCTTGGAGAGGAAAAAAAAACATTTCTGAAGATGAATATTCTTACTTGTCAGTTGTCAGCAGCATTGTCCAGTAACAGCAGTATAAGGCCAGATTCAATATATTTCTCTGCTTAGGGAAATCTGAACCTTCATTTCTCACTCCACAAACCAAACTCACACACAGCCTCTGCCTATGTACTCTCAGTTTCTGCTGTTGATGCTCCTCCAGTTAGTACAAAATACACACATATTTAGTAAGACAAAACCAAACCAAATAAAACCTGCATCATCTGAAAGAAAATTAGTCTATTGCCCAGTCTTACAGTCAATTTTTTGAGGGATTCAAGTTCAAATTTACATTGGAAAAGTAGTGAAGCAGCAGACTCCATTTTGTGCTCATCCAAGTTTGAATGCTACGATTTGTTCAAATTTCCCCTTTCACTGAGATGAGAAAATAAATAGTTAAGATTTTCTCCAAATCAAAGTAAGTTTTTCACTAGCATTTTTTCCCCTTGGCAGCTGACCTGAAGACTCCAATAAAAGTTATTTTCAGATGCTTAATTGTGATTGCAATCTGGAGCCAACAGGATTACCAAGAAGAGGAGGTACAAGTATGAAGTCCGTCTGCTGGCTGATAGTCTAGAAACTAGAAAGGAACTATTATACCCCACCAACAAATCCCATGCCAAGAAATCACACCAGAGCACACAGCATCTGACAGGTTATTACTGGGAAAGGCCATTCTTTGGGACAGGTTGTTATTGGGAAGCCTATTGACAGCTTATCAGCAGGCATTACCAATACTGCCTCTAGGGAACTCTGCTGCACTAAGCGAGGAAACTCAGAGACATCACTCTGAAACAAACCAGTGACTGAGCAGATGAAGAATACTGCACACAGCTAGAGCTGGCAGCATGACCACCTCACCAGGGCATGAATCTCACCAGAGGGTGAACTGAAGAGATGCACCAGAGAACTGCATGAAGGGACAAAACAGAACTCTCCAAGAGGTATTGGGCAGCACCAGCACCACCTCATATCAAAGCTGCCACTCAGCAATTTTAAAAATGACAGAATTATGACACCAGAGTGAACACTGCAGTTTTTGTGTGTGTAACACAATGATCTCATTTCGCTTGCCAAACTGTGTATTTAACATCCAGTGCCTCTGTCTTGTACACAAGCACAGTCTCAGCTTTTCAACAGTGATGTCATTTCTGTGCATTATATGCACCATGTAATGTTGTTATTTGATAGAAATCCCATATTTGTGTGATGTTATTAGTTCGGATAACTGCAGATGTATTTGATTTATCCTGTAAGAACAAAAACTATGTAATCTCATTTCCACATTATTTGAACTCCTTAGCTGCTGTTTATTTCTTACATTGAGAATTTTATCATCTTTCCAAACTAGAGATCAACAATCACTGTTCATTGCAATAGGTCATTTCCTCGGTCCTTACTCCTCTGTTCCAAGGGAGTTTATGGGACCTAAAGCTATAGCAGCAGCTGGGGGATCTCCAACCACAGGGATAGTGCTCCGTGGGCCAGGTCAGCCAACCCTGTGCTACACTTCTGCAAGAAGAATACTGGTGTTCAACAGCACGGGAAAGGCACTGGAGACAGAGAGGGGGAACAGAGTAAAGCCAGCACAAACCATGCCATGTAGCTTCCAGATGAGAAACAGTCCCTTGGCAATAGCTGGGAGCTAACTGAGGACAGTCCAGCAGCATTGCTCAAATACTGGGAGACTCCTCAGAGTGGCCACAGGATCAAGGGTTGCAACAAAGGTGTTTTGTAATCACATATAAGGCACAGTTGAAGAATAATCCCACAGAATGTATGAAGTGCCCAAATTCATTCTGATTTTAATGCTTATTGATTTTACTATACTGCTCTTCCATGTTGTCCAGTAGCACTTTATAAATGTTTTATGTAAAATAAATAATTCAAGAAAGACACTGTTTTCTTCAGTAAAGTTTATGACATCATGAGAGCTATTTTTTGTGACTATGCTGACTGCAATGATAAAAGAAAAGGGAAAACTGGGATCTAGACATTTCAAACGTGACCATTTTCTAAATCACAGCTGCTTTTTGTGTTGCAGCAACACTGTGTTCAGAACTGTATTAGATATATATTTTGTATTTTAGATATAACATAGTTCTATCCTTTTCTGGTACCATTTTTAACATTTTTCCTCCCCTCTGACCCCGAAGCCAAGACCTTAAAAAAAGTAGATTGCAGTTTGTTGCATTTTAATAAAATATTTTCTATATTTCCCCATCATGTTGTTCCTTTTTTTCTACTGTGTTCAGTAGTACTTCCATTATATCAAAGGGAGAACCTGCAAACTAAGAGAAGCACTTTCAACTTAACAGAAAAAAATTGGAATCTTTTTTTTTAAGACAATTTTGGTCTACTGACATGGCAACAGCCAATCATAATGGTTAAAATCTGGTCAGCAAACTCTTTCTAATAAGACCATACCTGTCCTTATTTACACTCTCCCTGAAACACCTTTCTGTCAATTCTTGTGGACCACACAATAAGACTGAAAAATTACCCATACAATATCTTAAACAGTGGTGTCTCAGTGTCAATGTGTTTTACATCAGCACATTAACATTTACACTCGTCACTGAAAGGGAATTAATAAATTATAAACCATGGTTACATGCCTGTATTTCTCACAGCTGCAAACCCAGCTCTTAATCCTTCCATTTAGAATGATTCCTGACTCTACAGAATCATTGCAGCACACTGAAAATCACATGAAATGAATAAATCCTGCCTGAGGCGCACACACACACGCACACACACACACACACAGATAGCGCCACGCAAATCTTGCTGCAGGTCATCACAAAGTCAGAATGCTTCTCACCTCCCAGGAGTCTGTCCTGGAGGGCAGATGGAGAGAAACAGGGACAGGGACCAGGAGTTGGAAGCAATTTACTTTGCTAATTTTGTCCAGAAGGATTTTCTTATGCATTTTGACAGTGGTCTTCAAATCTATTCAAGACACAGTAGAAACCCAAGGATAACTCTTCTTTCTTGAAATTTAATAAGCCTATGGGCAAAACTCCCCCTCACCTTCAAGAAATCATCACAGCACTTTATAACAGAAGATTGCTGGGATACAGATAAACTCAAACCTCACAAACAGCAAGTAAATAAAATGAGAGGTGTTGCTCACTTTTCAGTGAAAATACTGAGCCATTAAATGTCAAATGTCATTCACCATCTTTCACTACCTTACTCACTAGTGCCGACTACTTGCAAGTTTCTTAGCTCTAGTTGTGACAGCACTGTTTTAGAAATGTTAAAAGTGCTAAAAGTGCTGGGTGAATGAATAAAAGAAGTAAAAAAACCCCATTGTTTCAGATAATAATGAAAGTCATTAGCATTTTTTTCACCATTATTGCTTAACAATCCAACAATTTGGTCTTATACATCCATACATTATATTCTTGTCATATTTTTTAAAAGTGACACAGTCTGAGGGCAGCTAAAAACCAAATCCTGTCAAAGACTGAAGCAGGGTTAACAGTTGGAAAGCATAATTGATCTTTACTGCAGCTGATAGAGTCACACACATCAGTGCTGAAACAGACATTTCCAAACCACAGTGCAGTTGGATAAGAATCTTCTCATCTGAGGTACAAGCACAGAGATTACAGCTGGCAGCAGTAGGAAAGAGATCCTCTGTCAGAGAGCAAAGTGCCCTTCTGAAGGAATGGGAACCCTATGCTAATGCCTGCAGAGATTATAGGACCAGTAGGAATAGTTATGATCATTGTTTAATCTTCTGAATATAATAAGCCTTTCTCTCTTGTAACTTGCTCTTATCCATTCAGAACTTGAACACAATTATCCAATGTGCAGTGGTAGATGATGGGCAAATGGTACCAACCCATAATGACGAAGCAGCACAAATCCAGTTCCATTCTGCACTAAGCATACAAAAATATACCTCTAGTATTACATCAATGCTGCTATTATTTCTTCTGGTAGAATTCAAATGAAAATTTTAAAAACCCCACCACGCATTATTTATCAGCCTTAATTCATGGCCTCCTGGATGGAGGCTTTACTGAAGATTCATATTTGGGGTGTCTGATCTGCCTCTGGAAAAGATGTGCACTTTTTTTTAACACATTGCCAGTATTTATTACTGCCAGTTATTCCAAGTTGTCATTAACACTTAGAAATCACATAATTGAAGACTAGAAATGTATATAAACCTAAGAAAATTGCTGGTGTGAAATGTTTCATCTTCACTGACTCCAAATGTGCATGGCCCATGCAAAAGAAAAATTAAATGTTGGCATGCAAATGCACAAGAGACTTGTAGAGCACAATTTCTGCCTGACTCATTTGAGGGAAAGTCAGTGCCCACAGGCAGCTTGGCTCACCAGCCCATGCTGCCAGTGAGCTGTGGTCCCACAGTGGGCTGTGCCCTGCACACGGCCAGGTGACTGCTGAGCACACTCTGCAGCAACCTAACCACATTCCCCTGCCTTCTACGCTCAGTCTTGGTCAGTGATCAAGATGTTCAAAAAACAAAACATCAATACCATCACCATGACACCAGGACACGTGGCTGCTTCTTATTTCCATGGCTCAGCACAGTGTCTGCAGCAACTGCAAAGCATTCCATGTAGCTTGTAAAGGAAATTGTTTCATCTAAAACAAAATTGCAATTTTTTTTTAAAGTTTTCCCAAGTCCAAGATGACCAATTACCTCAAACTGAACCCTGACATTATTTGCTTCCTTGGAACTGGTTGTCCTAAAGTTCCCAAGGACCACAAAGGCAGTGCAGGTAGCTGAAAGAATAAACCTCCTGTTGGGTTTCCTCGTTGAATGAGAACTCCCAGCATAAATGTTTTGTGTCGTAATCAATAAAACTTGTTTCAGAAGTACAAGTTTTTTTGCTCAAACCCTACTGAAAATTTTATTTTTAAACACAAAAGTAACATATATGGATTTTTATTTCTGTCGACAGCGGAGTTAAGTCCTACAGAACAAAGGTTTTTGCTATCAGTAATAACACACAGCATGCGAAAGGCATTTCCTGACAGAAGGACGCTTTGTGCCGGTCAGAGAGGTGAAGCTCTGGAGGGTTTCTGAGCTAAACAAATAAGGTACCAAAAAAGTTAAAAAGGTCTTTTGATTAAGTTTTGAATGAACAGGCAGTCTCCACATTTTTCACGGCCACATATATATCAAATAGGTTAGAACAGCAGTGCTCTAAGATAGTTCTGTATTGGTATAATATCTACCAATCCAGAACAGCCCACAATTGGGTCCTCTACCTTGTAAACTGTGCAACATAATGATATGTTCAGATTCATTTTACATCTTAAATGGCAACATTTCTACACAACTTGCATTCACACACAAAATGTTCAGTGAACTCCCAGATCCCATCTTCTTTCTCTGGATAGTGAGGCAGTTTTGACATGCCCTTGTGCTAACAAAGGGTTAAAACCTTTTCTTATGTTCCTAGTGGGTTGTAAAAGAAACTGCTGAAGCTGATCAATGACCACTGTTAAGACCTGGAAACCAATTATAAACCTGAAATTTGTGATGAACAAAGCTCTGAAACACTAGGATGAAAACTACTGAATTAGTCTAGTTCATTAAAATCATTAATAGTCATGAAATGAAAACCACCAGAGTCCAAAAAGGCTTAATGCCCTATCCATATTAATTAGATGGGAGCAAATCTGAAGTGAAAAGCAGCACATGCTTTGTAGAATTAGCAATTGCTCTCTACAGACTACACAGATCTCTATTAAAATTCAGTTTAATTAAAATTGATCACGTTAAGAAACTGATGTGGTTAATTAACTGAATTCCTGAACTTCTTTTCATACATTTCACAAATGCATTGTACACTGTTTTCCTGGGTGACAGCTTACGTTGCAGTGAAAATCTTGATTTCACAGGTTAATGCTGCATGTTCCATGAGGCCTAAAGTTCCCGTGTCTCTGCCAGGAAACCCTGACAGCACAGGGAAAACGACAGGCTTTAGAAACTTCCAAAATCTACCACCAGAAAACCTAGCTGGAGTTTTAAACAGTTTCTCTTTTAGGTAAGTGTGGAACTCTGGGCACGTATGATCCCAAGAGCTGTGATCTCATAAGGTCTCTCATTAGAACTACACAAAATATACAAGAAAGCTACCAACAGATCCATACATGAAAGTATTAGCACAGACTGATATAAATAGCCAAAGGCTCTGCTCTGTGCACTTAATGAACGTAAACATGCAGACTGCAAGCATTTCAGCCTTTACAACACATTGTCTCCATGTGTCTCACCAGGACCGTGAAGAAATAGGACTTGGCCGAGGGCTTAAGCCAAGAGCTGCCCAGGAGCACAGAGCTGGCTCAAGCTGCAGTGGTTGTGTTCTGCATGGAGACTCCCAGAGCTCCAGCAACACGCTACTTGGTACCATCCAAGAGGACCATGCTCTAAATAATGAGGTAACCATTTCCATTTAACAGCAGACTTGGCAGAGCTGGGTTAATTATCGGACTCAAGGATCTTAAGGGTCTTTTCCAACCTAAGTGATTCTGTGATAAACCACTAATGCCCTACCAGCTTCAGGAGAAATACCGAATTGCATCTCATGAAGATTCATTTTTATCATGTTGTTTTAAACAGTAAGGCACTGTGAATTGTGCCATTCTTTTTTGGTAGGACAATTTCAGAATTTCCTTTTCCATGTCCTGTTCACGAGCGTGGTTTATTCTATGGAAGCAGCTTGGTTATGAAGTACTGCTGCAAAGAATTCTCATCCTTTCCCAGAATCACAAAATACCAGCAAATGGTCCAGTACCTGCCTCTTACATAAGGCTGTGAAAGAGGAGACCAATGCAGCTGCTGTTTGAAAGGAAGTGGATGGATGACCATCTCTGATACAGCATAAAGGTCCATGCTACAACATCTAGATTAACATCTGAACTGCCAACCAAGCAGCTTCCCAGCCTTTCAGGGAGCAGTGACACATGGATTCTCAAAGACTGATAAGCAATGGACACAGCCCCGGGGACACCTCAGAGATAGAACCCAAAATTTTAGAATAAGGAAGAGTGTGGCCAGACAATAACTGAAGGGGTGTGGATGTAAGGTCTGAAAATGGCACAAAGTCTAAATGGAGGCTAAAATAATTTACCTTTACCTAAACAAAGCTAAAATAATTGAATTATAATACAATAAATACATTACAAAGAACAGAGTTTTACATATAAATTTTACATGCCTTTGATTTAAATTCAAATCTATATGAATAATGGCACTGAATTAGGTAATAACCACATCTCATTCTTCATTACTTCTGACCGCAATGTAAATGCTAAAGTGGTATTTTCTTCTCTGAATTCATTTTGCTAAAATAAAGTGCATCTCACCAGGATATAAGATACATGACTGACTCTTAATTCCCTTGTGGACAAACCCTTGTTAATGTCTTGGCCTGTTTCAGTAAAATGATCATGGTTCAAGTAATGTAAAACACATGCATTCAATCATTTTCCTTTTCCCTAAAGGCAAATACTTTCTTATCATGGTAAAACAGGAGTCGTGTGCTGATGCATTGGAGAGCCAAAGTTCTTTTAAGCTTCATCAGGAAATGGAACACTTACTGCAACCTATCATTTGGAGCTGCAGAGTGAAACAAAAGCATAATGCAAACAAACACAGGAGGTTCAGTCAGCATTATCTAGTATTGCATAAGCCTAAGCAGCTGCCTTAGAAAATGACAATACACAAGCAAAGACCCAAAATCAAATAGAAAAATTTAACTTTAGGAAAAAAAAATCTATTCATATTTAAATCAGGATTTCATAGTTAATAGTTAAATACAACCAATTGAAAGGAGATGCTCATGATATGCTTGCCTTGGAAGAGGAGTTGTTTCTCCCAAGTAACCACAAAGACAGCAAGGCCTTAACACAGCAGGTGTGCACTCTCTACTTGGGCAGCATCTTTTTATAATCGTCTTTTTGTAACAAAAAGGGAATAGTCATACTTGGAAAAACTGAGTGACAGTACAACTGGATGAAATATAACAGAATAAAAGAAACTACATGGTAATTAAAGCAGGTTCTTCACTGGTAAAAAAAAAATGTTAAAACATGACATTGTAAGTTGTCCTACTCAGGTTTCTTACGGACTCCTACACTGGATCTTCAGTTTCTCCTTTCCTGGGCTAGTATGTCGAACCACATCTCTTCCCTGAGCAACAGAAGAGTAAATGGTCATTGTCCCTTTCAAAGTAAAAGTCAGGCGAGCTGACTGGAGTCATGAGAGGTGACAGAAAGGGAACAAGAAACACATGAGGATTAAATCCGTCCTTTACGGAATGGGGTCAGACCCCAAACCCTGAATGACTTTCTGGGTGCTCACTGCTGGAGGTTCAGCATTCTCTAGAGCCACTCTAGCCCAAATCTCTAGAATACTCAGCTCCCTGAACCTGCAACTCCACAAGCTCCCAGAATGCCATGACTCCTCAGGCACACAAAAGCAACACACTCTTTTTTCCAAAAGGGCAATGAGGAAGCCCTTCCCCATCCATCCATGCATCCATCCTTTTCCCATCACATCTTTCCTGGGAAAAGAAGATGATCCTGGTATATAAAGGGTCAACTTGCTGCTAACATGGCTTAAACACAAGCATTAAATCCATTTCAGCAGTGGATGACACAACCTGTCATTGGTCTAGAATGAAAGATGCCATTAAGCAAGAACAGGGAGCAATCTTTCTTGTAAATAAAATAGGATTCAAAATCAGATCATACTTTCTAGTACCTGAAGCCCCGTAAATGAAGGTTTTCAGTTTGTTCAGCCCTTTTTAGCACTGCCTTAGTCTACAAGTACTTTTCTGGCAGAATAATCATCACAGTATATAAGGAACAGGACTCCTGAAACAATTCCATGCCATGAACAGGCATATCATTTTGAGTAAGTCAGACCTCATAATAAGTACTTATGAAGGAAGTTACACCCCACAAAACTGAATAATACTTAACACAGAGCACAAATCTTCATCTGTTTCATAACCACGCAAAGCTACTACAAATCTATTAAGGTAGTGGCTTTCTCCCACTTACATGTGAAAGCAACAAAAAAGAACAGAGAAAACCTTTGATTTGCCACTGTGTAACATCATATGCAGCAGCCCAGTTTAAACAAACTAGAAGGACAAAAAACCCAAACTAAAATCCACATCAATTTCTTTCACAGTTAAAAAATCAGAAACTTCAGAAGTAAAGATGTTTACCAAAAGACTAGTTTAAAAACAATAATAGAAAAGTGTTATACTCCTTTATATGGTCAACATCAGTTAATTATTGTATATGACTTTCGCATGCCTCATACACAAAGCATGTAAATTCAATAATTCCTCCTCTGGGCTTCCAAATACATCTTGGGCCTATTACCTGCAGCAGTAGGTACAGAATGCAGACTTTGTCTGGGCTCAGGGTAGAAGATGATGTAAATCATTTAAATGAACATATGGAAAATGGAAAATTTCCAAAGTCTGCCTGAGTGCATTAAAGGGAAACTGCAGAGAAATTCTCACAGCTGACTTTGGAAAAAACCCAGGCAATATCAATTCTCTATAAAGCAGTACTAAAGCTACAGTAGGATAGAGTTTAGTCCAGTATCTTGTCAACTTACTAGCATGAAATCAATGAATGTATAGAACTTGTGTGTCTCATGCCTTCCTATGCACAGATTTAAAGACTGCATGGAATATTAGAGATTGTTTAATTATTTCTTGATGAATTCCTAAGGTTAAGTAACAGCTGCAGTCAAAATATGGAGCTGACAGGTACTTTTCCCTAGATTCTATTTATTCATTTTATTTCCATAATGATTATATAATTTACATAATTATTATAATTCACATAATGAGTATTTGTATTCATGGGTACCTGAAAGAAATGCTGTGCTCATACACTGAACATTTACTACTTTCTGAAAGTTCAGGCTCATCAGGATATTTCAAGGGAATGTTTATCTTGACTGAATTCTTCTACCTTGATGAAATTCCCATCAGTTTCTGACAGACTTGTTAGTCTCCTATCTTTTGTCATCTTCCTTGGTGTGACTCTTTACCCTACAAAAATCGTCAAAATTTAAAACACTTAAAGTGAAAACAACCAAACTAAAATTTCAGGAAAAGGAATTAATAATTGGATCTTATATATGAAAGTCTCCCACACTATACAATTGCATTTGAATCAAAAACTTCTGTTCTTCTTGCATTTTGGGAAGGTAATGTTTTCTGTGGGTGTATGAAGTACATAGATGCTTCATGCAAATTATGTACCTTGTCATAAGTAGAGTTGTTTTACTTAGCTAAACACACAAAAGTTTGTTACTGGTAAAATATATTCATTATTCCTACACTCAGATTAAAACCTTCATCTTGCTGCTGAATTGAAAGAAAAATGTTACAAAAATTACAAGTTAAAGCACCTAGAAAGACATGTAGAATGCTGGACAGGAAGGAGGATGTACACACGAGGAGCCTACCCTCAGTAAGTTCAGTTACAGTTTATCATATCATACCAGAGCCCCTGTTTCAATCATCTATTCTTCTGCTGTGCACAAAGCAAGGAGCTTTGAAGCAAACTCTTGCACTAATTTTGCATGGAAACACCATCTGGCCCTAAACAACTATCTAGGCTATGGATCTATTAGAGCCTAGATATGGTCAACATGATATTGAAAGGTCAAAGAAGGGTCTAATTATATGCCTTAGTACTTAGAGGCCATGGTCACTGGAGCATGAACATAATCACTCAGGCCAAACGAGACTCATTTATAATTTTAATTATCGGCGAATCAGACGTCTCTTGAAGAGTTGTCCATGTAAAGGAATTATATGACTTTTGCTCAAAATAGCTGTCTTGTTTGTGTCTAAAATAACCCCTTGAGACACCCTCAATAATTCCCTGCTGATGGATTTAGAATCCATCAATCTTTTCAACCACTGCATGTTAACATATTTGGAGTATTGTATAATTGCACACAAAAAACCCACCTTATGTTCCAAGAGTATGATCTGTTACAATGGACTTATCAAAAATCCAGAATTCCAAACCTGAGATATATCAAGCTAGAGCTGACCATACAACTCCATTCTCTCCCTTGTGTGTAATGATGCAACATGTACAAAAACTACTGCAATGATATTTTAACAAGTCTCTTGCCTTGTTCACTGTATATGGTGGAGTCCTTTGGGGGTGGGAAATGAGCTGTAACTAAAGGAACACCCACTCTGGCTGCTGGGGAAAAAAACAGTTTTGTTTGAAAGAGACCAGGATGATGCAAAATGAAGGACATGTTAGGAGATACGCTGATCTGGAAAGTATACAACCTCTTCACCTGCCGTGGATGCTACATAACATTATGTAAATCACTTGAATAACATTTTTTGCCCTCAGATAGAATCACAGGATATGCTGAGTTAGAAGGGAGCCATCAGGATCATCAAGGCCAACTCCTGGCCCTGCACAGGACACCCCAATAATCTCACCATGTACCTGAGAGTGTTGTCCAAATGCCTCTTGAACTCACACAGGCTTGGTACTGTGACCACCCATCTGAGGAGCCTGTTCCAGTGCTCAATCACCCTCTGGGTGAAAAACCTTTTCTTGATATGCAGCCTAAGTGTCTCAACTCAGCTTCATACCATTTCCTTGAGTCCTGTCCCTGGCCCAGAGCATGAAGAGATCAGTACCTGCCCCTCCTCTTCCCCTCGTGAGGATATTGAAGACCACAATGAGGTCTGACCTCAGTCTCCTCTCCTCCAGGCTGAACAGACAAAGTGCCCTCAGCCACTCCTCATACAGCTTCCCCTCAAGGCCCTTCACCTTCCTCATGGCCTCCTTTGGACACTCTCTAATGGCTTCATGTCTTTCTTATATTGAGTGGCCTAAACCTGCCCCCAGCACTCCAGGTGAGGTCACCCCAGCTCAGAGCAGAGCAGGACAATCCCCTCCCTTGCCCAGCCAGCAATGCTGTGCCTGATGCCTCCGAGGACACTCCTGGCTGCCAGGGCACTGCTGACTCATATCCAACTTGCCATGGACCAGGACCCAAAGGTCACTTTCCACAGAGCTGCTCTCCAGCCTCTTGCTCCCCAGTCTACACACCCAACCAGGGCTGCTCCACCTTAGGTGCAGAATCCAGCACTTGCCCTTGCTGAACTTCATGCAGTTGGTAATTTTCTCTCTCTCTAATTTGTTTGAGGTCTCTCTGCAGGGCCTCTCTGCCCTTGACAAAGTCAACAGCTTCTCCCAAACTTAGACTCTCGTCCTTTCAAATAATTGCAGCTGATCCATTGACCTACTGTGGCTCCTTTCTCACACAACTACCCCATCTCCTCCGAGAGGGAAGCACGGCACTGGGAGATGGTGGCTGCTCCATCAGGCCTGACTGGCTCCAGCAGACACCGGCACCCACAGCCTGCAGGCAGGGCCACTGCCAGTGTCACAAAGTGCTGCTGGATGCGCTCCCAGCCACCGTGACTGCTGCTCTGAGCACTGTGCACACACAGAGCCTACTTCCAAAACTGGCTTTCAATAGGAATAAATGCTGAGCACTACAATTTAAGTCTCAGGGAAAACTCTCTCACACACAGAGTTTATTTGCCCAAGTTTAAAACTATGACGTCTATGGTCGTTACTATTCATTTTACCCATTCACAGCTTGATGCAGATTTCTCCCATGGTTTTACATGGGTGGCGAGAAAAGGAACAGATAGTTGTATAGTCAAAGCAGCTGGAGTAAATCACAGAGCTAGAATCAAACACGAAGATACTTATCAAATGGAAAAAGGTAATAAATTGGATCATTTGCTTCCATATTTCCCTTCGATCATTAATCAAAACCATTTCCATTTCTAATTTTACAATTTTTCTTTTCTTTTGACCTTTAATAAAATGTTTCAATTGATCAGGGTAATAAAAATGTGAATTATATGAGCTGGCACAGACAAAGAAAGACCATTGAGTAATCTGTGTTCCAGATATAACAAGGAAAATGCCTGTGATTAAGTATGGGCTAAAAGTAATTTTTTAAAAATCCAAGTATTATAGTTTTAACTTAAGAATTCAATAAAGTACAACCTTTTAAAAAAAATTCTGAACATGAACAACCAAAACAAAGTTTGTGGGACTGCAGCTGTCATTGGGTTGACATATAGAATATATTTGTCCATTAATAAAAAAATTTTTTAGCACAAATAAGAACATATTTTCCTTTGCTCTTGAAGTTTATTTCAATTATATCCCAAACACTAAATTGCTGAAATAGTTTCATAGAAAAAGAACTTAAAAGTTGTTTTTTTGGATTTTCTAAACACCAGCGCAGTACTGTCAGCAAGAACGCAATCAAAGCAAAAAGCCTGCTGAGCCTGCCAACCAGTAATATTATTTGTTTCAATAGCTTTCCTTTGAATAGAAGTATTGATTTTCTACATCAGAACTCTTCTACAAAGAGCATTAAAAGAGAAATTAGACTTCCTATTTTTTCTCCACCTTATTAAGGACCATTGTTGAAGCCTAGAAATAGAGCCACCAGGGATTTAAAAGTTTGAGCTAAATAGATCAGCCAGTTAGGAATTCTAGAAAATTTTTGTCTTTTGTAAGAATTCCTGCTATGGGGCAATGCCACTCCTGCCAGAATGGACAGGGGTTTTTTTTCCCCTTGGATAGAGGCAATTAGCTAAATTGCATTATTCCATGACCATCTGGCCTCAGCTACGTGTGTTCCTCACATAAAGTTCAGGTAAAGTGAAGGGACTGTGAAGGGAGGTAAGAACAGAATCATAGAATGAAGAGTACCAGTGGACTGGTGGAAAAAAGAAACTGAACTCTGGGAAAAGAGATCAAGGTCAGAGGTGTTTGGGAGAAGGCAACAAAGGGAATTATGGCTACCAGGAAACAAAATTTAAACAAATTCTGCACTTGAGAAGACTTCTTAGTTCAGAAAAATATCTACATGCCAGGAGAAACCCCTAATGACAGGTGGTTCAACAGGTTTTGTTACTCCTTCAGCAATATCCCCAGCCTGCCACACCTACCTACAGTCACCAGAGCCTAGGAGGACTTTCAGGCCTCAGGTAGCAACATCTTTTAGCAATGCTTTTTCAAGTAATAGTAGCGTTTTTTGACTTCCACAATTTAATTTCTATTCTTAAAAAAAGGCCAATGAACTAGAGAGCTACTACTGAGTCAGATTTAGGGGGACTAGTTACATACATTGAAGAACAAAGACTGGACTCACTTTTAAATTTTCACTTTAGAAGTATCAACATTAATTAACATAGTCATTATCACTAGCTGAAGATCAATTTTCAACAGTTACATTTCCATCATACTACAATAAATTTGGTGCAGTTACTTACACATCAGCATACTTAAATTGGAGTTAGCATAGCTACAAAGCAAAGATTTGCCCCACTATCATAGCAGTATTGTTGCCAATGTTTGGTTGAGCAAGGGTGACCCTGGAGTATCCCTAGTGACAATTACTGCAACAGGATCGCTAAAGAGACATGAGCAACATATTGCCTTTGCACTCTGACCACACACTTGGGATTAGAGATGTCCAATAAAAGACACAGGGCTCTATAAAGAACAGGCAATGACATTTAACTTCTGGGCTTCTGATCCCAAACAGGGAATTCAGATTTCAGAGTCTGACGTCTGCAGTGCATGGACGAACTCGACATTTCAGAGTGGGATTCAAAACAACTAATGCACTTGAAGTCCAGAGAAAAATCTGAGCACACAGAGCATCTTAAATGCCACAATGGAAACATTTACTCAGAGTTGCAGAGAAGTTCTAGCACACAGAGTACTGGACCTTCTTCTTAGGGCAGGTTTATGGGGTCTGACAGAGGGTTTCCGAAATACGACTGATATGGTGGTGATTCCACTGTTCACCTTATACACTACCACAACTCTCATACCTTTGCTTAGGGTGTAAGAGGTCATGTTCAATGCCATCCTTACCTAACAAAGTTCAAGTCCATGTTTTCCAGCTCCAAGGAAAGCCTTTCCCCCAGGCTATGTATCAAATGACACAGCAGTTCCTGTGATTCTTCCTGCTAGCCCTGTCTTGTTATGCAGAAAGAAATACTGACCTGAGAGGGGAAAAAAGCCAAACCCAAACATGAGAATCATAGCTAGTTCTAATGACTTTTTAAGAATACTTTGCCTCTAGGTTCCCAGATGTTGATCTCAGCTCCTGAGCCTGTTCTGGAATAGCTTCTACCCTACCAGCAGTTATCTGTACATGCACAGGTGGCCCAAAACCAGAGAACTGAGGCTCCTTTCTAACACTGCATGACACACACACTACTCCACCACCTCAATCCTTCAGCTGTTCCACCAGCTGCACTGTAACATCACTCATGCCCTGCAAATTTCTGGCTTTCTTTTATAATTCCTCTCATTTTTCTATATTCTAATCCATTCTTTCAAGCACTAACTAGTTTGAAGCTTGGTAGGGCACTTTCTCCCCACAGGAAAAGCTCCCACATTTGTGCTTGAGAAGCAAACAAATGATGAGAAGAGTCCAATACAATATTGGGAGTAGAAGTCTCCAAAAGAGAGAAATGGGGTGGAGGGGAATCCAATTAAAGAACAACTAAGGAGAAAACTTAATCCCCAGCTTAAACAAAATCTAAGAGGAAGCTGTGATTACTACAGTATGTTGGAGTATTGGTACTGGTTCTGGACTAAAAAAAGGATATTCAAACAAAAAGCATATTAACTCAAACTGCACATTTTTATTTAATTAGAGGTAAAACAGAAAGACCAGTAATAGGTCAATAATAATGACTTATTACTTCCTTTATGTGGCACATTTACAATAAATGGTAATTTACCATTAGAGAGACTTATTAAATTTTTTTCTGCTAAAGAAATTAACATTAGTCATGTGGAGAAAGAGGACACTCTCCATTTCCAGCTTGAGGATTTGCATTCAACAAGGCAGTCAGAGGATATTACAGATCCCGTTCCCCCTTTAGCAATGCAGGAAGAATTAAAGCATAACCATGTATGACATCATTCCAGCTGTACGCTGATGGGCTACAGATCGTTTCATCCATGCTATTTGAAAAACATTCCACTTTCCAGTCATTAGGCCTGCTAAATGGATTCACCTGCCATACCCTTGGAATCATTAAAAAAAGAAAAAAATCTTTGGCACACAGAACCGTACTTCAGTTTTATTCTTATGGCTGATGTACTATTACTTTTATGTCCTAAAAATAACTTAAAATTATTTTTTCACTTTCTCCATTGGAAACAAAAAATCGACATCTCTGTTCCCTGCTTTTACTCTTGCTCTAGGCTTATGTCAAAGTTTGTGATTAACTATCTTAGCAAACAAATATAACATGACTTTCTAGACAAAACTTGTCATTACCAGGGCTGCACTTTGCCTTACTATTTTTAAATAACTGCCTGTTAGCCTGTTCCAAGGAAAATAGGATCAGTTTACTCGTCTGAAGTCTACTTCTGTTAACTTCCTTAATTATTTGACATGAAGATAGAGAGCTGCTATTTAACACTTCTTCCAGTCAGAGGAAAATATCACACTATTTGTGCACTCATTATGGCTCTTAACTTCAGACTCATTTGAAAGCTTCAACTCTACAGGTGGGATTTTCAAAGCTGCCTCTAAGTCATTAATTTCTAATTGGACACCGCAACCCTCTAGGCAAGCTTTAAAAATCTCATCCTAAATAATCAATATTCTACTCCTTAATAACCTGATCTGCAAAAGAGTTGACAGGACAAAACATTTAGCTACTGAAGGGAGAGTGCTGTGATCATGGCAGGAAAAATAATAGATTGTATATCCTCATCTTAATGGTAGGATTATTTCCTACGCCCCATAAACTGTGAAAGGGACCAGACTGACAAAAGATGGAGGAGGAGAGGGAATCCTCAGGAAAAAAACAAACGAATCCAGAATCAAAGCTTCATACATAGCAGGAAAATGGAACAGATTGAACAGTGCTGTGCACTGCTTGGGTGTATATTCAGAATAAGTCTAAAACAATATGATCCAGATGGCAAAAAAAGCCCAACATTAAAGAGGATAATAAAATGCTATATAATGCCACAAAGCAATGTATTTGATAAAAATAAAACCAAATAATTAAGGTATCATTACAAACCTAGCCCCACATTTTTGAAATGCATAATATGGGCATTTAGAACACCAAAATAAATATCAGATCTTACTGGGTTAACTAATAGTTAAATACAAAATAAAAAGATTTTATTCAGGATATACATCAGCCTGAATGACCTAATGAAAATGAGAGAACTAATTATATTAAATCTGAGGCAACAGCAGGAAAAAAAGTCAGAGAAACATTTGGGAATATCTCACCAACTCAAGACTGTAAATAATTTGAAACATACTCTCCAAATACATCGGAAAGGGGGAGAAGGTAATCTAATATAGACCATCCCTAGTCTAATTAGCAGGCATTCGAACAACTGCATTTTCTCAGAGGGAAAGAAAATAACCCTCCCAAAACCCACACATTTAAAATTTTAATTATTATTTTCTCTGAGTTTCCTACATTCTATAACAGTTACAGAACTGGGTAATAATTACTTTGTGGAGTCCTTCCAAAATAAAATACCCTTAATCACCTTGCAGCAGAAAAAGGATTTCATCTGGTTTAATATACTGTATTTAAAAACACCCCAGATCTGCATTTTGACATCCAGGTAATTCAGTGTAATCAGAATACAGCTCTTTCCCTTAATGGTTCAGCCTATTTGTTCTACCTGGCACTCCGAGCCTGATACAGCTCAGAGCAGCGTCGTCCGCATCACAAAAGACTTGATCCTTACACTGATTACACCCTGGCATTTGCAGGCTGGATAGCACACTCATTTCTGTTCCACTGGGCAGCGGGCACGATGAGCCGCGGCAACGAGAATCGCCACAGAATCGGGCAGCGAGCACGGCCACAAAAACTGGCTGAGAACGCCATCCAAAGAGCTGCACGTGGCAAATACAGGGGGTGCAAGCACATCACAATCACTTGAAGCTGAAAGATACTCAGTACAGTAGCCACAATTCTTATCTTTTCACACAAGTAACCACCAGATTATTTGACATGACAAAACAAAATGCTTCCTCCCAATAGCTCGTAATAAGCATCAGTACAGGTTATACAAAAATTTAATCAAGAGATTGTAGTTCTTCAATAATTTCCAGGTTCAAATTTTCTATAAAACCTCCTTTGCCTCTGCCTTGATTTTTGCACAAGTTACCTGATGACATGGATTATGCAGGTAAAACCACATTAATAATTGTATATCTTCAGCTATTTTTTTTAAATCAGCCTTTTTTTGGCATTAGGTGAACAAAAAACAATCAAGATTTTAGTACAGCATCTATAAAGGAAATTCAAGTTTCCTTACTTTGACAACTTCACAGCTGACTCTTGATATAATCCTGTAAAGTACCTATTTTACATTTAGTCTGACTTGAATTGGTAATCTGAAATACTTAAAAATATTCTGTTACTAATACTGCTCTCTAAATCAGCAGATGATGTCTGGAGACATGAAGAGTTATGAATTTCAGATATTTCAAAATATTTTAAATAGATCTTTTTATTTTGAGCATAGCTAGGAGATGCACTTCTGTTTTGTTTTATATAATCACTGTGTATGTAAAATTCGAGGAAAATTAAAAGAAATTTTTGCATAATGAAGAAGATCAGCTTTTGAGTGCAGAGGCAGTGTGGACTGAGCAGGTTGAGGTCCTGAGTAAGGTCAGCATCAGGATTTTAATGCACCCAATTCTCTTTGTGACTTTGTCCAAAGTCCTAACTCAGACTCAATTAATTCTACATTCTCCAGATTTCTAGCTGTGGCAGCCCAGTAATGGTGACACTAATGATATTGAGACATTCTTTGAATTTATCCCACTCACAAAGTACCCTAATGAAGCTTTTCTTTCTAGTATATCAATAGCTAGTGACTTTCCTGCCTTTCTCTAAAGAGGTATCTTTAGAGATAGGCTATCTGCTATAACGCAAGTAAAACTCTAGAGCTGCACCAAAGACCGGCAGTTGTTTTTCAATAATCCCTGGTGTTGATACCAGGATATCAAAATAGTGGAAATCAATTTTGCAGACTAGTTACACACATAGTTGGAATCCCAAATTTCATTTGAAGGAACTAACACACTGGGGCTTTCAAAAGGTGAGCAACACTGGATACCATCTGATCAATAATTTCTCTTTCCTATTTTGATGCTACAGTTTGGAGTTGTACTCAAAAGAGCTCTGCAGTGATCCTGAGCAGATGCCCACCATCCATCCACAAGTGAGTGATCCACCTGACAATTAACCTGTGCAGCCTGGGGCTTGTGCCATGCTGCCTGCACAGCCTGCCCTTCAAGCCTCTGTGTGATGTCCTGGGAGTATCTTTTGGCCACAGGACAAATTCTGAGTAAACTTAGCCCTAATTGGAACAGAGGAGCATGTGGGCAGCTCCCACTTGGTACCAGTGATTATGTCACTTGTCTGACCTTGCCTTCATCTAACAAGTGCAGCAACAAGTTCTCATGTGAACACCCTTTCTGTCTGACAGCAGGAGGGATTAATAGAGTTTTTTTCCTCTTAGAAAGTGCTAGAATAGCCTGACTGACCAAAATGGGACAGTGCTTTCCACAGACAGGCCTGCACGGTGTGCAACTGTATTTAGGCCAATTCACTGCAGTGTGAAATACTGTACTATGTGGGAAGCAGCCACACTTAGCTCATCCATAAACTCAGCAGCCACACAGACGAGACTGCAACTACAAAATGAAGTTGGTCATGGCCTATTGCAAATTAAGGATTCCCACTGTGTACACACGCTTGTACCAGTGCCCATACACACAAGGCACTGTGCATCCTGGCACTCCCAGGCTGCGCAGGGAATTGCTTTACCCAGTTAATGATAAAACATGCTATGCTAGAGCTAACCTTAACTCCCCCCTTCACTCCTTATGTGAAATGGGTGTAGCCACTGGAGTGACAGTGCCACTTTCCCTACACAGGACAGTAGCAATGCTTCACAACTGCATGTGCTGCATTTTGGATTAAGAAATCCTTTGTGTTTTCCACATTGTCCTTAGTGGCTGTGACATGAGAGGAAGGAAAGAAGAGACTCCATGTTGTGCATTGGAGACAACACAGGCAAAGCCTTGACACCTTTTCTGCTGCCACTGATGTTCATAGCAAAGGTACAAAGATCCCAAAGAATAGAGTCCCCAGAAGAGCACATATCTGCTTCTTTGTCCCAGTCATTTCCCCACACATTGTGCTGAATCACCCCAAGCAGTTCCTCTGTGAATATGTACAATTTTCCATAGAGATAAATAGGCAATTGAAATGTAAAAGCCCATGACCGTTCACTTTCTATATACAAAATGCTGTAATCTTGTAATCAATATGCTATTTAACACAAAGCCAGTGCAGCCCCTGGGGGAGGGGAGCTGTGCTGGGAATACTTAGTTCGGGTGATAAGGTTTGATGCCGTCTTTCTGCTTCATGGAAATAAACAGCACCTAAACTACAGCTCAGCAATGCTATCTGATGGTCACAGTGCATCAGATTCATCAAAAATAAGGACAGAAAAGAACAGTGAGGCAGCCCTTGAAAACAGAGCATACCTGTTGGTTCAGGCATCCACATCGTAGGGCTGAGAGGGAATTCACTGCCATTTACCACAGCACTGACAAGGGTTTTGAAAACTCATGGCCAGCTGGGAGAGGCTGAGAAACTATAAAAAAGCCAAAACCAAACACATACAGCATTGTTTGGCAGAACTAGAAACACTGGCATGTTTCTAATAATTTCTATTAGGAAAGTGTTGTTATGCAGGAGCAATATTTACAGACTCTGACACTTAAGGAGAACTCAGAGAAGAAGCAGAACAGCATCTACTGAATAACACTGGGTTACAGAGACTATTTCAAATCTAACGAAATTACTAATCTATTCTTTTAATCTGATAATGTTCTACTAGCAAATACAACTTTTTTTTTAACAAAAGCATCTGATACTACCATTTCTTTGGATTTAATTAGACAATAAGGAATTAAAAGCCAGCTAGATACAACTAGAAACAGTCAAAGCAATTTGAAATAATTAAACACTTTCTTGAAGTGTATTTAAATAAGTTGTTGCCTTGTCCTTTCTGACCACTGGTGGAGACAGAACAGTGAATTACACAGATAAGAGCTGCATAATAACTGACTAGAAGCAGGGTATTAAATACAGAAATTGTCTCATGTGGAATAGGAGGGTTCTTGTATTGGTTTTAGTTTACATTTTCTTTTGTACTTAGGGAAAGAGTGTGATAATTACAGCTGATAGCAATTAGAGACAAATGGCAAAAATGTATGAGATTACAAAATTTGAAGGAACTACGTAAATTAGAAATACATGCAATGTATCAAATATAAATCAAAGCACATAGAGAAGTTAAAAATCAACACAAAGCAAGCTGTCAAAAAAGAGCATTTCCCTGTGAGATGTTCCAAATCCTATTAATCAAAGTTCAACTTTCTTGATATTTGCCACCTTACCCTCTGCTGAAAGCTGCAGAGGCACATCCAGGTGATGTGTCCATTCTTCAGTTTCCAGTTCAGAGGCAGGCACATTATAATGTAAACCACTATTGATTTCAGTTCACTTTAATACCCTGGACTGTGAACTGCGGTGGTGGTGGGCTCCAATTTATAATCCCTGTCAGATTTAGCTCCCACAGCTAAATCCACAGTGGTTGTGAATAAGAGAACTTAGAAATCATTTCAAAGTGAAATATGATCCAAACAGGCGAGTACAGTTTGAGGATATATACACTGAATCAGAAGGTAAATTACCAACTTGCTCTTCTCCTAAGAGGGACAGTTTAATTGAATGATACCATGAACCAGGAGCTCAGACACACCCTGTTATGAAACACTGCCTGTGTGGCAGAGGCAAATAGAAGTCGTGGCAGAGCTCCTCCAATGTTCTGGACACTCTGCAGTGCAATACAGCAGCCCTTCAGGGAACTAATTCCCCCATGTCTCTTCCCTCACCCTAAAAAGTATCTCCCCAAATGAAGTGAGCCCAACCACTTCATCAACCCAGTCCTCAAAAGAGCCTCCCACAGATGTGCTGCACTCTCTGGGTGGGCAAGATTACCACCAGTAGTGCTGCTCAAAGGTCTGTGACACGCAAGCATTGCACACACAGGCTCTGTGTTCCTTGACATTTCACTTTTTTGTGCTTTTCCTTCCCAAGCCCACATCTCTTCAGACCATAACCTTCTATAGACACCCACCCTCCAAACTATAGTTCCTTGGATAAAGCCAAGGATTTAAATCTGTAGAAGCCTTCTTAGGGTAAAATTAATAATGTCACGGGTGTATTCTGTCTCTCCAGTGATAAAACTCCACAGTCACAATATCTAGCCCAGTGGTAGCTATTTATCTATTGATACATTCAATACAAGATTACCTCGAGTCACTAGAAAAATGACTAGGAATCAAGAAAAAAGAGAATAAGAACATCAGATTAACTATAAAAGAAGTTTCTTCTATACATGAAATAAAGGTGCCACATCTTCAATTTTTAAATTTTCTGAAGGACTGGGCAGATGTGTCTAACACATGGTCCTTAAGTAAAGTTCTGCTAGACAAGAAAAGTTGATGATTTAGTAGTAAGTTGATGATTTTCCATCTGCAAGTCTTATTATTACCCAAACCAGTGACAGCAGCCAGCCTCTGCTGCCTATTGGCACCAAGAAATACTTCTCCAGCATTACATGACTAACCAGAAACACACTAAATCTCATCCCCTTACCTAGACTAGTTCTGTAATTTAAGAAAACAAATCAAAATCAAAACAATGTGAGTCAATCAAAATGAGATAGTAGACAACCAGAACCCCATTTTCGTTTGCATTTACTTTTGCAACATTTTACAGTCTGCACTTTGGCAAGCAAGTTCTGTCATCATATACATAGAAATACTTGTAAGAAATAAGTATGTCCAAGCACTTTCTGCAGGTCATTATAATGTGTACAAGTTTTGAGAATGCAAGCTGTAGTTCACATATACATAGAGGAATCCCAGGGGCCCGCCCAATTCATAGCCCTGGGGAACCTAGCAGTTCACAGGGGCAATATCAGAAGACGAGATATTTACAGTGACAAACTGGCACCACTGAGGCAAATACTAATGAAGCAATGTCAGAACGGAGCCCACAGGAGCTTCTACAGGTATTTTAAGAGAAACTTATGATCTCTGGTATCAAAAGCCACAGGAAGATCAGTAAGAATTAAAATTGACAATGTGCCAGAATCCACCTACTATGAAACAGAAGGTCACTACAAATCCTCATTAAAGCTGTCTCTCTGCTTTGGCCTGATTGAAATTTTTCAAACAGTTTATTATTACCATGAAGGTAAGGGCTGCAGTTGCCCTGCCACAACCTTTTTCCAGGACCTTTGCTAGAAAGGTAGATTTGAAACAAGGTAGAAAACTCAGAAATTGCCTGAGGACAGCAAAAGGCTGCTTAATCAACTGCTCCAATCTCCAGCAAAGAAGAAATTCTTCAAGATGCCAAAGAGGTGTTAATGATAGATATTATAAAAGGGAGCTGCTACAGTATATCTTCCAAGGACTGCTACAAAAGCCTTGCTGGCAAAAGATCAAGAAAACAGCTTGCAAGTATAAGACCATATCTATAATAAAAGTACAATGTGACAGGTTTAAAATCCATAAGCTATGCTGAAGTACATAGTTCAGAATCCCAATGACCCAGCTGGAACTGAAGTTATTGAAAGCCTTGGCATTTAACCACCACAGAAAAAGAAAAGACCCCAAAGCCTTCTCTCATCTTCTCACATCTCTCCAGTAGACCTTACGCCAGGAAGCACAGCAGCCCAGATTGCTTCTGTGTAACCAACTTGGAATACCACCATGTTTGGAAAACTTGAGCAGAGGTTAATCATGAAGAATGCTCAACCACAGCATTGAGTAACACAAAATAAAACCACCAAGCCCACCACAGGTCCTTGAAACAATGGGACAAGCTGAGCAGCTGAGCACGTGTATGGCAATATGGTCTCACATGAGCTTTGCTGGCCTCTGAAGCAGTGCCTTAGCAGACAGTGTGGCCATGCATTCACTGAAGTACGGCGAGGTCCTCCCAGCTCATTTCCTTTGACTCTTCACTTACGGTGCTTTGGTTCCTTTTGCTCACCACATTCATTGCAGTTCTCCCTGTCCCATGCACATCTACTCAAAAAAGGAGTCATCTTTCTAGGTCAGAAACCAGAAAGAAAATCTGGAAACATCAGTTGTTTGCTCCTTCAGGACCAGCAGAGTATCACTGTACTCCTGAACCCCAAACAAACCACAAAATCTCCCAACAGTCTCAACCTCTCCCCCCAGATCCAAAGGATGATAAAGGACCAGCATTTCAGTACTACCCTAAGTCTGAGAAGGATCAGCATTTGTTCATGTCTTTGGCAATCTCACTTCTTTTGTGCCCAACAAGCCCTTCAACTGAGCAAAGTTTAACTAACTTTGATCCTGCTAAACATTTTCTTTCAGCAATGGCACCATTATCAAACATCTGGAATAACCCAAAGGGACTGTATGTAAACACAAACCTGCAGGGAAGCTATTGGGAAAGAAGTACATGGTCACACTCAAGTCCTGAGATACGAGCTGGCGAGAGTGCTCTGAACTCTTGAAAGGAGAAATACTGGTGGCTGGAAGAGATGGTGGGACAATGAATGTCATTGAAGGAACAAGCAGATGTCCGAAGAGTTGGAATGAAGGGAAGGAGATACATTAGTATTGCATACATAGATGAAGTTCAGCAATCATGGAATTCGCTAAGAAAGTGAGGTTGAGGTGTCTTGAGAGATTATTAGTGAATGGACAACAAGGGAACCAACAATAGAACAGGTCATAAGTGATCCATGACACGGAAATGCTGAAAAGCAAATAAATGAAAAAAACAGCCTACACCTCAGTTCTTGGCTATGTCCAATATTAAAAGAAATAGATAAAATCTGGGTTAAATCTGTGACCTAACACACTATCCTCTTTATCACAGCAACTGGTGCCAAAACTTTTTACAGCATCTAAAAAAAATCCTGTAACAAAAAATTGTGATTTCTGGAAACACTTGCTTTTTGTCTTCTGCTCATGCCTTTCTGCAAGTCTGTATGCTCTTCCACCACCTCTGTCCTCACCTCAGCCAATGGCATTACTTATACAAAACATCCACTTCTTTCTCTCTCTCCTGAAACCTTCACCAGGCTCTGATTTACCTTCATAGCAATGAGAAGAAGCAGCTGTTTGACTGTTACATTAAAAAGTATCTTTCTCTGGAAAATTTAAAACATCCTGCATCTACCTCACTTGTATCAACACCATAACCATCCCAGCTAAAGGAAGAAAGGATAAAAAGTATCAGGTTATGTCACTGTAAAGTAGTGACGTCAGACCTGCATACTTTTTACCAATTTGTCTTTGTTTTATACAGATGTAAGGAAATAAGGACTTAATTATTTTGTCCAAAACAAAATAAAGGTCAGTATGATTCCTTACAATATCTCCTGTTTCTCCTCCTTGTTTGTTTCATATTTCCAATAAACAATGATCAGGGTTCTGCTCTTGAGCTCCATCTCTGTATGTTGCTGTACTACTTGGATGTCACAAAACTGTTTTCACATTTGGGTTCCTGCAGGTGATAATCCAATACTGCACCATAATAAATGCATTAATAAAAACTTTAAACGCTTTTTTGTAACCTGGCTTCCCTCAGACTTGAGCCAAGCAAAATACAGGAGTGCATTGCATGCGTGCTGAACACAGTGACAAGAGGTATGACTGGCACACAAATCACACAGTAGGCACGCTGTGAGCTCATTTCTTTTCTGAAATGGAGATGTAGTTCCCTGGTCTGGCACACAGAAATGTGAAACTTTGCAACAGAGTTGTAAAATCCATCACAGCTCTCACACAGAGGCAGGTCTGTATTTCAGTTCTGCTGGTCTGGACATGAGGAATATATGGATATCACAATCTAGCTAATGGAAAAAAAATCAAACAGATGGGTATCTTCAAATTCTCACCACAAGAAGAATAGAGTGAGTAAAATGCAGTTTCTCTGTCCATGTTTTAAGTTCAACGTCTCTTTGCTTGGCTACAGGTTATCATGATGAATTATATTTTCTTTTGAATTCATTCATTCATTCACTTTGAAATGGAGGAGTTTTTGGCAAAAGGATAGCCTGAAGTCTTTGTATGATGATGCTCAAAGTTCCTTAAATTTTTGTCTGCAGAAGCTAAGCACTTATATAACGAAAAACACAGGAGGACACAGAATTACTTAATTCCACAGCTTTGTCCCAAGGAATAAATCTGCTGGAACCCTGCAGTTTTGCAATACATGATCCTCTTAAAGCATGATCTATTGTTTAGTTGCCTACATACAAATCAACTGATAGTGCCTGATATTCTTTCACTTAAGAATTATGTCTGAAGCTTTTCTAGGAATATGGTTTACATAATTACCCTTTTGCATGCATGCAAGAATTCCCACAAAAACCAGTAAATCAGCAATACCTGTGGGTGCAAAATGTATTTAATATCTCCACATTTTCAAGCTGTGAGAAAAGCTCAGAGTTTCCACCTGTTTTCACAGCAGCAGGAGGCTTGCCCTGGTCATCTGAAACATCCCGTGGGGCTCCAGATGCAAACCATGATGTGGTCAGACATTCCACCAGGCCCAGTTCAGCTTCTCACATGGCACACAGATAACTGGGCATGGTGTCACCTTCTGCCAGTGAATGGAGCAGGAACATGACTGCCAACAGGAACAGCAGAAATGGTGGAGATCAACCCTCCAGTGCCTGGCTATGCCTTTGGCATGAAGATCAAACTGATTAGCAACTTGGGAACACAATTTCCTCCCAGGCAGCTTGCAATAAGCACCATGATCCCACTCTGAGCCATGAGCTTCTTGCATAGATCAAACAAGAAAAAGGAACAAATACAGAAGGGCAGGAGCTAAGATTTACCACTAACCTCCTCACTTCTGACCCAAACAGAAAGCAAGCTACCACCTCATCCTTGCCAACAGCATGTATTTACAAGCTGGTCTACAGAGGAAAACATTTCACCTTCTGCTTCAAAAAACACCCTGTCTGGGAGATAAGGAGCTGAAAAGATATTAACATATAATTAATTATGCAAACAGAAGGTATTCGGGTGTCTGGATTAGGAGACAATGCAAGAAAGCATTTGGATAGAATCATAGAATCCCTCAAGTTGGAAAAGACCTTTAAGATCATCAAGTGCAATCATCAACCCAGCATCATCACCATGTTCACCATTAAACCACACCCTCAGGTAACATCTACATGATTTTTGAACACCTCCAGGGATGGTGACTCCTCCACTTCCCTGGGAAGTTTGTTCCAATGTTCTACATCGCTTTCTGTGAAGAAATTTTTCCTGCTACCCAATCTAAACCTCCCTGGGTACAACTTGAGGCCATCTCCTCTCATCCTGTCACTTGTTACCTATGAGAAGAGATCAACACCCACATCACTACAACCTCCTTTCAGTCACTTGTAGAGAAGGATGAGGTCTCCCCTCAGCCTTCTTTTCTCCAGGCTAAACAGCCTGTTTCCATAAAACAAAACAGGGAACAATAAGGAAAAATCCATTCTGGTAGAAGCTGGGCCATTCTTGTGTGAATATATGGATGTTCTGATAAGTAAGATAAAGAAGCTTTAGTACCATTGTTCATAGGCAAAATATATTTTCATTTGTCCATAAACCACAAGCCACACTACAGCAAAGACACTGCTTGCCTGGAAGCTGACCAAATACATTTCTCCTGAAGTAGCAAAGTACATCAATAATATCCCTCCAAGTCTTTTATTTCTCATTTGGTAGTAATTTACTTACTCCACATCAGCATTTCATCTTTGTAAAGATGCATGGAGACCCCAAATAAGCTCCTACTTTAGCACAGCATTAAAGCACTATTGGATTTAAGAACCAGTAAGTTCAGCAGGGATGTTCACATGCTCAAATCACCCTTGGGATTTCTGAATTCAGACAAGCAGCATTATCACTGGGAACAGGAGCACTACCTCACCTGTCCATCACAGCCCAGAGGAACGATTCTGTCTGGCCCCATCACCAGGAGCATGGGGAAAATACCAAAACACCCTCAGTGGGGAGGAAAAAGACTCCTTCTCCAACAGAAACTAGTGCAGCACTGATGCTATACAGCAAACAGCAGGAACATTTGGCTGTAACATTAAATGATGCTGTTAGAAGTGCCTAGGGCAGTGGGAAAGAAATGCTTAAGCATAAATGCTTAAAGTGAATAAAGGAGCAAAGGAACTGCCATAACAGACAAAAACAATTCCATATTTTCCTGCAAAAACAGTATCAGGTACCACAAATGAATACGTAAAACATCATGGCCTGGGCAATTAAATGGCAGCCTAACTACAATGAAAATCTCACTCTTATCTCAATGTTCAAAGGCTGGCTTCTCTTTAAATCAAAAGAGGCTCTCTCTCTTTTATTTTTAAAACTCCGAGACCTAGCTGGCTGGGTTTTTCTGTGCTACACAAATGAAAAGGGAGGCCTACATTAGTTTAAAAAAAAAAAAAAGCTCAGAGACAAAACTAATACATACATTATAATAAAAGAGCTGATAAAGAATATTCTGCCTCAAAGTTCATGCCAAGCAGGAGCAAGAACCACAGGATGTTGGCAACAGGTACTTTAAACCTCAGGTCAAGGATAGTTGCTATATGCCCTGTCAATACACTGTTAACCATGATTGATTTGGTCCAGTGACAGATAATCTATTATGCACTCGTACTTCAACTCCACTAAATCAAAGATAGTTTGTCTAGCAGAACAAAATGACACAATATAGGAGAAAGCACAGGGACAAAGTAGCAGTCTTCACCCAACATTCTTCTATGACAGAAGGAAACCAACATATAGCAAAAGGTCTAGCAAAACACAAAAGCTTATATTTCTGGAGGACGTAGAAGAGGAAAAGAAGAACAGTGTAATTAAAAAAATATATATACTGATGAAAGAAAAGCCATAGAAGTCCTAGTAAAATGTCAGCGAGAGCTGCAAATAGCCTAAACATAAAGAGCAAAGTAGGGAAGGAAAACCTGCGCCTGGAGTCAAGCTGTGTGATGTTTATCTAAACCTTTGCAGTGGGGGAACAAAACCAGGCTCACTATTTCTCATCACCTTCAGTACAAGGGGGGTGTCTTGGGGTGACTTTAGGATGCTGTATCCCCTATCGCCTGCTCTATGCCAGACATGAATCCTGTGCCTTTCTGTGCCTTTAAGGCAGACCCAAGAGAGACGGGAGGCAAGGCGGTGGAATTCCTTTGCCTCTCAGCTCTCAGCTTCTGCAGCAGGAAGAGAGTGACATTCTCTTGCTTTTTAGCTAGCTTCTCATTCATTAGTTGAGGAAAGGTTTTCCTGGGACTTTGGCTTCTCCTTCTTCTCTTCTGGACTGTTCAGCAACACCAGAACATCACTGGGAGGCCCTTCACCGTGGCCCGGAGGGGCGCAAGCCGCACCCCAGCTCCGGAGAGAGAGCAGAGCCACGCCTACAAAGGACTTTGAATTTTACCAGGTTCCCTCCACAGCGAGAGGTTTCATTATTTAGCATTATTCTTTTTCCGTGCCTGCGTGCACTCTGCTTGTTAAATAAATAACTTCTTTTCCACTTTCCTCCGAGGAATTTCTTCCCGCACTTGTGGGGGATGGGGCGGCTGAAACCTCTCTTCTTTGGAGAAAGAAGAACCCTTCTTTGATTCCTTCCAAAGCATGTCCCTTAATTTGTCTCAAACTGAAACAGGGGGAAAAACAGATTGGATTCTCTTCAAGTATCAAATAGCATAGTTTACATGCTTTTATTGACTTGCAGTTTCCACCTTATTCTCCCACTAGCTCTTTCCTTTTTTAATATGGATATCTGCCTAGAGACAAGATGTCTGGGAACACCACCTTCCAACATGAATCCCAACACTGATATCCTGAAGCTAAAGACTGCCGAGTGTCCAATACCTGCACAATACAGCAGTCTGCATGACCATGGAGTGCATTCATCCTCTTTCATTGTTCACTCTTAATATCCTGATGTTCACAGCATCAGTAGCCTGTATTAGAAAGAGGCAACATGCTTCTGTGAAACACATGAACTCCATTACTCTGTCACCCAGACACCCTTTGCTGGTCACAGGGACTGAAAAGAAACGGACCCATCCCATATAAAGAATTAGCTGAGGATGTAAGTAGACTAGGAAGTAGAAGACAGGTGCTCTATGTACATACAGAGCTTGAAGCTGAAAATGAAATGCTCTGCTGACTGGCATCCATACTCTGCACCCATCCATTTTTATACAGATTATAAAATAGCAGCTGGTTACTCTGAGTTGGATAAAAGTGTGACAGGCAAAACCCCAAAGGACTGTAAAGACACCTGCAGTGTGTGATTACAGCACAGCCCCAGAGCAGAAGTGCCATACACACTCTCCATCCCGCTCTGCCAGTCCAGGACTAGAGGGATGTGCTGCTGTTGGCCACCCTGTGAGCTGAGCTGTCCTCTGCACACCAACCAATGCCTTTCACAGCTGCACAAAGGCATTTGGGGCTGTGCTGAAGCACTTGATTGCTATGCAGGGGTGTAAAGGGTTATTAAATAAAATCTCCCCCTCAGGCCTTTTCTTTTAGAGGTCTACATGGCGTGGGCCAAAACTAATTTTCTCTCCTAACCACATCTAGTGAGAAAAGCTCAGCCATACACAGAATCTGTGTAATATTTGACAAGGACAAAAAGACTTGGAGAACAGTGAAATATCAACCTGGATATAGTGTTCATGCCCCTCACCATTTAATATGGGACAGAAATAAGTGGGTCAACCCTCATCACAGAGTAAATAAATAATATTTTACATTCTATTGGGCAAGTACATATTTTCAATGCAAAGTCATTTTACCAAAGTCAAGTAGCCTGCACATATTTTCGTGTTCCCTCAGCTTTATTATTTCCTTCCTTTAGATTTTACAGACATAGATTTTCTTTTAATTAAAGTATACATTTGTGTATAATTTTTCTCCTCAAGTTTGGCAAAGTGTTGTCAAAGCAAAGAAGGAAAAAAGCCCACCATAGTAGTGATGGTGACCTATTTCACTTCTGTGCAGCCAGCAGAATCAAATTTGCTTCAGCTTTAAATGTACTGCCAATTTGAAAAATTTAACACAAGCTTTTTTCCTTCTAATAATAGAGACCATTAATAAGTAACACTTACAGATTCCTTCCAGCCTTTACAGCATCTCCAATGTGCAAACCCTGGTATTTTTGTAAAGGCTGAACTACAGAAGACCTCCCAAGAGGCATATGGATCAGACCTTCTGCTCATATGAACCTACCCTGCTACCTCCAGGGGTTTAGGGAAACCATTCCAACTTAACCTGGCTGAGGAACTGGCAGCTTTAAAATGTATTTATTTTCATACTCTGACTGACACTGCACACTGACTAATCTAAGTATTTATTCAATTTTAGGCATCACTGAATTAATAATACTCAATTTATAGACAGTGAGTAAGGGAATGATGTGCTTGCTGCAGGTTGCACAAGAAGTCGGGACCAGGGCAGAAATAAAAACTTGCATTTCTGACAATAAGTCATGTATCTGACCAAGAAGCCATCCCATCCTCTACTTAAAAATAAATCACATGTACATTTGACCACAGAGGGGACACATGTTCAGGTGGCACAAATGGGCACAGCTCTTTTCTTGTCAGCACAGTTGTGCTCTGTTTCAGTAGCTCATCTGATCCAGACCTTATGCACATAAAAACTGACTCAACACATGAGAAACAGAAAGCTTAAACACATGCTAGGTGTGTTTATATGGTCAATCTAAAATTTATCTCATTACCAATGAAGCTCCCCCCACCAAAGAAAAGCATTTAAATTCAAACCATTTAATGGTACAAGCTAATTAAAGTAGTTGTTTTTAAAGCAGCCCATCTCCCCTCAAGCAGTTAACTTAGGCTTATGAAAAGAACATCAGATGATGTACTCATTTCTTATTACCATAAGCAGAGTGACTTCCTTGGCTGGATGATTTTTAAAGAAATCACATGGTGGTGATATAATTTCCCCCCGGTTAATAACTTTGGTGTGTCTGAGAGGCAAAGAGAGAGAAGAAAGGTCTCATTGCACCAAATAAAGAGCAATTTGAGAATATCTACTGTCAACTTTAGCAAGACAAAGCAACTTAGTCATATATATTCACATATGTTCAGTTCACTAGAAACTCTAAGTAGAAGCCCAGATCATGCTTGACACAATGGAGAGCATTCACAGGACACAAATTGCAGACTGTTTCCTATAACAGGCACAAAAAAGAGAAAGCACATTAAGAAAATGGAGTGCTTGGATATCTCATAAATAGAGAATGTCTGCCTGAGCAACCTGCCTTGCAGTCAGTCCTCAAGCACCAAAGGCACAAACTTGTGCTGTATTTGCTGACTGTGACAGAGCCTTACCCCAAATGCATCATTTTAAGAAAAAGGTTCACATCAAAAGTAGGTGGGGTCTTTTCCCCAAGAAAAAAAAAGCATCCCATCAAAGGCACAGGCACTTGGAAGGAGGCCTCTTCCTCTGAAAAGCAGTATTTCAGTAATATTTGATGGATGAATATTCCAACCCACAACCAATGCCTCAGCCCATCTGTGCCTTGCAGCCTTGCTACCCCAAACGCAACACCTGAGAAATAAATACAATTGCTGTCTATTTCATTGTATACAAAGAGCCTAATGAATTCGCATTTGAAATAAACTAGAGTCATTGAAGCTTTAGTGCAGCCATATATTAAGATACGAGTATATTGTTCTCTGTCCAAGAAGACTTCAACACAGGAGACATTAAACCATAAAACCTTTACTACCCGGCCAGCAGAGCTGCTGCGTGCCTGCCCGTGGCCATGACGCTCCCTGTACTTTCACAGCCCAGGGAAGTGCTCCTTCGGCTCCCAAGGGAATGAAATAACTCACCGGGCCAGTTTCCTGCCCAAGAATATATATAATTGTAAACGTGTGCCCACCTAGGAAACAAGCTGTATTTATGCACTTAGGAACAACTAGGGTAAGTCTGGCAAGACTTCCAAAACACAGCTAACAAGTCGGGAAGAGGACACTGAAAAACATGAACTGGAGACTGGAGCACTTTAAGGACAGGATCTGAGCAAGCACGGGAGTGTTCGCAAGCACCTGAACGCAAAGTCTTTCCTCAGATCAACGCAGCGAATCCCGATCCCCTGGTTCATCTTTACCACGACCCACCCAAGACTTGCAGGAGTTCGGAAAAAGTGACTGGCCCTGGGCATAAACTGGACACAACTTCGTCAGAAAAGCCTCCAGTGCTTATTTCCCGCCGTTGGGTAGCGATGCCCCTCAGCCCGTGCACGGCGATGCCCTTCAAGCCCCTGCACGACCCCTCAACCCCAGCTCAGCCACCCAGCGCAGATTTCCAGCCCGGCCCGAGCTCCCTGTCCCGCCCCTCAGCCCGGCCCTGCGGCGGCCCCGAGGGTCAGAGCCCGGCCCGCGGGGCCGCCCCGCCCAGCGCGCACGGGCCCGGCGGGGGCGGCGCTCAGGCGCCACCTGGCGGCGGCGGGGCGGCCCTGCCGCGAGCGACTCGTCCCTCATGCGGGGCAGGCCCTGCCCGGTAATTAAAATGGACAAAGCGGGCGGCAAATGAGGGTCCCGACGAATGAAGACCTTTTCCCGACCTTCCCAGAGGGACGGGGAAATGCCAGCAGGGGGCCACTTCCCTGAAATTATTGAGTCATCCTTGGAACTGTGGGGTCTTCCCATCAGCCAGACAGTCCAACAGAACACTGGGCGAGAGCAGAAGGTTTGGTGGGATGAGAAACTGTCATTCTGTTAACAGTGACCCTGCTCCCTGGCCCACATCCGCCCAGTTGTTCTGGCTGTTTATAGACTGACACCAACGTAAGACGTGTGCCAATAAAAACATGATTTAAAGAGGAGAAAGTCCTGAGCTGCCCAGCAGTCGTGGCATGGAAGCTCTGGAGAGCTGCGTGCACCGGCTGCGGAGAGGATCCAGCTCTGGAACGAGGGCAGGTCTGAGGCATGGAGAGAGAGAGAGAAGAGCAAGGGAAGTACAGGGATTACAGGCCACAGTAATGTGATCACCTCCTTCAGCAGCCTTACAGCACACACCCAACTTCTGAACTCCAAGGAGGTGCTCTGCAGGGTTGTGTTTTATGTGTCCCAGCACTCGGTGCTCTTGGGCTGTGATATCAGTTGGAACACGCTTACTACAATAATAAAAAATTGACTAATTAAGTCTGAAGGGCTTTTTCAATGCTGCATCAACCTTGTGCAAGCTGCAGACATATGTGGCACAGCCTCCCTATTCACCACGTCGCAATTAACAACAACAACAAAAAGATAATGTGTTGGCTTCTAACAGTACGTTCTTTTTGGTTTTAAAAGTGTCTCTGTGCTATCATTATAAGCCACTCTGGTGTGTTTTCCATGAGAGTTTTAGATGTCAGGATAAGGCAAAAATCCATAATGATCATTAGTCTGTATTTTAGGGACTCTGAACAAAAAGACTGCTGTCACATTGTTGGGCTTAGGGGCCCTAAGTATTCTTGGTGTTTTGTGTGTGCATTACAGAGATGAAATATTAGAGCAGCAAATACTATTTCCCAACACTTGTATTTTACAATATGTACATATGCTTGTATTCTGTTGTACTTTCCCTTGATATGTGTTTCAGAAATGCAATAGTGCATTTCCTGTCTTCCTAATAACAGTTGTTGCTTTTAATATGCTATGGAAAATCTTGCAAGTGTTATGATCAATGTAAAACGAGCTTGAATCCTACCAGTCTTTTTTTTAAAAAGATTTTCTTAACCTTTCATATCTTGGGATCTTCCTGAGCCCACTCCTGAAATTGCTGAATGGCAGAATCTCTGAAGATCGCAAGGGAAAGGATAGGAAATAATCTCTGTTTATTCAGGCATCATTACTATAAAAGCAGTAACAAAAATATCAGAAGGAATTGATACAATTCCCCTACTTCTTGTTGGTACCTAGGACTAAGAGCATGCCCTTCTTCCTACAATGAAAGCTACATTTGTTGTCTGAAGCAAGTTTTAATATAATCTTTAAAGCAATAGTTCTACTTGAATGAAACTACTAAAATAGATATAATTTAATAAAAGCTACTGTATGAACCAAATAACAGTTAGAATCTCTGTTACATATAAACGTACTAAATATGTTAAGGTTTTGGGTTTTTTTAAAAAAGTATGGGATCAGACTATATCAGAATAGCTGGAACTATGAGTAAAAGTTCTGTTTCTGCTTAAAACTAGTAAATGAAGAATTTTTATGATTTAAATAAGAGAAAAAGCCATGCCATTTTATGGCATGGGCTGTTTCTTTCCATTTGAGATTGTGCATTAATCCATTGTATCCAAAGGAGTCAAGTACTACAAACAAAACTCCAGTGGAGATTCTGCCAAACACCCTTCTGCATGTCTACGCTGCTGCCTCAGTTTTAACACTGGTCCTGCACTTATTACTGTGTGTAAGTTCATTTTGAGACATACACTGACTTTTTTGGGAAGTTCAGTAACTATCCCAAAATTTTTAAACTCATAATTTGGGCTTCGTACTCCATGGCTGTGTAAGGACAAAAAGCACGTGCTTTACAGAGTATGAAGTGATTCCAGTGGAACTGTGTCTGGAATCAGATCTAACTGCAAGGGATCATTAACCTCCCCTGCCACCTCCCATTATTGCACTGGGCTTTAGATTACACCTATTGCATCTGGTGTTAGTCAGAGCTGTCCGACTTTTCTGACACAAGCCCTGCTTTGCGTTTAAGACACTGAGAAGCTGAGCTCTAGGTACGCACATGCTGAACACAAAATGCATGTCCTTACTGTCCTTATATAGAAATATACCCTTAAGATGTATTTCTTACATAAAAATCTTCCCTCCTGAAGGGCTGTAGGGTAACAGCTGGTGCAAACCTGGGCAAGGCACAGGCTGATGAAAACAGTGTGGCTGTGACTGGGCTGTCTGGTCTGTGACACCACTCCTTTCCATTGCTCTATCACATCTTTCTGGTTTTACTTTGCAAATGTTGTAAGCTTCGTATCTGGAGCCAGAGGCAACATTATAAAGCCTTTCTAATGTTTTGTAAGACTTGTAAGCTAAGTTTACAGAGCTCCATCTCAAATGAAAAAGAAGTTTGTGTAGTAAAGAATACAGAGACCCACAACAGTACAGAAATATATTCTACATCCATGCCAAATTTAGTTATTGCTGGAATTATTAATCATGTAATCAAGACAGAAAAAGAGAGAACTGAATTTTGTTCCAAAGACACCAACCACATGTAGTCTTTCTTGTTTAACACTTTAAAAAACAAGAAGTTACTATTTATAGATCCTGCAGTGACTCCAGGTGCCATATGGTAAACATACAAAAATAGCACATATCAAGATATTAAAGTTGTTTCCCAATATAAAAAGCATCCTGTTATTGATAATTGTTTTAGTCTTGAAAGCCTTGCTCATAGGAGAAAGTACACTACTGCTTCTCTTGATTTAAATACATCTACTTCTACAAAGAAAAGTAAACTCTGTGACAAAAATTTAGAGGAGAGATTTCATTGTTCTTTGCCATTTAACAGCACTATTATTTACAGTTATTTGGAAAAAAATCACTAAACTGTGATATTATTCAATTAATACACCACAGGAAAATTAAAGTTATAAGATTGTGATTCAGTAAAGCTTTTAAGCAGCCTCATAATTTAACTTCGCTGACAACAAGTAAAATACATTTTCTTTCTGGGGGAGTCATTCTCTCAACCACTTTTAGTTAGCTGATGTAAATAAAATCCATGGAGGATGCTGCTAGGACTGTGCCAAGGTCCTCTCTGTCCACACCTCAGGGTAGACAGTAACTGACTCTAATATTTGCACATCCTTTCATTTGAAGGTTGTTTGATATGTACTGGTGACTCCTATTTTCTGTATAGAAATCTGTAGCATGTTTTTACATAGCTTGGTATAAATGCTTATGTCCAGGAAAGCTATGCTGCAATGAGTACAAATCTCTACATCACAACTGTCTCCAAGTCACATGTTTTAAAAAGATTACAAGACAATGAGAAGCCACGTTTCCTCCTGTCACATCTATACAATTTTTACTGCTTCATGCCTGGCAAATATCAGTAAGTCAGGGGGTTCCAATTGTGGAATAATCAAAATTATGTGTCATAACCGAAACTCTTATTAAAACTACTCTCATGATTTTTAAATAGGTATTTCAAAATTCTGGGCCTCACTCTCAGTTACATTAGAATAACCCCATCAACTTCAATTATGTTAAAATAATATGAAGATCAGAGACTTATCATTGTCCACTTGCTGCTATCTCTGTAATAGAACACTGTGGGCATCAGATTTAGCTTTTTTCTGTGGAAAATGATTTCTCTTTTATTCTTTTAATAATGAGATCTAACATAGAATCAAAGTGACTTTTAAGAACTTATTTGTTCCTTTTGGATTAATTCTTCTTCCTCATATACCCTAAAAACTTTAACCAAAATTTCAAATAATGACATCAAAACAATTTAAATTAAAATACATCTCTATACTATTGAGTTATGTCTCCTTCAATCATACTAAATAATACAAGCTGAAGAACTATAGCTTCCAGCCAAGTCTTTTATGCATTTGGAAAAGCTTTATCAAGGCTAAGTTAAAAAATGCGTTAAACTACATGAAAGTTTTATTCCTGATGTGTATAACCAATGACAGCATTTCATCTATAACCTTGCCCCGTTTCAGTTGTGGGTTGGATATGTGTGTGTTATCCCCAGTGGTGAAATTTGCCATCTCAGTATGTCCTGGATCTTCAGTCTTCAGTGTAAGGAGGTATCACGTCAGATGCTGAAAATTGTTTTCTCCTGATAACGGATGAGTTTGAGAAAATTCATAATCAAAGAAGGACATACAAGAGTATCCAATTGTGCTGAAATTATTCAGTAAATAAAGACTGCTGAACTGCAGCTGGGAAATAGGCTATTAGGTGAAACCAGTTACAGGCAGGTGTATCCAGACTTCACAACTATAAGGAACTTGTGTCATGGTGTTTGTTCCAAATTCTTGTGTTTAGTCTTACCTTTGAATATATTCTCCTCCAGTATGTATTTTCACACACTAAGGAAAAGGATTAGAGAATTTTCTTCCTAATGCCTTATTTTGTCTTTCTTAAAATTGTTTTTTCTTTTTTCTTTTTTCATTTTCTTTTTTTTAATCTGAATAATCACTACCCAGAATTTTTTGCTGTTTCTGTGTTTTCTTCAGGAAACCTGAAATGGGTGAGCCTGGCCTAGCCATGACTCTGAATGTTAAATTTCTGGTTAAAACAGGGGAGCAAGTTATTTCAGCTATGGATTCTGGAGATGAATATCTGTGTATTGCCCTCTGGATAACTAGTTTTGTGCAGCCTTACTTAACAAAACTCAGAGATGAACTAAAAAGAAGAGAATTTTCAGAATTATGTAGTTAATGTATCCTAGTATCTGTATAATACAGAAATCTCATTTCAGAAAAAACAGCCGAAAAAAGAAACAGATTTGTTTTCAATTACAGGGTTTGAAGTCATAGTGAGGCTGACTTAACTGGAACATTTCTAATTTACCTCTGGTGACGATCTTGCCTAGTATCTCTAATTTTAAAATAATTTTGGATATAATGCAGATGATGTTGTAACATTTCTTAACTTTTTAAAGAAGTCCGTGTTTAACGAGTAAAGTTTTTTAGTCTCAGGTAAATTACATCATTCATGCTAATGTGCTTCCACTTTTCAAATCTAGAACTACAATAAGTCTTCTCTTTTAGACAAGTGTTTTAGAATATACGATTTAAATCTTTGTATTAAACTTCATAACACAGGAGATGGATTTGCAAGAAGACTCTCCAAAAATTCCTTGTGAGGAGATATTTGTACCACCTTGATACCTACTTGAAAAATCTAATTTGTGCATGAAAAATATGCCTGTAAATTCCAACTAACTTATAGCATCAACTAATTATAGGATTTTAAAAAAATAAAATAACTGTTTAGATGATTGCCAAAGGCAATCTGACCTGCTCAAGGAAAGAAGTAATATGGTTAAAGTTTTCAGAGAAATTAGAAGAAAAACAAATTTTAGTAGAATAGATACATTAAGTTTAATAAAAATTTTAAAGCTTATAGATGCCGGTCTCTCAAGATTTCATGTGAGTTATGAAATCCAATTTTATTCTCACAACTCTGTAATAAAGTTTTATAAATGTTATAAAAAAACCATTTTTACTAAGAGTGAACAGAAATCTGAACTATCTGGCCAAGTAATAAAATTGCATTCCTTTGTTGCTAAGTGTCAGAGAAGAAGTTTTCCCTGAAAAATTGATTGGTAAATCTTCCTTTTCCACAGAACTGCATTCATTTTTTCCTTCAAAGGATAGCTTTTTTAATGGGTTTTCCATTAGCATCTAAGTCAACTGCTAGGAAAAGAAAAGGCAAACATAAAACAAAGTGAGGGAAATAGTCAAGAAAAAAGCTTTGCAATCATTGATTATATAGCATTCCAACTTTTCATTGTGCTCTGCTGTGCTCAGTTCTTACTCATTGCAATAAACAGTGTAACTCTAGGCTCCCTCCAGCAGCACAAAGAGGGTTGTGAAAGCAGACTGACCATCCTTATGGCGGGCTAATCCCAAGTGCAAGATCTGATATCACCTGCCATACACACTTGGAAAGGGTCCTGTGTTTCTAAGAAAATAGACTCGTTTGCAGTGTTCTGGCAGGAGCACTCTGAATGATGCCTGGGTGCCTCCCCAAACGCCTCTGTCCTGAAAAGATTACAATAGATTGCTGGAAGATGGAGCACTTGTCATACTTTCAACTGCTGCTTATTTTGGGTAGAAAAATCTGATTTTTAAAATGTTTTTAATAACATACACACTTGAGAGAATAATTGTTTTGAATAACGTACACACTTTAAGAACAATTTTTGCTGCATTTGTTAGCTTTTGTTGCTGAACATCTCTGAAATCCTTTTTTCACCCTGAATATTGCTTTTGCAACTGCAGATCAATAATTCTTTTCTCATCATCACTGAAAAATAATGACATGTCTGTGTATTTGATCAGCTGCAAATTAGGCTCCAGCTGAAAGGCACCCCTTGGGCAAGTGAGCCAGGATGGAGCAGGGAAATGATTTTGCTGTCAGACACAGCAGTGGAGACACAACCTGGAGCACGCCTTCTTGGTCTGGATGAGCATAAAGAACATAACTCAGGAGATTACTGGAGCACTCGGAGTACGAGTTGTGTTCACCTGTTTTTCTGGGCAGGGGTAGGCTGCTTTCTTCATGCTTAACTGCCCAACAGACAAGTGTGGCCATGTCATACTGTCATAGTGTCATAGTGTTACATCGTCGTATCGTCCCAGTCACACCATGGGAATATTAAAAACAGCCTGGAACTGTTAAAAGGTACCCTCATACCACCTCTTGTATTAAGAATGTTATTGCATTAATGCTTATAATTGCTTCGTTACTAGAGATTTAAAGAATGCCTAGATTCCATTTTCACTCCTCCACCAAAACTGTGTTTATATTTATACATGACTGATATGTGCATTGTAATGAAATTATTCCATACTTCTAAAGTCTGTCATGGTTATCTTGGAGACAACTTGTTTTAAAAACATGTTTTAATTAGTGAATGTCTTGGAAAAATATACGTTGTCTCAATCCTTCTTTTATTGCATAGGAAGCTGGAAAATCTCCAATGATCACTGGTATTACTGTCTTATAAATTATTGTAACATACTTCTCAAAATTTCACACAGTGCTGAATGGTTTTGGCAGTACAAAATGGATAATGTGAATTAAGTTTAGTCTTTAAACTAATTTTCCATAAATATGGAAACTATGAAGAACCTCAATTTTCAACCAGAAAACTCTTCTCATGCCTTATTCCTTAGAAATTATTTATTCTGAAAGGAACAACATGATGGCAAAAAAAAAAAAATAGAGGAGGAGAGAAATAGGAAATGAAAAAAAACATAATTACATTTTGTAGCACTTTGGTGAATAAAATACACTTTTCAACTAAATCAATTAGATCCAACTCCATGTAATTATCCTGAATGCAAACCCAACTTGAATTTAACTTGCTACAGGAACTATGCAGTTTGCCCATTTAAAAAGACAGATTTTATCACCAGCTAAAGGCACTTCAATTAAAATTGGAGGCTTAACCACCCAGAAGCCTGCTGGCACTGCCTTGATGAGCTGTAATTCTATTGGAAACTCTTTGCAGTCAGTGCACAGCAAAGAACCGTGGCTGTTTTTCCAGGGATGCCCACGTTCTCTGCAGGTGTTTCCTACATAGCACATCTGGAAGGGGGTTCATGATGTGCTCCAGGGAAGGGGAGGAATGAAGAACAGGTTTGGATCCACCTGAACCACAAAGTTGGTTCATTCTTCTTTCATGAGAAGTCTTGATTTTTTTATTGTTCTGGATCCTCTAAAATACTTTTCCTTCATGCGTTTTAATTTCATTTTTTCGCGGGTGCAGTTAAATTCCCTTCTTTCCATCCCAGCAAAGGCCAGAGGGATTGGTTATATGCTAGAACCCTTTTCTGTGGAGCTGACCAGCTTGAAGCACCTTCAAATGAAAGCTGTAGTATTGGTAACTTAAGCAATTATAGTTGAATCTATTAATGTATTTCAGAGCTTATGATAACTGATTCGATGCATTTGTAGCTGACAGAGTCTGTAAGAAATATCATCAACACCGTTACTAGTATTTAATTAATGTTAAATAAACTCTTTGTTAATCTGTGGTTTCTTCAATTAATGTTCTTAAGTTCTGTGGTTACAGAGACCAGGAGTACTCTATTGCTTTTTGAGCTCTATTTCCTTAGCATATTCCAGCTACTGAATTTAGTGTAAACAGTTCTTATGCCCTTGTACTGGGCCAAATGTGTTGGGATTTTTTTTGCTTTGTGGTTCGTGGTTTTGTGGTTTAGGTTTGGGGTTTTTTTAAAGCAAGGTGTCCAGGATAGATACTAACTAACACCAGAGACTTCCAATTTTAGGTGAAACAACATCACAAAACACTACTCTCAGTTCAGTAACTGTGATACTTTAATAATTAGAATGGACACAGGTGACAGTTTTATTTCCCTCTATATTATTTTTTGAGGTTTTGAGCAGATTTTTATGATACCACTTGGTTGTGATAGCCTAAATAAGTTTACCACTGTTAAGCAAATGGAAGGTCCAATATTCAGTACAGCTGCTTACCTTTTTTTCAAATGACAGATTCTTGATCAAAAATCACTTCCAAAAATCTTCTAAGAATTTCTCAATGTTTCATTTTTGCACAGTTTGAATATTTAATATGAACATCAGTCACCACAATTGGTATAAAAATGGCCCATTTTTTGTGTGTAGCATTGACAGTGATTTACTTTCATCTTTTACTTCTATTCTTTCATGATTTCCAAGGTTCCAGTAGTAGGCTCAGCCTCTGCTGACACAGCATTTCTGCAAGCAGAATTTCTCTGTTCACTGTTGGGACTTTCAACTGAGAAAGGATTGACTCAGCTCGGAATGAAACAAGTGATCTAACAGGGCCACCAAGAATTGCACCATTGAAAGGTGGCAAAGAATGGGAGAAATAACTGAGTTTAAGAGAAAGAAGGGAATGTCATGGGATGAAAGAGGAGAAATATGGAAATGCACAGAGAAAGCCTTTCAAATTACAGGGCTATTTTGACTCTTAGTTGCAGATGAGACATTATTTCTTTGAACTCGTTTCACTGAATCACCTTGAACATTTTCAGTAGGTTTTGGGACATTTGCCAGAAGTCAAAAGGTTAAGTCTTCCACTATATTTTTTAATCAGTTTTGCTGGTTTTAAGTCTACATTCGTATCTCAAAAGATATTTTTTTACATCAAAGGAAGAAGGACAAGTAAAAATTCTAACTGATAACTTTTTAGTGTTACACCGTTTTTCTTATGGGTATGATCATGGTAACTTTTTCAATCTCACCTTTGAAGAAGAAACTAGTGATGTATTTTAGGCCCTTTAAAATAACCTAATGTGGTATCTTTACTTTTTTTCAGGATCTAATAATAATGAATAAGAGCAAGATTAATCCTTAAAGGGAATCCAAGTTTTCTTTTTTTCCTTTCTGACTTCTGAAAATAGAATGTTCCTTGGAATCAATGTTTCCTTTACAACAGAATACATTGCTAGGGTTTGGAATTTTGATTAAACATGACTCTCAAACTAATAGTGCCCTAATACTGCTACTACTGTTTGTTGATTTTCTACAGCAATGTCCCTTGGAAAAATAACCATACAAATAACAAGGATACTTAAAGACAGTTTACATCTTCATTCCCGCAGTTGGTGCATATATGTTTTAGCTATTTCTTTCCTTCCCAGTAGTCACCTGCAGGTATTCACACCTTACTCTTCTTAGACTGCTGTGTCAGCAACAGCTGCATGGAGTGACTACACCTGACATCAGGTGAAACTCAGTACCTTGGAATGATTCCTAGAGTGTACTCTCTCCCCTAAAAGCACTGTGTGTGGTGAGTCATTCACACTGGTTTGTATCTGTTATATTCTGGTAGAAAAGGTAGTAGCTACTGTGAGGCTCCTTTCACAAGACAATGCAATAATGAGTGGGATGCTGATCCTGAAAATGTAGCTTTCCATGAGTCTGGAACTGCCAGGCTAATGTTCCAGTGGGGACTGAGTGGTTAATATAAAACTCCAGCTCTGACAGGCAGGATATCATTGTGATAAGGTGGGTTTCTAATTATCAAGCTTCATGTAGGCAGTGATCTGTCTTGGGGCAACTGCTAACAACGTCAACAACTGTGAACTGCTTAACTAACCATCATGGTACTGAAAAATCACATAAGCAGTTAAGATTAGGGTTTTTTTCTCCAAGATTTGAAGATTTCCATAATTTTAAGCAGCAAAGAGTCCCAGTGAAGACAACTGGCATTTCAAGTTGACTAAAGGTACAGCTGTTGTTAATGGTTGCGTCACTCTTTGACCTTGAGCACGACAAATGGTTTTAGCTAGAAAACAGAAATTGTAAAAGATTCTGCATTTGGGTGGTATTCACACTGCTTGCCACTTTTCCTTCCATTGTAGCAACTTTTCGTTCCTGTGGTAGTGTACAGGAACCTTCTCATCAACACAAATCAAACCAGTTAAAGACTTACATGTCCCTCAATGCAAAATATTTTCTGAGGAAGTCCTGTAGAATCATGGGCAGTTCTGGGATATATTCTATGGAGGGCAGCATTTCTTCAAAAATCTGTTCTGTAAACTATATACAAACATCTTTTTTTCTACAGCTACTTAAGAAGACTGATTTCAGTATTTTCCTTTTTTCCTGTGTGTAAGAAGATCCATTATGGTTGCCATTTTTTCTGCCACGCATTTTCTTCCTTGCTGGTAATAGGCTTAGGCTTCAGTTTAGCCAAGTGTGTGAGCTCGACTTCACTGTGGTGAACTGTACCTACATAATTTTCCTAAATAAGGCACCCAGCATGAGGAAATCCATTCTCCTCAAGTTTGAACTTCATGTTTACAGAGAAAGTCCTCTTTAACAATTTTCTGAGAACCAAGCCCTTGAGAATATAGGATCTTTCATGTTGCTATCACTTTCATGCTGGGGACAGTGTCATAGCTGTTAAATATGTGATAATCACACCATTTCTATTTCTGGCCAAACTTCTCAGAAATACAGCTTCCAACCTGATACTAAGCTGGGTAAAATATCTGAAGACTTTATGCACAGGCTCAGAAAGACATTGATTGCTGGCTAATGACATATTGAGCAATCTGTTCTTCAAGTAGAGATGGGCACTGCTAATAAGTGTAAACCAGGAGTTCTGGCATTAATAGAAAATTACAGTAATCATAACTGCATCACAATATTAACATTTTTTAAAATTCTTAAATTCGACATTGTTTAAGAAGTCAGGAGTTTGGAACAACATTGTTTTCTCAACTTCTTTCAGCATACATTTAAATGCTAACATTTTATTATTAAAAAACCATCCCAAAACATTAATGATCTGTTAAGGAAACTGAAGAGCCTCTGTCTGTATGTAAGAAATCAAATATTCTTCATAAAACAATCCAGAGAAAGAAGGCCATGGAATAAGGTTATCCATAATGTGTAATGTGTATTTATATGTATAAATATGAAGTTATTCTGTCACTATAAGCATATAAATTCTATAGAGAGAAGCGAAACAACAAACTCCTGAGCTGGATTTGCATATTTTGCAATCTTGCAATGTATATCTCTGCTTATTCTATAATTGATTTGAAGCTGCTACAGCAGCATTAAAGTGTCAGAGATTTCAATTTATATACCACTCTGCCCAAACCTGCAGTCCAGTCATAGAAAGGGAGCTATTCACAGTCACAGCAGGAGTTATTATTTATTTTGCTTGAAAACACCTTGCAAATATATGCTTTATGGTTCTCAAATCCTCATGTTAATTATGGATAGGAAAACTCTTTAGACAAGAAAAGCATGAGATGTGCAGACAAACACAGTTCTCTTGAGGATGCTGAGTGTGCACTATGGTCACTGACCTGTCACTGCTGATTTACCTTTGGATCACCTTAATGTTCCTGTAGCAGCAGGAAATATATCTTCCATGGGATGCTGTCAAGCTCAGAGATGCTGGTACCTTTCAAGTTTAATAACAACATAGCTTCTCATTCATCTGAAAATACTGGGTTCTGATTTGTGGCTTTCAAATACCTGATGCAAATTTTCAAAAGCCTTTCAGGAACGACTGGGTTTGTTAAAAAATTATGGTGCGTGGCAATCAGATCCACAGGTCATGGTTTAACCAAACAATCTATATAAGATTTAACCACAGGGAGTATTTCCACACTCAGAAAATGAAGTATTTTTGAGGGAAAAATATGTAATTTAATTGACAAATTTTCACTTAAGAATGAAGACAAACATGCCTTCAAATTTGTTTATTTGGTTATAGAAATCTCATTATTCAGACAATTTAAAACACTGTTTTGGTTAAATACTGAACTATGATAACACTTGTTTTTATGTGTAGTTGATAATATACTGGAGTTTTAGGCAGTTACCTTTCCCTTAACCATTGCGTTACTGTAAAACTGGACACAACAAAGGTTTCTACTATTTTTTGTTTGTTCATTTCAGAATAGTAATAGGAAATTAAATGAAACTGGAGAAACTCAATGAGGAGAAGCAATGGATATTTCCTTGCAAGCTGTGATTTCTTTCTCACCATGCTAGGAGAAAAGGAAGAATTATTTCCTATAGCTGGGATTATTTTTGTAACTTTAGAAATGAGAGATTTACAAATGAGAGATGCCATTCTGGAGGAATTGCCACTGCTTATATCATGGGGAGCAAGAGGGAATCTGGGGATTTCATTTCCACTCCAAATGTTAGTATAGTTCACCCACACTGGAAAACAGCCTTATGGAAAAATTTGTCTAGAGAAAGAAGGTAGATGAGATTTGTGAGTGAACGTTCTGGCAAAATGAGACCCTTTCAGCAGGCCTGCAATTTGCTTGCAGATGAGATGGAAAAATGAGGGAAGGGAACAGTAACAAACTAGTAACAGTCAGGTTTTGATTATTAAGTCTAACTCAATATGACTTCTTATTTGCATGTTTTTAAAATGGACTAGAGCATTAAAAGCAAGTTTCTCATGCATTTTAACTTTCTGAAAAAGTAGATATCAGACTTCTTTACTCGCTTATTTGGAGAATTTCTTTGGGTTTTGTATTCTATTTGTTTTGACAGTTTTATTGCTTGCTTTCTACTGAAGAGAAAGCAAGCATACGCCACATTAAAAGGAAAATATTACAAGTGACAACAGCCCCTGGAAGTTACAGACACAAATTAGATGACAAACGTTCCTAGGACATGGACACAATTAATTTAATTCCAAAACAGTGTCACAGAAATTCCTTTTAGATTCACTTCAATCTGTTGAAAAAATGAATGGATTTTATTATGCATTTACCAATTTTAAAGCATCTGTTGCTCTTATAGAATGGAAAGCATATTTTTAATAAAATCAAATAAAAATCTTTGATTATCAGGAGTACTGTGTGTTTGTTTTAGTGGGAACTTCAAATATGTTAAATTCCTGCTTCTGAATTCTTGTGGGAATCAATTCTGCATAAATTTGAAGTCAGAAGTTATAGCAATGAACTGTATAAAGCTACTACTGATGGGCCACTGTGATGGAATTGGTAATTTCTAGTTTAAAAAAAGAAAACAGTAGCCACATACCTTTTCTAGATTGTATGTAAAATACCTATGTCAAAACACCTGGCTGTTACATTTCTCTGGAGGGGAAAGAACAGTATCTGTGGCAGCTGGATCTTGCTGCTTCTGGATGCTGAAATAGCAACTAATATTAGTACATAAATAGAAATACATAAAGAGTTACATTTATTTTATGGAGTTAGTTTGTATTCTGTCCAAAAGACCATGCAGAACTAAATAAATAAAAATATAACCAGATGAAGGAAAACACCAAGTATACTTATTATCACAAACTATCTGGCTTTAGCCTACAGATTGCAGGCTAAAAACTGCAATAAAACTTAAAGGTAAAAAATCAGAATTTAAGGGTGATAGTGTGTCTGTTGGTCAATTTAATATTAAACAATTTTATATTTTTGACAGCTGCCCACAAACAGAAAGCTAATACAAAAGGAGAAATAAATCACAGTAGAAAAGTAGATTAGATTGGCTTTTGGAATTTCTAGGTTGTTGTATTCTCACACGTAAGGTTCCTGGAAAACAAGGATAAAGAGATACAGCTCTTGGTCCCAAATATCATTAGAAAGTAGTCCCAGTTTAGGAGGGAAGGCATTCAGTGACGTTTGGCCCTACCCCAACCACTCAGCAGAGCATCTCTTTCCTGATCCATCACTCACACCATTCCCAAAGACTAATCATTCCTGCAGAACAGTAACAACAGAAGGACCACAGGAGATCCACACAGAAAATAACTTGGATCGCTGTTCAAACATTTGAGACTGCATGAAATCCCTTTCACATATTTTGTTCTAATTATTTTCCCTAGATCTTGGGGACCTCTGATGGCACAGAACTCCAGTGGAATCCAAAGAAAGCTAGGATTATTGGTATTGCTCCTTCATCACCTCTCAAAAGAGGATCATCATTTCATCCCTTGCAGAAGTGGAAGGGATAATCAGGTTTTAGAATTCAAGCATTATTGGGATATTAGGTAGATTTAAGTTAGCACAAGGGGGATTGTAATACCATAGGCTATAGAGGTTGAAAAACCAAGGAGATATAAAACTATAAGCCTCCAGTTGCAGTATGAAGCAGTATGCAGCAGTAAACCCAGAAAAATGCTGACATCTGTAATGCATCAGGAATGTAAATGAATTCATTGTAACATAAATGATAATTGAGAATGCTCACTGAAAATTTAGGATGTCTTAAAATTGTGCCTGAAGCACAATGTGGAGCTCTGTGAAGTTTTTACCTACTGTAAAGGTTGCTCTATTTTCTTTGCAGTTTCTGTGTGTTGCTACTGCATTACCTGTGTTTCCTGGTATTCTTTCAGTTGTGTATACAATCAGAGGCTACCTTGTAAGGTTCCTCATAAAAATTACTTTTCTGTCTATGTGCATGTCTTTTAATGTTGATGACTATATTAAAAGGTTTTCTCAATCACAGTGATTCAAAAGAACAAAGTATAATATTAAATTCAGGTTTAAGGCAATCTAGTTTATCAGCTCCCATTTTATTCACGGTATCCAAAATATTGTAAAGGACAAATGAAAAGGCATTTACAGTATACACACTGCAACTGAAATGTGTGGTTACCAGTGGAATATCTTCTGGTCATCTGATTAAATCAATAATGTTTAGGATCTGAACGCCAAGCAGTTTATTTTCCCCTAAAGTAAAACCTCATGGTAGAACTCAGATTAAAAATGGCCTAAAGAAAGGACTTAATCTGATTAGGAGATGACAGCTCCATCCCATATCAATTTACAGAAGTCAGAAGTGGTTAGTTATATCAGTTTTCCTTGGTTATTACGTTCAATCTTGAATAAATGAGGGGGAAAGTCTGTCTGTGCTCCTCACATGCAGTCATTTAATTCACTATTCTTTTCTGGCAAATCTCATTCATAGTGCTCCTTTGAAATATGATTGGTGATGCCAATTACCAGAGGCATATTGGCTGAACAGAATATATTTCATTTTATTAGAGAAAAAGACATCAATGGAATCTGCTGTAATTTCTGTGTCCCTTGCTGTGTAATTCCTATACTGTTTATTTTTTATTTCAGAGGATGAGCATGCATCCTCTGCTCCCACTCAGTTTCTCATTATTTCTCCATTAAGTCAAATTACAATATAATTCAAGAATATCCAAATTGATGAAAGATGGTATTGCTTTAGCTTTTAAAAGCTAAAGTGCCATAGAATAAGCAGCTTCCCTCATCTGTAATCTTAGTCTTATCAGATACTCAATTCAATTGAAGACAATGTAAATGTAGGAGTTTAGAAACCAACAACCAAACTCATGCACTGCCTACAGTAAGGATATTTTGTCATGCGAATGTCAATAATCTCAGAAATAAGCTTTAAAGGAGAACAGAAAATTCAAATTAAAACCAGGGAGTTCATTGACATAAGACAAATTATCATTTACAACTGAGTTAGTTAAAAGAAGAGAGTTTTATATGAAAGTCTTACTGATATTTTAAATTTAGCTGAAGTCCTGGCTTCAAAAGAGTTTGGATTTTACCCACAGTGTACAGCTACAATAACAGGCATTGGCCATCTGGAAAGGGTCGGCAACCTGTTCAATTTTTGTGGGGTACATCTGATTAATTACCTTCTCTGCTCATGAACAGTTTTCCTGAGGAAACCAAGAGAACTGTGCCACTCTCTGTGTCGTCCCAGGGCTTGTGCACTTCATCCTGGTGTACAAAGAGCCTTTGCAGGCTCTTGCACACTGAGCTGAAAGGGGCAGATATGTAGCAGATAAAATAAAGAACGTATCAAGTTAATCATTGTGTGCTCTGCTATAGCAATTTAAAATAGAGCCTTAACTTAAAATCTCTAAGTACTATGAATAAATAAAACTAGATCCTGGTGTATAGTGCTAGAACAGAGCACAGCAGTGATTTCAAGAGCAGTTGTATATGGCTCCTGACAACGTGGGTGACCCTACAGCCCAGGCCTCAGATCTATGCATTAAGTGCACTGATAACTCAGCCAAAATCAAAGATGGTACTTCATTCTGATGCTCACACAAACAATTGACCTTTGCTGCTGCACTTTTGTTATGTTTTGAAACACTCACAACACAAAGAGGGAGGTGAGGATTTCCCTTCAAAATTCCTCAAAAAAAAAAAAAAAAATAGATGAAGTTTAACCATAAGGCAATGTAAAAGATAGAGGTTGTCAGAATACCAGAAAAGATGACAAACTTGTGAAGTCCCTTGATTTACAAGGGAGACCCAGAGCTACAAATATTTGTTCCACTTCACTGGGCACAGCACAATCTGCTGGTCCAGGACAGATTTATCCTGCAGCCTCAGCCAGCCAAGTCACACTCACTTTCTAACACAGCCTGTTGGGAACTCAGCAGCACTTGAGAACTGTATCTGGATCTCATCTACCAGATGGAAAAAGAATTCAACTGGTTTGTTTTATTTTATTTACTTGTAGTAAGCAACTTCAATTTATCACAGCCTTATTTTATGCATCATGTGGATGAATCCTGCCTATAATATAAAATAATCAGAAAATGTTTACATTTTCTAACTATTTTAAATATGATCTTGCTACTTAAGGGTATTCTTTAACTTTTAATATAATATGTAGCAGCAAATATATAAAAAAAATGGTTTATAACAATAAAAATAAATATGAATACACTATTACAGTTTGACTTAAAACTCCTCAAGCAGGATGGAAAGGTACAAGCCCTGGTATACAATATTTTTATACTTAAGTTAAATATAAACTTAAATATAACTTAAATATTAAAAATATATATATAAATATAATAAAAAGCCATTAATACCCTTTGTAGAATCAAGTGCTTTTGTCATAAGCAATAGAAGACCCTCACTTAACAAGCATTTCTGTGCAAATAGGAACAATTTCAGCTATAGGGAGAAATTTTGCTGGAGGTATCTTAATGAAAGAGTGAGGGGTAGCAGAAAGCTGTAAAACTGCTGTAAAACTGACCCAAGAAAGCAACAAGACAGTATTAGACACAGCGATACAAATAGAATAACCCTAGAAAATGTATATTGGCAAGAGAGCTTTGGAATATTCTCTAACCAAACTAGACTTCATAGTCTATACCTTAAGGTCTGTATAGTTCACTTTACTGTGGGTTCCAGGGACTGCATGATTAGGAAAAAAAATTAAATTTATTGCACAATAAGTCTATGTATGTGTCATTTAATACATATAGTGCATTATTCTTCATTCTCTTTCTGCATTGCATAGTTAATCTCTTCAGCAAAGGTTTTTTAAAGTCATTTCTGTGCAGTACTTGAAGCTGATAGGTTGTACACATTAAATACATATGAGATGAACACAAGATAAGTAGACAGCAATGAGAAAATCAGTTTTGACCACTTCTTCATTAATTACATGATAAACACATATACAATAAAATAGATTTATATATCTATATATATAAAAAATATTGTATAGACAATATATAGAGTGGCTCTTTATAAACAACACAGTTAGAAACTCTAGGTAAATCCTCAACAGCCTGACTGTGCTACAGGGATCTGTGGAAATAATCTAATAAAGAAATCAATCCTTGAATCTCCATCTTTTTTGCAGGGCTTTGAGTCGTGTTGAGCTGCTCGGTCATACAATGCACGACTTTTGACAGTCAGGTCTCTTGTTTAGCACCTCAACCCCTGCAATTGTTTTTCCCAAGGCATAAGTTCCCTGGTTGGGTTTATAAGCATTCAGATAAGCACAATTTTTTTGCAGCTGGTTGATCATACAAACATCTGTTTGGGTGACGGCAGTTTAAGTAATAATGAAAAATTTCTTTGGAGTTGCAACAATGAGCAATACGTCAGTGTGGCAAAATATTCAGGTAATGATATTATCACAAATTTCTCCCAGGATTTTAGATTTGGTAAATAAAAAAAACCAATTGCTTTTACTTCAGTATGTCTTTAAAAAACCCAATGTACGTGGGCTTAGCCAGCGCTGTCTTCCTGAGTGAAGTTTGGTTCCAGAGTTGATTATGGCCAACAGATGGTCCAGGTATTGCTTAATTGTAATTGAGATATTTCAGTTTTCATTTGTATTTCATGGCTGGATCTTTACACATCTTATACTGGAGAAAAGAACTGTTTCTGCCCTAATGCTCAATTTAAAAATTGCTGGTTTTCCTCTACATTCCGTGTTCAGAATAGAAATGTGTATTGTCCACAGTTTATGTTGTACAACATATGCTTAGCTAATCTCTCCAGTCTGATTTTGAAGCATTATTTGTTATCTTATGTTGAGCCTTATTTCATTAAGTCAACACCATCAACAAGCTGCATAACACATCAACAAGCTACAGAGTATTAAGGTTATTAGCACCAGTTGTTGTTTTGCGTTTTATAACCCATGTAATTTCAACACAGCTCTGAGGAAAATGTTTCCAAAGGCAAAATGAAAAGATCCTCTCCAGTTCTCCAGCATATATCCTAAGATCTGATCACATATCCTCTGCATGACCAGGTGCTGAAATAGTGACAGCTTACCAAATGAATGAAAATAAGCTTTTAAATTCTGAAAGCAAACAGTATCTCACTCCTTGCTGTTTTGACAGTCACCCTAAGGAGTTATTAGCACTGAATCCAGGCCTGGTTTACTGTCCTGTATGTGAATATTCATGCACATATCCATATGACTGTTTTTTAGTCTTGGTAAAGATCATAGTTCTTGACTTCTAATCAGTCAAAATATATTTACACATGTATATTCAAGTCTTTTGTTAAGGCCTTCATAGACTGTAATTAATCTGATCAGTATCCCACTGGGGTCTTTAAAAATCAGTCTTTGATAAAGCTCCTGGATAAGACAAAAAATACGGTGTCGATCTTCTAGGATATAAACAGTGTATTGAAATACTCTGCATATCGTATATTTGCAGTGAATTTGACTTGGTCCTGAGTTTCTTAGTCCACCTGCCGTGGGTTTTCACTACCACTGGATGGGGTCCTTGTCTGAGCCAGGGTAACTGGTTTAAAGGCTGTTATTCACCTCCCTAAAATGGAAATAATGTACTTCAGGTTACTGAGCCTGAAATACTAAAAAAAGTGATTTTTAAGAAAAAAATAAAAGGAATTATTCAGGAACACAAAGCTCTAGCAAATGCCAAAATATCATTCTCTTCAGAACAACTAAAAGGAAGAAATAATCTGTTAATCTGATTTGTATCTGAATTAGTCCAAGGGTTCATATGTACAAAAAATTTGTTAGATGTTAAAGCAAAAAGAGCCTATGTAATTTTCTTTCCATATTGTGTTTAACTTCTGTTTAACAAGCCTTTTCCCACTGTTGAAAGACATACATTTGGATAAGGGGTTGTTTGAAAATAACCCAAATTTACTTTATGTTGGCTGTGCTTTCTATCTCATACTCTCCTCGGAGACAGCTCTGGTACACAGCAATAAACTCTATTTAAAACTATTTTAAATTTTAAACTCTATTTTAAATGCTGTTTAACTCTATTTTTAAACTGCTGGGGTTTTCCACACTGAGATTTATCTACTACTCTTTAATATTGTGTCCTCCAGCTGCCTTGCATTATGGTTGTGGATTTGTAGAAACTACAGTGAATTCTACCCCTTTTGTGAAACTGCATCATTAAACTTGCTTTCTCATAGCTTGCTTCCTCAAAATAGACAATACCATTCTTCCAGTGCCCCATAAGAGATCCCTTTTGCCAAAAATCTGTACAGACAGAGCTTCATATGGCACAAAATCTTCTCTAGGTCAAAAGATACAAGTGCCCAAGTGCTAAATTGTGTGAACAAATTTGGAATTGCAAAGATACTTACAGCTCATAAAGCCTTCCAACAAAAGCTACTAACTACACTCAAAACAGTGCATTGCTGGACCTGTATGACATCAATCTTGTAGCTTTCTCCATCTGAGTTTTTTGGCATCTAGATCAGTAATAAATGTAATATTTTCTAAATAAGAATCATCACCTTTTTTCCCACATCTGTCAAAAAATATGTACACTGCTCCCAGTTCATATAATGGTCCCATTAATAGATTCTTGTGGATTTGTACTAATCATTTAGTATAGTCAGAGCTATTATAGAAAATACCTCTTAAAAAGGTGAAGAGTAAAAAATAACCAAGTGCCCTGAAGAAGTTCCAGAAACCAGGTGGATTAACAAAAATATTTGAAAGTGAAAAAAATTGTATTTATTTTAAATCCTCTTTTTACATTTACTTTTCCAGTATTATACACTTCATGGCAGTGAAGATGGTGTTGTGCCACCTTATTAACATGTACCCACTGCTTAAAACTCTTACCCTTAAAAATGAAACCTATCAGAAAAACAGCCCCATTTCCAACAGAAATTAGACCTGTGCAAGAGCAGGAGGTCTGCTCCTCTCTGTTGGTCGTCCCCGTAACACCTTTCAGATCTGATGGCTAATTCCCAGCCAACCTGACAGAAAAATAAAGGGCTTGGGTATATCACCTTCCTAAAAATGACATTAAAATAGACATAGGGTAGATGAGACAGACATGGATTTTCCCCTGAGGAAAGGCAATCATTGCTCCTGGCTTTGCTGCTCCCTGAGGCAGACACACACACACGGGCCATACATTTAGCACAAGGGCAGGTCTCACCCCCTCTTTCCTTCCTCTGCTGTGGAGAGCTGGGAGGATGCTCAGCAAATACATCCAGCCCAAAGGATTTCTCCATTGGAAACTCAGATCCCTCTGAGCTTTCTGAGGATGTACACAAACACACAAACAGCTACAAGGTTTAAACTGCTGGATTTATTGAGGATAAGGATGAATTTCTTTCCACTCTTACAATTTTTGCTTTTCCTGTATTTTCAGAGAAGCAAAGACAAAGTTTCTAACATGCTAGGATAAAGAATTTATGCTGATCTTACTAGTTTAATTTAAGCTGCCTACACTATTTCATTCATTTGTTCATATACTGAACATTAATAAATCAAAATTTAATAAAAGGTTGAGTTATAATAGTTATATTACAGAAGGACAGGATGACCAGGAAGAAAAATCTAATAAATATTATTTATTATAATAAAATAATAACCATAATCACCATTAATATCACAGGAGTAGAAGGTCACATTGCTGAATGGTCCATGATGGAAAACCAGTAAGATGTGTAAAAGGCCTCTCTGCCTTTGGATGTTTTTAAAAAAAGTCGTTGTACTAAAACTGACTTGGATATGGGGATGCAGATATTGTCAAGTCTGAGCCACTACTGCTAGAAGACAAGGGAGGTACACCACTAACATCTTACAGGATTACAGAAGAAAATTTTGGTAAATAACCTTCATGAGATTTTTACTGGAACCCGTTTAAATTAAACTTAAACCCAGAAGAATGAATTTTTATATCCAATATAGTTAAAATCTCATTTTCTTGTAACAGTTTTATAGTTGTTTGGTTAATTACAGGAATGAAAAAATTGCTGTAATTTTTTGTATAGAAAAACTTTATAGTAGAAAAAAAAATTTTTACAGATCAGGACCGGAACATAAGAGTGCCTTTTGATATATGCCTTCAGTAATGTTTTCTGAAACAACTGAGGGGCCTCAAGAATGGATTTTGTTTAGGTCATGAATCTCAGTTTTTTAGATGAAGATGATCTTTGACGAATCAGAAATTACTTTGTGAAGGACTAGGAAACCCAGGAAATTATTAAACCTGCCTAGGAAACTGCTGAAGAATGGACAAGTGTGAGGATCTTTAACAAAGGAAAAATGTTACCTTTCCTTTTGTACTCTCCATAGAACTATTCAGCCATTTTGGTCTTCATGTGTCTGAAGGGATTAAAGATGCTGTTTCTCTGATATATGTCAACCCAAATTGTCATTATGAAGCGAACCTTTGTATTTACCTCCCCAAAATCACTTTATTGTCTGTCCATTTTAGTTATTCTGGTTTATTATATACAGTACAAAGGCAAGCATTTTCTGCAATGTGTTTGAATTCCATGTGGGCTATTTGCGTCTCTTGCACAGTGTAAGAAAACTGTAGTGTAACCAATCCTTTAATTTCTGTGTTCTTTAGGTTTTGAAGATCCCTTGCCTTTCATCTGGATCAAATTTTACTTCTGATGTACACAGCAAGCCTAATTCAGACACAGCACAGGGATTTGGGGCATTAACAGTAACAATTCCTGAGACTGCTACCTTACCATTCTATTAAACAGATATAAGATGGGAACATAATGTGTGGTAATTCCCAGATGATCTTTTTTTTAGCAGAACATTTGATATTCTAATGCCAGGTAAGCATTGCTTTAAAACCTTGGCTTTAACAACAGGGAGGTTAGAAGTCTCGGATTTATTAATCTAATAATTTCAGTGACAGCAGTCAGTTATTTATAGTATGAAGAACACAGCTTTTAAATCTAAAAATGTTTTTGGCATTATAATTCTGAGTTAAGTTATGGCTCAAGCTGTATGACAGAATGGTATGTCCAAATGCAAAAGAATCAGATATCACAGTATTTTGTACTTCCATAAATTTATAAAAGTCCAAAACCATCACAGAAGAAGATTAAAAGGTGGAATTTCTCTGTACTTTGACAAGGGCTACCTTTTTGATACTTTGTATTGAATCATAGTATTTTCATTTTAAAAATTCATATGGTGATAATGTCCTACAAGCAATAAAATAGAAGATTTTAAATACAACAGAGGGATTAGGAATTAATTTCCTAAATCTGCTCTTTTTTCTCATAATGCCTCTCACAAAGAAAAATAAAAAATATTTAACTACACAAACTCGTGGATTCAAACAGGTAACCACCATAATCATCCAAATTTGCATTACCTACAGGCAAAAGAAAAATTTTGGATCTTTTCCTTAGGTCAGTTCTGGAATTTGTATTTTTAAGCTATAGGTTATGTAGCTCGGGTGGGATGTTTTAAGAGAAAGTCCTAGATAAGTCAGCAAGTCCCTATCTTAAACTCATATTCCTTATGCTGTAACAAAATATGCAAAGAGCAGAGGGTCTTTCAAGTAACCAAGTCTCACGCTATCAATGCTAATACAATGATTCAATCTGAAGTTGTAAACAACATCAGCACAGGAATTTGTGTCTAATTTATTTTAGAATTACCTAGAATTCAAAATTTAATACTACACAATGTCAAGGAGTCTCCAAAGTTCTTTTGGGGGAGGGAGAAAATTTGCATTTGAAGCACACACAAAAACTCTTCTCTGCTACCAAATAGGTGGTAAAATCCACTGCACAGGAACCTCTATTATCTGCAGTATCAGTCCATATACAGAATTGTGGTGGCCTGCTAACCCCGTGACTCTGTATGTTCCCCTTCTTCCCTCCCCAGCCTTGGCCGCTCCCTCAGTTTCTCCCTGTTGGCTCCTGTACCCCAGCCCCGCCCAGGGACCGCCCCTGGGCCCCTGACAAAACTGCCCCGCGCCCAGGCCACAAGGTCTCTCTACCTCTGAACATCGCAGGGACGAGATGTGATTAAAGCCATCCCAAACCCTCATGAGAGACCCTTCTCTGCCTTCTTTACCACCACTACATTGTAACTCTGCTGGCTGCCAGAGCCAGATCGCGGGGCTGTCCGAAATGGACTCCGGGATGCGACTGATCGCACGGCCCTAGAAAACCCTCGCTGAGCTCTCAGGGAGCAGCAGCCTGCTAGGAAGAGTCCAGCAGTTACCACACAGAATAACACTCAACACACACAAGACGTTGAAAGTGGAGTTTGAAAATTACAGTGCTGTTTTTGTTTGAAGTGAGTAGTCCAAATAGGGTTTACATTCATATTCTATAGCACATCAATGCCAGACAAACCATTCAACATTCTACAATTAAAGAGAGACATTTTCCCCCAGGTTTTGAAGCATTTCTTGTGCTCTTTTTTTTTTTTTCAGCTTTCCCTTTCTTGATTTCCCTCTTTTTTTGAATTTATTTTTGATACAGTGAATCACCATTCTTTGCAACATCATAGCTTTACAAAAGATGTGTCTGTTTAACTTCTCTCCCATCTATTAATTCTCCAAGCAGCATGGCACTCATTAAAGTTAGCTGAAGTGTATACATTCTTAGCCCATCGATTCAGTTTTGCTAGCAAAAGCATAAAAAAGAAGTGACATTGGCAGTTTTTGAAGAAAGGATGGTATGTCAGGAGTCCCTGCTGCTACTAGTTATACCTACAGAGTGATAACTACCACACAATCATCCTTTTATTATCACCTTTTATTGAACTTCATCATTTTTACGAGCGAGGTAAATGGTGTTGATTTTCAGAGGGTGAGAATACAGCTTCAACAAGATAGCAGCTACCTAGAGATGGACAAAGTAGGAATGAACATTGGTTATGAACTGGAAGAAGAAATGAGGAAAAGGAAAAAAGAATTATCAATTGAGTAGGCGTGGATATAATCACTATGAAGCAGAAATTGCTTGGAGGGTTAAAATAGGGCTTTTGGTGGATATTTTTGAAGGTACAAGAGGAATTGAAGTATGCAGCAGTCACTGCACTTCAACAGAAATATCAAGGTACTTGTTTTGGTGCATAAAAAAGGGCTGGAAGACAGAAAGCATTGAAAACTAAGGAAGTCACCCACAAAACAAGAAAGTGATACACTGTTCACTGAAGAGTACTTCATTCTTCAGGTCCTTTGTTTAATACAGTATCTTTCCAAGTGGTTTTTTTTTTTTTTTATAAGTCCCTCTAATTAGGTTTCTCTCTGTGCATGGAAATAAGTTCCCCTCAGCTCCTGAGACAGTATCCAGTGTCCAGGTGGGTAACCCAGCAGGTCCAAGCTGCTCCAAGCTCTGGCTCTTCATGAGCAGGAAGTGGAGGGGAGCACAAAAGAAACCAGCCATGCTCCTCGTGCTCAGAAACAGGGTGGGTGCTATCCATCCCCTGTTTTTATGACAGAGTTTAATTGTTAAAGCAGCCACTGAAGAAGTCACAGGGCCTGATTATTGTTGTCCCACTCTCAGGAGCCTATTAAAATACAAAATACAGCAGGGCTGGTTAGAAATCTCATCACTCCATGAAATAGGTCATTATACATTTAAAACTAATGAGGACAGAGACACAAAACCCAAAAAGGACTATTATTCTTGTGTGTAGCAGTTATGTATTTAGCAAAGACAGAAAAACTTCATTTCAGGTCTTTCCATTATTTGCTGTCCACATGCCTTAATTGGAATTCATTCAGTGGTATTTATGGAACAAGTTGCTGACTTCTGAGCCACCACTTCTGTGGTATCTAAGTCCTGGCATTGATTGCACAACTTCAATTTTAAAACTTTCAAATAATGCAATGATATTTGGGGATGGCAGTAATTCTGACCTGATCTGAATTTACAGGAATGATACCCATCTGATAACTAATGATCTAAAAATAAAATTGTGAATTTAATATTAAATTCCTTTCTATTTTTCGTATGTGTTGCTAATCTTTTAGCTAATCTCACATATTTGTTTCCATTTTATTACTCTTTCAGTTGACCAGCATATAAAATGGATTCATGATTCCAATAAGCATAGAATCACAGAATATGCTGACTTGGAGTCCAACTCCTGCCCTGCATGGGACACCCCAAGAGTCACACCATGAGCCCAAGAGCATTGTCCAAATGCTTCTTGGACTCAGACAGGCTTCGTGCTGTGCCCACTTCCCTGGGGATCCTTCTTTTTCTTCCAATTATTTTAAAGGCATTAAGAGCAATCAATCTTTACATACTCACAGATCTATCAAGTAAGCAATAAAAATGATTAACAGTAGTATCATAAAAATTCCTCAGAAGCCTATTCTGAAATGTGTATCATCTTGCATTCAATACCGATCAATTAATAATTTGTAAGTAGTCTGATATTTATTTAATATAACCTTTACACCAAATCTGATTTTCAATAGCATTTAATTAACCTGTGCAATGTCTGAAGTTGTGTACATAGATTAAAAAATTGTGAAAGTAATGGTCAGGCAGCAACCAGTACGATTTGTACATACAGTGACATTAATTATGCTTTCAAATTAGGCACATCATTGCTCTGGATGATGTAGAATTCTGGCCTTATAAGTGTATTCCCTTCCACTTTTCACAAACGTTTCAAAGTAGTCTCTATACATAGTGCAACTCAGTCCAAAGAGATTCTATTAAAATACAAAAATAAACAGTGTGTTTATTCAATGTTAATATTTTTTCCAACAGAGTTATTTTTTTCTGTCAGAAAATAAAAAATCAAGGTAAAGTAAAGGGTTTCCACAGATAGTTTTAAGCATTTATTTGGAAAGAATCTTCTTTGGGTTCCGTAACAAAATAATATAGCAGCAAGAAAAACAATCTATATGCAATTTGACACACAAAAAGAAGAGTTAACTGAAACTTTGAGATTGTCTTTTTCACCTGCAACATCCATTGCAGTCACTCCTTCAACAGCATCACAATTTTAGTTTTCCCTTCACACTTCTCTCCTGAAGGTGGTTGTTGTCTTTTCACAGCCTGTGACACTTTCTTGGGCTACCACCAAAGAGGTAAACAGCAAATTTGTGTAGCATGAAGTAACTCAGCTAAAGAAGATCCCACTTGTTCAGATGAAATTTTTAAGGCAAAAACTCATACTGGGTTCTGAATTTATGAATCCTCTGCCACCAGGGTTTGATCTTCACTGCAGGACAATCTCAGGGGCAAAAATGAATGGTAACATGCAATTCTCTTTGAGTGCCTTTGGCAACAGAGATTGGTCCCCAAACAACCTCTCGTTTCTCTCTCTTCTGTCCTTTGGAGGGTAAGTTAATGTAGGTAAAAGTCTGTTCTCTGGGCGTAAAATGAGCATTTGCTGGTTTTGATCTGACTCAGAACTGTACAGTGATAGGAGTGGTTATTTCCTCTTTCAATGGACAAGGGAATATCTCAAATGCAGTTCTGTAGTATCTCTAAATTTTCCCAGTTCATTCTCCAATGAATAACTTTTCCTGCTATTTCCTACAGTAAAAAATTCTGTTCATGAGAGAAAATTATAAAAATGTCGGTGTGTTAAAGAACTGGAAGGAGATACATTTTTTGATGGAATGAACAAACTTGAAAAGACAGTCAGTCCTAAAAAGTTTCTTGTTTGAGCCTTCCCCAGGAGGTCAGAGGTTTTCAGTGTCTGGGATTTTCACAATTACCACACAGTATCTATCTTTTCAGACTAGGAGAGAAGGAAATATTTGTCATTAACTCTGTTCCCTATATCATTTAGATACATGTGATCCCTGCCCTGCACCATATCATATTACTACAGTGAAAAAAACTCACAGCCCCCTGCTATTTTTCCTTGGTATTCCCAGCTGTTATTTTTAAAGGCACAATATTTTATACTGCAGTAGAAGGGTCTGCCTCTGCCATGGACAGCATTCTTTAAGTGCCATACAATGACAGAAATTAAAGAAAATACTGGTATATAGAATTACATTACTGGTATATAGAGTTCACATTTCAAAATAACTTCAGACCCTCAGGGAGAAAAAAAGCCATTTGAACACCACCTTCATTTTGCCTGGCAGCTTGTTATATGAAATATGGACAGGTAATCACACAGAATTTAGGACTTTGCAAAATGCACCCTGCTGCTTTAGGACTAAAATAGTAAAATAGAATAAAATAAAATAAAAATCACTAGGTCAAATTCAGAAGAAAATCTAGTGAGTCTAAAGGGATTTTAAGTTGGAGTGGCTTCTATTCCTCTGCTGTACCACATCTGAAACATGTTGAAGTAGATTGACCCCAGCTAGCAGTTAACCCCCACCCCACTGCTGACTCACACCCACCCAGTGGGATGGGGAGAGAACAGCATGGGCAAAAGTGAGAAAAACCTCTTGAGTTGAGATAAAGACACTACTAAGTGAAAAAAACCCCAACAAACACAGAATCAAGTCATGCAGAAGCAATCCCTCCCCATCTCCTACCAGCAGAGTGAGGCCCAGCCCATGTCACCAACACCTTGAGAAGGTGGCATTGTTTCCATGTTAACATGAGGAAAAGTACTTTCACCAAGTTAGCTCTTATTCCTTACATCCTTATACCAATTAAAGCTGCTTCTGCCTGATGTGACCAAGAAAACATTTTTACATTTTTATTAATGTTATTCATACATTCCTGTATTTCTGTTAACATTCATTTTTACTTCCATTACGTGTTAGAGCAATCTGACCATACTTTCTTTCTCAAAAAGAGGCCACCAGAATAATAGTGAGTATAACAGCTGCACTTGATGATCTTTCCCAACATAAATGATTCCATGATCCTATAACACACTAGAAGCTTTCCTTACTAAATACAAATTGTGTCCACAGTGTAACTGCAGCAGCAATTCTGCAGTTCATACAATACACACAGTTTTGGCCAGCTCAAAATGAAGTGTTTTTATAATAACAGCCATAGGGCATTGTCTCTGGAAAACAAAAGATTTGATGTAAAGAAAAAATGGTGTTGAATCCCACAGAAGAAAAACATAAGAGCATGGGGTTCTTTTTTTTTGAGAATAAGATTCAAAAGGGGATTAGGAAAGTGAAAACATTTTACTTAATCAGTGAGTATTAAATAAGTGAACTCTGAGGAGTTTTATTTGAATTTTAGTTTTTGCAAAATCGTTAAACAAGTTGAGACATAATGAAAAGTTGGTTTATCAGAAATGTGTACAAGGACTTGGAAATATAGTCACGGACATAAAAATCCTCAGTACTATGGCTTAGTTTTGATTTACAGGAGATGCAGACAGAATGCTGCTGTTGGAGTCAGACACTTTTTTTCTGTTCATGAAACCTACTTTGAATTTCTGTTGTTACTGCTGAAAGACAGAGTTTCTCTCTTCATGGGTTCACTGACTGATTTAATATATCTTCTGTCATGCTGCTGCTGTGGATTTCATCTCTTAAGGGAAAAAAAGGTAGAGAAAAAAGTATTAAACTGCACAGCAATCTATAAAACTATTGGCATTTCGAGCATTGTCAGTGTGTCTCTGATTAAAGGCAAATGGTGCATCCATGCTGATGTTTTCTCTCTGTTTTTTGAAGGACATAATGTCTGGGTTCATTATAATAATACTAATCTGAGCCTCTATAACAATATCCTATTTTTGTTTGATGATATTGTGGCCCTAAGATCATTCCTCACGTTGGTAAAGCTTTAAAGCAGAGAGCACTTCCCATATCTATCCAACAGTCCACTATTGAATGACTGTGATTCATTAGCGAGATGGGAAGAAAGTTCCTTGAGATCAGTCCTGAAAGCAATCTGTCATTAGAGCAGCACATTAGCTTTCTTCAAATTCATTTGTGAGACTCTTTGCAGGAAATAGTGCCTAATAAAGTAAGGAAATGACAGGAGAATATAGAAGATCTATTAAAGCATTAAACCCAATTCTTTCCCAAACACAATAAAGGCCAGCCAGACAACCATCTGTAATGTTGCATTAATTTTCTAAGAAATAGTGAAGCATTTGTGTTCGTAACACCGGGGCTTTAAAACATGAGCCAGTGCAACCCTTTCAATTGTCATTCTCTTTGCACAGCTGGGGTGGCTGCTGCAGTCTGGAGACTCTTCCACTCCTGTAGCCTCCATCCTAACACCCAGGACAGAATCCCCCACGCCCGAAACCAGAGCCTGGGAAGGCAAGGGTTGTGCTGTTCTCTGAACTCAAACCACTGCGTTGCACTTTTTAAAATCTTGCAGAGAGCTTTGAGATCTGAATAAACAGCTAAATTTCACGTTGATAAAATGTTTAGTGAACTTGAAATATTGATTGCTTTATACAAACATTAGTCTTCAGAGTTTTATACTTTTTACTCAAACTTCCTTAAACTGTATTAGAAAAATAAGTATGATGCGGTCTTGTGGACAAGGAGATAGAATTGACAGCTTGTATTTAAAAAGAAACGCAGAAAAAACAAAGGAAGAGAAACTGGATGGGAAAATATTCCAAAGAAAGGCTAAGGCCATTGTTCTCTTGTGATTTTTACCAGTTCATAATATCAAATGATTCTTCATTCTTGTCTTTTAGGAATCCACTCCATTTCACCAATGTGTTCTTGCCAGGTGTAATTGTGAATTAAAAAGCAAGAATTCACTTTATGCTTTGACTTGGCATGTGAATTGCTTGAGAAGATAAAACAGAAGAGATAAAACTATATTTTGTGCAAAATATGTTCTGCAGTGGACACATTCTGTGTCCTTCATCTAAGGATTAATTTTTATATGTGTGTGTGTGTGTGTGTGTGTGTGTATACATTTTTTCCCTCCAGTACTAGTTTGTTAAGACAAGAATATTCTTTCCTAGGAACCAGAGCCCAGGATACTTTCTGATGTGTAGGATGTTGGCTGCAGAGCAGTTACAGCCCCACCTATGATTTACTGTCCTCTATGTCAGAGACAGGAGAAGCTCACTTTTTTATTAATTTTAAATACTAGAGGAACACTGGCTCAGAGAATGATCTCCCAGTTAGTCTCCTTTATGGAAAAGACAGCAGAAATTATGGCAGCTCACCTGGGCATCTCCCAGTGAATACTGGAAGGAGTCACTGTCTCCTGGCTTGCCGTGTGTTTCTCTGGACACTCCAAGGGCTTGGCAGCCAGCAGGAGCCCTTTCATTTTGCTAAGAGCTGCTCCTTGCACCCACGTGCAAAGGCCAAGTACATGTGCAGTGCTGCACCGGGAATTTATGGAGTCTTTTTCAGCAAGTAGCTAAATTAGCTCTTCATCCCCCACAGACCTGTGTACTGCATCTTTTGCAAACAGGTAAAATCCCTTAGATTAACAATGCTCCTTGGGAAGCATCTTTGCCCTGGTACTCTTTCACATCGTATCATCTTCTGGGCTGAAAGGCCACGCAGTAATTACACACGGATTAATTAATTACACTTAGAGAGTGACCTTAGCAGGGAAAGACTCTGGGATGTTTTTGTATTTAAGTTCTGGATATGTAAAAGAGGCATTTTTACATGGTAGTCTGCTCCTAAAACTAACATTTATCCGTAAGTGTTACACACACTGAGTTTCTGAGAAACTACTCTTATGCTGGCTTTCAATAAGTGTCAATATTTGATTTATAATTGTTTTAGAGAGAGAGACGCGGTATCCAACTCTCCCAACACGTAAGAAAATATCGCCATCTCTTGCTCCATGCAGGAAGTGCAGCTGCTTTCTCCAGGGCCTCTTCGATTTTCATTGCCCTCTGTGTACCTCTGCTGTTACAACAACTCAATTGTTTTCAGAAAAGCTGGGCTGCTTCTGTTTCACACTAGAAAGCTTAATTTCAATGAACTTGCATGGTAAAATGTGGAAACAAGCATAATGCTCTTATTTGGCAATGATAGGGTCAGTTAAAGACTAATGGGAATTATGTCATTGATCATAGAGTAATTTCCTAAATTTTTACAAATTCACTGTTGGGGTGGTTGCTGAGAAAAATGCCAGTGCACTTGGTGCTGTCACTGTTACTTAAAAATCCTTGGCTCTTGCCTGGATGCTATGTCCTGAGGTGACTGTTGTGGAAACTGGTTAGAATATGTAATAGAGAAAAACATGGACAGAATGATAGTCTTATTCCAGTCTTATTCCAACATGTGCTCCTCCTAAACTTCTAGTATGTACTATCTGAGAAAGGCTTTTATATTTTTATGGTTTGTTTTTCCTTTTTCTTCACACAGATACTTAGGATTACAATTTAATCTTGTCATGGCCCAAAAAAAAAAAAAAATCACCAAAGCAAAAAATTCCACACAGAACAAAAATTCTTCAAATCCAAATAAGATTTATGGTGCCCACAGTCATCTGCTTTATTCCCAGTTTGTTCCTATGGGCTTGAACACTTCTAATTTCTCAGGTCAAGTATTCTTGTTTTACGAATAAAAGTCACACACAAGAATTACATCTCATATAGAGGGCTGGAGAAGTTTGGCTGCATTTAGGAAGGCTGTGGGTCTTTCAAACAATCATCTGTATTTGAAACTGCTTTTGAATTCTTGCACACATGCATCTTATGTGACAGGAGAGGGAGCAAACTAACGTTCGCCAGAGGAAGCAAAAATCTGATCAGTGCAAAAAATACTATCAAAAGTACTTCTTGCTTTTATTTTGGTTCTGACTTCCTGAATAAACATCTCCTTTAATTACCCCATCCTCATCCTTACCTTTCCTGCTCTTTCTCAGTCTTCTCATAGTTCCCAATTCCAAACCATATCTTATTTCACTCTCACTAGTTTTGATCTATAACTTCTTGAAAAACTTCCTGAAATTACAAATAGTTCAGCATCGATGCCAGCTTGTTCTTGTTACATTTTGGTCATAATATATTATTTCCAAAAAGCATAAGCCTTGCTCACAAATATGGGCAGCACAGTCTCATCACAGTGTCCACAAGGCTTTGATTTCCAAAGTCTGCATTTATGGATGCTCATCTACAACCAGCAAAACCAGGCTTGTCCATTGGGCTCTGAATTCCTGTAGAGGACATGTAGGAATGTTGGCCTCATTTGGTTAAAGTTAGGGTTTGTGTCTATTGTGGTGCCTTTAGAAGTACCATGATAATATGCAACCAACACGTATCTGACTTGTAAGTATTTTATATACATCTTTATTTCTTGTGCTAAAATCTATGGATCACAGATGTGAATGTGGAGTTCCAGACTTCTTACAAATAATATTCTAATTGGTTTTCTGTATTGACTTTTTTTTTTTTTTTTTTTTTTTTTGTCTTCTGTTTGCTCCTCCATCTCCTTATTTAATTTTTTCTTCCTCAAAAGTAGAACATCTGCTCACAGACATCTGGCTGCAGTTGTACTTGCCTTGTACTTCTGCAACTACCTATGAATATGCAGCTATCACTGGATCCTTTTTTTGTTACCATTTTAAAGGATTAGCCACAAAATGTTTTTAGGGTGTTGGCAAAAACTAACTTTACTGTGTAAAAGTCAGTATGAGTCTTACTTCTTGAAGGCACTCTGATAATCTTGAGCATTTATCCCAACCTTACATTCTCCAGAATGCTCTCTGAACTTTTAAAATGTGGTTTTGACTGTTCCTTTGTGACTCTCTATCCTGATTCTGAGACAGAGGCATCAGCAATATGACAGGATTATTCTGTGTGCACGTTGTGAAATCTGTATCTGTTTTAGCCACCTCTCTAAAGTATTTTCCTTCTAATTTTTTTTTTTTTTTGCTGTGCCTCTACTCTGTTGACATCCCTACCTTCTCTCTTATTGATGCTATGGGGATTACACATATATTTAAAAGAAGTCTGCTCTTATACTGCCTGTTGTGCATGGCTTTCCACTGAATGAACATGTTTGTTTTGTTCATTTGCACAGGAACAGCTGTGAAACAAATGCCCATTCTACAGCCAGGGTAAAAAAGAGGCAGACATGTAATGTAAGACAGCACATCTGAGTTGTATGGACATCAGTGACAAGTGGTGTCCCTCAAGGGTCCATAGTGGAATGTATTTATGGCTGTGTATGATGGATGGATGAAGTGTTAAATCTTCATCAAGGACCTAGACAAAGGGGTTGAGTCTCCCTCAGAAAATTTGCATGTGACACCAAGCTGAGTGGTGCAGCTGACGCTCCTGAAGGACGGGATGCCATCCAGAGGGACCCGGACAAGCTCAAGAAGCGGGCCCATGGGAACCTCACGTTGTTTAACAAGACCAAGTGCTGGTGCTGCACCTGGGTCAGGGCAGCCCCCAATACCAATCCAGGCTGGGGATGAAGAGATGGAGAGCAGCCCTGAGGGAAGGACTTGGGGTGCTGGTGGGTGAGAGGCTGGACATGAGCCAGCAATGTGCACAGAAAGCAAACCCCATCCTGGGCTGCATCCAGAGCAGCGTGAGAGCAGGTGGAGGGAGCGGATTCTGCCCCTCTGCTCGCTCTGGTGAGATCCCACCTGGAGCACTGCATCCAGCTCTGGGGTCCCAGCACAGGAAGGGCACGAACCTGTTAGAGTGAGCCCAGAGGACACAACCAAGATTAGACGGATGGAGCACCTCTCCTACAGGGAAAGGATGAGAGAATCGGGATTGTTCAGCCTGGAAAAGAGAAGGCTTTGGATGAGAGAATCGGGATTGTTCAGCCTGGAAAAGAGAAGGCTTTAGGGTCACCTAACTGCGGCCTTACAGTACCTGAAGGGAGCCTGCAAGGGAGGTGAAGAGGGACTTTTACAAGGGCCTGGAGTGACAGGACAAGGGGGAATGGATTCAAACAGAAAGAGGGCAGGTTTAGATTAGATCTTACAAATAAATTCTTCCCTGTGAGGGTGGTGAGGCACTGGAACACATTGACCATTGCAGTCCCCACCTGTGACTGCTCCATCCCTGGAAGTGTTCACTGCCAGGTTCGATGGGGCTCTGAGCAACCTGGTCTAGTGGAAGTGTCCCTGCCCATGGCAAGGGAGTTGGAACTGGATGATCTTCAAGGTGCCTTCCAACCCAGGCCATTCTATAATTTGTACCATAGAAGTCAGTATTCTGGCTTTCTGCTTTTATCAGGTTATAAATAGGTTTTCTGAGAATATATGAGAGTGTTGATGTTTCATAAGCATTAAAAATTCCTTTTAGTAATTATTTTTCTTGCTTAGATGTTATGAAATGAAGATTTTCCATATTCATAAGCTGAATTTTAATATTTACTTCAGAAGATTTCTTTTTCTACAGTGAAGAAAGCCATGTTCTTTGGCCAAAGTATAAGATTTATTTTTCTTCCACTAATCAGTAAAGTTGCATCATTCCTTTAAAGTTTTTTCACCCTTGAATGTAATGATTTATTGTCTTCGAAGTGACACACAAAACTATTGACTTATTAATTTAGTAAAGATACTGTTCACGACTTAACCTTTCAATTCTCAACATCTTGCAAGGTTTTAGTCCAGTAACTGGTCAGTAACTTCACAAAAAATTGGGAACTGAGCCATACAGAGGATGACATAAATATTTGGATAAGTCAGAGTCAGGGACTTATGTTCAAAATGCAGTTAAGCCTAGAAAACTCAAAAGACAACAATTATGATCTGTTTTTTCCATTATCCCTCACCATCACTGCTGCAAGAGGGCAAATGGAGCATTTTCCTGACAGAAGATTTCACGTCAGACACGGCATGGCAACAACATCTTTGGCCATTCTCAAACCCTTGCTTCTGCTGGCTTGATGCTGCTGAGGTCACCAAGGAAGTTGATCGAGGAAAATGACCCAACCTAAAATAGGTAAATACAAAACAAACCAAAACCATGCACACAGGCTAAAAAACCTCAAGCCAGCAAACCTCCCATGACTGGAAAAATTCACTGATGTAGTTTAGAGAATAGTCCTACAACAGCTGGACCATTAAAAAATGGTCAGAAGTGCATGAGGGCAGAGCAATGGGGGAATGACCTCGACTACATCCTTAAGCTTTGATCCTGCTTATATTCTGTGAACTTCTTTTTCCCTTGACCTCTAGGTGGATCCCGTGCCTGAAACAAATGTTAAAGTAACACAAGAAACAAGGAGGGCTATTTTAAGTAACTTTATAAAAAAGAAATTCATCAACTTAACAAAGAAAATGACAAAAAAGTCAAATTGCTCCAGAATCCTTCGAAGTCAGAGGTGCAGCAGCTAGAACAATTCATTAATGCTCCATGCAGGAAGATCTGAATTATTTTAAGAGCACTGTATTTGCATTTTAGATATAGCAGAATGAACTAATTATGAAATGTATGCATCAAAGATTTCAATTTCAGGGTTGACTTTACTTTGGAGATTAATTTTTTACTTTATCATTTTTGCAGGCAGTTCAATGGACAGCCTTATTTGAATGTTACTCATTGTTCAGTGATGTATGAAGTGTATTTAATCAATGTGAAGAAAGTAATATTAAACTATTATCAGAAGCATCAAATGTTCCAAAAAATCTCAAAAGGAAGGTCAAAAGGTAACATTTCTGCTAACAGTATGAGAAACATATATTTAACTTATTCATTGCATACAAGTTTTTCATGGCACATACATTATCCTTTTCACATAAAATTACAATGTAAAATGTGGAGGGTTATCCCGTTGATTGAAAATATCACATGTAGAGTTGACCAAATAATCTTTCAATGTTTAGTAAAAGATATTTAAACAACTATTTTAGAGTTGATGTGCATTTTAAATGATTTGCTGCAAAAACTTTTGACAGAACAGTTCTTGTGCTCATCATTAAATCATTTGCGAGGTACTACAGAAAAAGGACGGTCATTTCAATAATTTCCATGTTTCTGCAAGGATTGCAAACACCTCTGTTTTAAGACCCAAACTGGCCTTAATAAAGCCATCTGGTGAGACATGAGAAATTGTCTGTCCAAAAGCCATGAATGGAAAAAAACATTCCTTTTGGAGCCAGCAGTTCCAACCCCATTGGCCAGCATTGCTCCAGATAGGATTTCAGACCCTGCCCAGCCTTCTACAAACATTTCCACTGTGGGTGCCATAGGTAAAATCTGGTAGATATAAAGGCAGAACTCTCTCAGTGCCACTGCAGGCTCATCCTCTGGGGGTTAGCTTTGTGTGGAGGGCACACCAAGCCAGCTGGAAAAGTGGCTGCTCGAAGGAACCAGAGCTACCTTAACCAAGCCTTAAACTTGCACTGGAAGCATTTATTTTTCATATTCACTGCCTCACACTCATGGATCATGTAATATATAATGGTGTAAGGAATAATAAAAAAAATAAAACTCCTCCCAAGTCTATATGTCTTGCACTTTCTATGTCAAGGAAGACTTCATCTCTAGCTCAGAAGTCCAGAAGTTCCTTCTGAAATGAATAGAAGGGATTTGAAGGAAGAGATCACGTGAATGCAAGCCGCTGACATGGTAAGATATGATCAAAAGGTAATTTTCAATGTCTGTTTGAATTAAGAAATGAATTTGTCGCATACTGAAAAAGTGGTGACCTGCACTGTGGTTTTTGGACTAAGCTACTGATTAAATTATGGATAACTGATTTTTTTTTCTAGTTTAAGATGTACTCAAAGTTAACTGTGTTCAAAGAAATTCATTTTATACCACTACTAAAATGAATTACTGTGTCCTTACTCTCTTTTTACCACACTTGTGACATCTCTTCCAGTAATAGCTTTGCTTTTGTGTCTCCTCGATGACATCAGCCTTGCATTTTCAGAGGCATAAAGCAATAAGACTTGTTGACTGGGGTCTTCTCTAGTGAATGGGCTATTAAGAATGAGCAGTACTTCAAGTGGCTAGTAAAAGTGCTTTCAGTGAAAGAGCAAAACATTACTGTAATTTGATAGATTTGCTTCAACAAACCCTCTCAGTTTCTGCTTTGTCTCATCAGCATCTTGCAGAGATGTGCATATTTAAAGTTAACCTCACACAAATATATTGTAAATGTTTATAGAGAGCAACAGCATCCCCTATGCAAGAACACAAAGGAAAATATTTCCAGCTTCTCAACCTTGAAAGCAGTGAACATGCAAGACCATCTGAAGTTTCAAAATAAGTATTCCACAGGACCTGTTCCATCTTATGTGTGACCTTCATTCTGCAAACGCAGCAAACGCCTTTTAAACATCACCACCATTATGATGGTTCCCTTGGCTTGCAGAAATCAAGCATAACTAAGTCTTTTCAGGAGTAGGATTTTACTGTCTTGCAGAATACTTTGCCTTCTAATTTTATGATCAGAGGTGACTGTGCAACATCCCTGGTAGAAAGCACTATTGAAATGCACCCAACTGTTTGAAACAGTTTTTGGTGTGACTGGCATTGTCCCTCTTCTTCAGTGACTGTTGAGCACACATAAATTAGTACTGTCCCCTTTTCTTCCCCTCATGTAATTTTTTAATCTCTATTTCAATAGATGTATTGGCAAGTGAAGGCTGTTAAACTGCACAGCCTGACAGATAAGTCACTTACTGAAGCAGACAACTTTTGTTTCAATTCTTGATTAATTATTATATTGAGCAAGGTTAATCTATCAAGCTTAGGTTTAATACAGTTGTAAAGTTTTATAATTTAAAGTCCAGTTATGTCACCCTAAAACACTCCAAGTTGTAATTACCGGTTATCAATTTCAACAAGTATGTTCATGTGATTAAGAATGGAGCTATATTCTTCAAAGGCAATAAAACCATTGTTGCTGTAATTTAAGATTATTGGGCATATTAAAGAAGCCCAACACATAAAGCTGTTAAATGCAAATAAGCACTACAGATATGAAAGGATATCTGTGGGCCAAGTTGATCCTGTGCCAAGAAAGCACCTCTTTTTTTGACTTTATGTGATTTACGGGTGAACATTTATGAAATAAGCAATGGAAAAAAGCTTCTCTAAAAAGCTAAATTCTCAGTAGCATGCTGTTGTGGAAATAGCAGCCTCTGAAGGCATTAAAGGTCAACAGAGTGAATTTTAAAGCTTCATTTTATTTCTTGTGATTTTTCATAACCAAATAATTCTTTCTTTTATTCCTTTTCAAGTGGCAAACTTCACACAATCTGTCTGTACAGGAAATTAAATGTGCTCTGCTTTTTTAGATTCAGCATAAATGAAACAAACTACCATAAATGCTACTTTTGTGATGTACTTACTACACTGAATTTTCCATTTGGAAGTATGAACAGCATGTATGTTACCTTGTTCCACAAGGGATTTTCTGCTTTGTAATGTGTCTGCTGGCCAGGCTTCATTGTCCCTTCATGCTTGTCCCCTCACAGCAGTGTGAAAATATGGGTAAGTCTTAGAAAATTACAATGGAAGATGATTATTAAGTTGATAAAGTAACTTTTCTTCCATTCTTTCACCAGATGCATTGTGAAACTACAGGTCTGGATGTTGAAGATCAAATGCTGAAGCTTGAAATCTGCATTATGTGCTGAAGGAGATGTTCAGATGCAGTTTCCACAGATGGAGAACACAACCTGAGGTGTACCAACACCCTGATTCTACAGCTGATCACATGCACTTGAACTTGCAAGAACACGTGTCACATTTTGATCCAGGTCTACATTTCAGGCTTTGATCTTTGATCTTCACTTTAAAGAGCTACTTGATTTTATTGCCTACCTAGATGGGAAAACACTTAATATATTAAAAAAAATCTTACTGTGTTGCAGAGCAAATGTTAAAGTAAGTGTTAAATAGCAAATATTATAATGTATAGTAAATAAAATGATCACCCAGTATCTGTTATCAGTTAGGAGTATCACCAATCACAACTTAAAAATACCATAATGTACTTCAATTATAGAACTTATTTTAAAGAGCCCCCCCACTTTCTCAGACACACAAATGTAGAACTGATCCTTCATGAAAGCCAACTAAATTTCATGCATTTGCCTAAATTTATATTTGATTTATTACTGAAATTACTTGATAGATTGTTCCACCAGTGTTGTCTCAGCTATGCTGTCCGCTTACACACAGATTCAGCAGATTCAACTTTCACTTCAGATTCTTTACTATACAGAGCTCAGGTTCATAAAAGTTCCTTGAATGCTAGATGTCCATTACTCATACTGGATCACCTTGAAATCCTGGAATCAGAGCTGAAGTTGAGGCATATTTTTCTTTGAGATATATGTTTCTTATTCATAAGGGTTCCTTGTCTTCTGTAAGTTTTTTGAAATTCTACAGGTTTGAAGAGTCTCTCTTCTCGGAAATATAATTTAGATATATAAGAGTTTCAGTGAAATCCTCAGAAATTATAAGGTCTTCAAATCAGAATGCATTTTATCTGTAACACCAGACAAATTTTTTAAAGAAAGTATTAGAAAGATGTAGAGGAATAAACAGAGAGAGAGTCAAATTATCAGGTTAACTTAACATCTCATGTTTCAAAAAAAAACCCAAACTGCACTAAGGGATCTTAAGGAAACATCAATTAGAATACTTTCTGCGAGTGAATATCAAAGAAAAACTAAATACAATTCCATAGAATTGCTGTGGCATTTCCATGGGATGGAGGGGTCAAGAAATGTTCTCAGAATAAAAGAACATTGCAGCAGTGCAGATCAAACAGAGCAGTTGTCAGATGCTATACTCTGCTAAGGAGCAACTACAGCTTTTGTTTAAATTAGGTATAAAAGAGAAGTGGACTTTGGTGGATATATTTTATTTCTTCAGTTTTGCCTTAGCAAATATGAGATTTTATTTTGCTTGGTTTTCTGATTTTTAACTTCACACTTGGCTGTAGGTCAGAGTAATACAACTAGGACAACTTTACTTGCAGAGAAGTAAAAGAAATCTGTTGTGGAAGGAGAAAGAAATAATTGGAAAAATAATAATTTAGTTATCTTACTAATTTTTAATTGAATGTGATCAAATATCTTTGCAAAATTCCAATCAAGAGATTTGCTACTTCGGCAAAAAATGAAAGCCAACAATTGAAATAAACGTAAAACCTAGCCCTCAGAAAAAATCACTGAAGTGGTAAAAAAGAGTACTGCAGATACTAAAGGATTAAATACATTTGCATGTGGCTGTAGTTAGTTCTCTTCAGCAGTTTGAATATTGCTAACATTAGAGCCAAATAAACATGAACTATGTAAAAATACAGTTTTGCAGCAACAAAAAAATATCTGTCTACAGAAGGACAACTGAAATACAGCCCTTCAGGGTTTTTTTGGGTACACTGGATATATTCAACCCTGTTTGAGGTATCTGGTGGTTCTTGATAGCAATATATGGAGTGCACATTATCATATTGCAGGCTCTAGTCTGATGGACAAGAAACTGATCCACGTGGGGTTATGAATACTGACCTTTTTCATGTGGATTTAGTGCTTCAGTTCATTGATTTAGAGCTTGGCTTTTACAGAATAATCCTTTAAAATCAATGAAAATTAGATACAGAACCGTCTTTTAAAAAACCAGTCCGTGATCCTGCATGCAGCATCCTGCTGAGCATCTTAGTTGTGAGGCAGATGGTCAAGATGAGGCCCCAGATCACCAAATGCAGTATTAAATAATTTTCTCTTTCTCTCTAGAGAGGAGTCCTTTCATGGAGATGTGATTTAGGAAGCTGCTTGAAACACTCATAGAAGTTTTCTTAGAATCTGTTCTTGCCTGTGCTGTTCTCAGTCCCTGCTGTGACAAACTGCTGATACATAACTTTATGTAATTCATTCCTATTTCCCTTACACACCTTTACTACAGTAGCTAGAGGCTGCAACTTTTGGTCTAGGAATACTTGAGAATTTTGGTGACAAAGTGCAAATGAAGGAGGTGTTTATATGGTATTCAGTTGTTTGGGTGAACAAGCAGTGACTCTCTGAGGTGACAGGAAGGCCTTGCCTGCCTTCTGTCAGGGGATTTCAATGTATGTGCCTCAGGTTCCAGTACACCAAAATGCAGAGAGAGAGGCTTTAAAGAGTTGGGCTGCTGGAGACTGCCCAAGCTGTGATGTTGGAGATGTTCCCTATAGGAAGCAACAGTCACAAACATGGTTAGAAGACAGTCCTGTGATTGTTATCTCAAACATACTGTGGAAAATAAGTGACATTTATGTTCACATCCCTGAAAGGGGAAGGTGAGGTCTCTGACCCAGCTGTTTCATTTCAGGAGACTGGCATGAACTGCAGCAGGATTAAACAGCTGCCTCCTCTGCTCAGACAAAATGAAGACTAATCCATGGATCATTTCCTGATGGTCTAAGAGAAATCCAAAAGTCTATATGACAGCACAGTGAAACTCAGATACTTAAATGAAACTTGCAAGTTATTTGAACCATCTGAAGTTATTAAAATAATTTTTAGTTTATGCTCAACTTGATAGCTAATTGTTTTTATGTATTTTTTTTGTGTAGAAGATGTAGGAAAGTACTGAATACAGCACTTCACTTCTATATCATAACCAATAAAATTAGATCCAAACAATGCTCAAAGTCTGAACTGAGAAAAAAATAGTTAAGTACTATTCTTATCCTGATTTATTTAACCTATTATAATTTGTAGAAATATTTATAATCTTAATCTTGATTTAAGTTGTTAATATCTGAATTTATAAGGTGTCTTACAAAACTGGTGAGATGTGACTATCTTATTTGAGCAAGATTAGGTAAAGTAGTTACAGCTCATAAACAGAAAATAAAATGGGTTCAAAATTATCCAAAGAGATAAAAGTGGATTAGATAAAAATTAAAATTATGGTGGTTGTTATAACTTTCACAATTAAAAAAAAATTTAAAATTGCAATATACCCACCAAAAAGACCATGAAAAACAGTCTGGCTTTGGGTCCTTTAAAGCACTATAACACCATATAATAGGTTCCACTCATCTCCTACACTAAAAAACAGGGTCTCATGCACAGAAATTCACACAACTCCATCAGTCACACTTCTATTCGTCATCTCTAGTTCCTTGAAAAGAGACAAGCTAATTACTTGTGCTTGTTCAGTGTATTGAAACAAGACAGAAATTGGTGGTGAGAATTCATAGCAAGAGTTTAAAAGCATAAAACATGTTGCAGATTGAAGTCTGCAAAGATTGTCTTTGTATTTCTGTTTCTGGAATTATTGCAAAATACTATTTCCTGAGCTCGAAAGTTATGCTTTACAGAAGCTTTATTCATAGGACTGAACACTATTTCATAGTAATTTTCTTCCAGGTTTGAGGAGGTAACATAAACAGCACTGAATTCACAATTATTTTTTAACTTGATATTGGAGCAAAAGATGTAAAAAAAGAGATTGTACTTATTTCATTGTTAGAAAGCTGTTGTAGTATAGTCCTGTCACGTTTAATTCCTTTAATTAAGTTGTGCATTGCCCCCCTTTCTCCTGTCTCAGAGTGCTGCCTGTAATGTATCAGCCACTCACTGATTTACAGGCTTGGTCAACTGGAAATTAATCCTTGACCCAGACATTAAATAGCCATGAGGGTACTCCATGGTTCAGTGAAGTTTCTGCCAAGTTTTCTGCTCCGTTATTGATGAACATATTAATTAATAATAACGAACATATTAATGATTGTATACCAAAAGGTCTTTGCAGGAAACCCTGAGAGCGGCAAATGTCAACATCTGGTGAGCTTTTATAGCCAATATATGAAGTTTGTGTGTTACAAATGAAATTTTGTTACAAATGAATATTTTTTTATATTTTAAACTATAACGAATCAGTGACTGAAATAGTAGCTGTTTATACAAAAAATAATTTTATCTCATTACAGAATCTCTTATGTTTGCAGTTGCCCCTACCACGGATGTTTAGCAGCCCAATTCCTTGCAGGCAGCACTAGATGGAGATAGTGACTCACACAAAACTTCCTGACAGACGCTTCTGTCTCTGCTGAACTGGTCACTGCCAGAGAACAAGGTTTCTTTTGGTGTGTTCAGTTTATTACAGATTGCAGCGTTACAGCTGTTTGGCTTTGGTTTTTTGTTTTTTATTTTTTTAGTAGTCATTACAAAAAAAAGTGAAATAAAACTATTTATGCTTTGAGTAGCTGCCAGGTCTCCCTGAATCTCTTTCACACACACTGGTATGTATGTGCAAATCACAAAACTCCAGACAAACTGTAAAAAAAGTATCAGAATTTTATTTCCAGGTTTTGTATATGTGGAATTTATTTAGCAACAGTAACTCCGATCATGTATTTACTTGACCCATAAGAAAAATCCCTTCCCTTGCTTTGTAACTGAGTGTTCCTTTGAAATTCCTGGAAATAAACAAAACAAACAACAAAAAAATCCATACATGCTAGTTTACTTCTCCCACACAAAGTCAATATATTGATCTTAGCACGGTGTATTTAATTGTCCTTACCACAGAACAGCCTCCCAGTTAGCAGCTGGACAGAGTTCTCACAAGGCAGTCAGGAACAGGGATGGATATCACACGTCCCATCACTTTTTTTTGATTTTCCATGAACTAGTTTTGGATAGATAAGGGATGGTAAAAGAGAAAAGTCAACAGGGAAAGACAATTGCATGTAACTAAACAACTGCCAAGAGAGTACTGTGCAGATATTTTGGGTTAAATTTTCAGAAGTGGCTAGTGATTTAAGAAGGTATATGTGTGAGACGACATGTAATTAGCAGAAAGTAACTACACAGTACAGCCTGCAAATCTGACATGTTTGAATTATAAAAAGTTAAAAGTCAGGTGTATAGTGAGCCCTTTTATTTAGGCTGATGTTTAAGACAAAAGCAGCTGGAGTTCTTGTGCTGGTGCACAATCTCCCAATTGTCTGAAAGATGGGACCTCCTGGCAGTGACATTGTTTTGACTTAAAAATCATTTAAACACACTGAACTGGAGTGTGAGCTGATTTCCCAATGGCAATCAAACTTCAAATTCTGAATTTGGCTGAACCTAGCTGTAGCTCACTGCAGTCTCTGCAGCCACGCTGGAACAATGCATCCAAAATGATCCTCTTGCAAACATCTGCTCCAGTTAGCTGAGCCCTGGTAGGCACTTGGCAAATTGCAGTAGCAGGCTGCTGATGTCGATCACAAACTGGCTGGAGTTAATACAGCCTGGGCTGATTTATTTGGATTTGTTTGCACTATTGCTCCTCTCAAAGGGAAAAAGAAGAGAAGTATTAATACTGTAGAATACTGCACTTCCACTGTGCTGGGGGAAACTGTTCTGACTTTTGTTCAACAGGAGAAAGATGAATTGGCTTCACCTGAGAGCCTTTTGAGGCGCCCAGTTCTCTCTAAGAAGTAAAGGTACTAAAATTTGCTGATTGGTATGACAGAGCACATCCAAACTAAGAAAACACCGAATCGTTTCTCAAAGCAAGCAGGACAGTTCTCAGAGAGGCTGGTGCTGTGGTGTGCAGCTGTCCTACGGCTTTTTTGTCTACTGAAAGGGGAAAAAGATCTGGTCAGGCTGCTTGAGAGTCAGAAAGTCAGTGACTGAGGTTAGTCAATACACTTTGTACTCCCTGATAATCATTCACCAAAATTAATATAATTTACAGCTGGAAGTAAGGAACTTCTGTAATTTATATTGTCTCCCACCTTGATCCATTTAAGTATTCATGATTTAACCAGGATTATGAGTTTTTCTGCTGTTTTGGAAATGAGATGTCTCCTGCAGTTTTAATGTATTTTTTTGTTCTTGTTGTCTTTAACACATGTTATCACTGCTGACATCTAAGCAGGAAAACAAATACCTAAGCATACCTGATTATGTGAAAGGGACCAAAGAAGACTTCTGAAGGTCCTACTCAGTCCATGGAGAATTTGTGTTTATAGTTTGTGATGCATAAAGGAAAAAATCCAAAATATCCTTCCAGAGTCTTTTACTACTAGTTTATTTCAGTCTTCAGTTTCTGACTAATGAACAAGAACAACCACAAAAGAATATCTAGGTTTTTCTCTTAGTTCCATTTTTTTCAATGGCTCATTCATTTTTCATGCAATTGTATTACTTATTACTAAAAAAGTAGTTACAAAGAGAGTAGTTTGGGAGAACCAAATAGATAACATCTATTCAGCTATCCACTTACACTGAATGGTTTCTCATAGTCAAGCGGCTACAGCATATTTATAATTCTTGGTGATTTTGCATTACCAGAGTCCCTTGTTAGAGCAGGTTGTTTGTGTTTGTCTCTTTTTTAGCTTTTTTTTCTGAATTATGGCTATTCCTGATGCATTCACAGTGCCTTCCTTCACTTCCTTTCCCAAGAGGAGGGGGTAATTACATGCAGTCTGTCTTCCTGGTAATAATAAATTTCCACAAGCCATGCTGGGTACATCTATTCACAACAACCAGAGGAAAGGGGGGATAAAAGATTCCATGACAGGATATGAAGAGTATCAGGGTAGCCACATGCTTTGGACTTGATTTTGCTGACAGTAGAATGTATTTCAGAGCATCATTTTTCCCCTTGGTAATTTGAGTTTAAGCACTCTGAATAAGACATAGATATAACTTTTTGGTAGGATGAACTCTTAAACCCAGCTATGAAATAACTACTTTTTGAAAAGCCCTGCTTTTCTTCCCTATTTTCTAACAAGGCTCCACTTACATAGGGACAGTACCATGAATTTCTTCTTGTGTGGAGAGTCAAATGTGAAATAAAGGATTAAATCTTAAGGTATAAAAAGGAACCCTTCCATCTTCTACAAAAAAAATCTATTCTTTCTAGCACTGCAAGATGCAGTGCAGGATATCATTTGAATATGATACTGTATATAATAATTATTTTGGTGAACCTAAAGCAGCCCAATCAGCATGTCTTTAATAAACACATATGAAAGATTCAACAGATTAGGACTTGCTATTTGCAAGGACTAATGCTTTTCTGTAGTTTTTTCTTTGTCTTCAGATTCTTTGTGTTTAATACAGACTAAAGTTTTCAAACCTTGGCATTTAAAATTGCACTTTGAATTCTGTATGAGAAGAGTAATCAGATTTTCACAGATTCTTTAGTGAGGAGCCTAGAAGTCAGCAGAACAGTAGATGCCCTGGAAAATCCAGTCCCTTTTTGTATTAGGCTTGAAAATATAGACTTTATCCTAAGAAAACTAAATTAAATAAAACCAATTTGTTGAAATTATCTCTTTTAAGTTTAATATTTATAAAAATAGCAATTTCACGAAATCTGATGGAAAATAATGGCTCCCTTCCATTTGCAAGCTACAATATTTTCCACATATCTGGTGTTATGCTGTTTATAAATGTTTCTCCAAGGTAATCTGGACTCTATGTGCAAGGGTTAAGGGAGAAGGAAAGAAAAAAATCCTTTACCTTTTACATGTAAAGAAAATATTTAGGAAAGGCCATCTGAGATTTTCCTTTTACATCTTGCCATCTCCACCTTCACTGGAGAAGTCCATGAGAGCTGAGGGAGAGATGCAGCATTAGGTGGCAGATCTGCAGGTGATCCCTGGCATCCAGAACAGTGCCCTGAACAGCACAGCTCCATAAATGTCTGCTGGGGGTCACAGGGCAGCCCTGGCTCACTGTGCAAGGCAGAAGAGCCTCGTGTATGACTCCAGTTTCCCGTTTATAAGGTTGGGGTGGGGAGGCCACTCAAAGAGGTGATGATGAACCCACAACTGCAAGGCTGCAAGGAGGTACCAGAGACAGCTGACAGAGTTTGGAACACAAACCCAGTACCATGTTGCAGAGAGTTTAATCTGTTTTTGCTTGGAGATTATCTCCAGATTACACATGTAACCAGTTTCTGATGCCAATCAATATTTAAGAGTTAAATGTAGTGGGGAATGTAGAATGGGACAGGAGGATGATCAGGCAGTGTGTAGGAACGAGGTCAAAGGAAGAGTGGCTGTTACACAGTGGGATATAAGAGACCAGCAGGGACAGAAACTGTCTAAGGGCTCAAATGAAATATGTGAGAAACAAGGACATAACAGCAGCGCCAACACTGGCAGCTATAAACATGAATGAAGTAAAGGATTGCAATCCTAAAAAATCCCCACTCCTCCAGTTAGGAGTTAAATTCCCACCCACTAAATGATTAAATGAAAACCCTTCGAACAACACCAAAAGGCACTGTCCACATTCTCACCTGTGCTATCAGGTACTCTCCAAGCCTTCTTCATCAACCATATATTCCCACACAGTGTCCTTTACAGTATATAAATACAATTACTCACATGCAAAACTGCAACTACCCTGCATTTTCAGAAGGTAAATAATATATACCCTTACTGAAAAATTTGCTGAGCTGAAAAAACTGACAAAATTTTCCTTGATTTCAGTGCAGACAGAATTTGAAACATGAACTTTAATAAAAAAAGAAAAAAAATTATAAAATATATTATTCTAGCTATAAGTAGAACCACTGCTCTGCATTTAAAACAGTTGCAATTAGTCAGATGTAGTTCTGTGAAATGATGATAAGGTGGTTCTTTTAATTTGTGTAATATACATTTCTTAATATACTGGCACAGTAAATAAAAGGTATAAAGGTATGTGAATTACAACTGGGCCGTGTCCCTGATAAATCACATAAGCAACTACTGCCAGATCCCTCTAAATAAAAACAAAAATGTACAGGGAAAAAAAAATTCAACCTATACTATTTATTATGCTAATATTCAAAGCTCTCCAATTCAGACCTAATAAATGGCTTTTAAAATTTATCCTCTCAGCTCAGGCTCAGACTGCATTGCTGAAACACTGCATTCCAGCCCCTGAAGATCTAATGCACTGATCTAATGCACTGTGGCTGACCTATTACAGATGATTATAAATTACACAAGTCCTTGTGTTGCTATAATTTTCTAGAGATTGCTTCTTAAAGCCAGAAGGTGCAAAAAAAAAAAGAAAACCAAAAAAGGTGTAAACTACCATTTCTTCTCTCTGTGCTGGATTTAGCTCAGTTAGAAATAAAAATTTGGAGCCATAACCACTGCAAGCCATTTATTTTGTTTCTTATTTGAAATTTGCACCATGAGGAAGCAGAAACATGTTTAGTTCTTCAACATAAAATTACAAGAGGGAGTAGATTCTGTGCTGCCCACTCTTGGGGGTTTTGGCAATTTTTCCTGCAATATCTGTATTCCAGTTACACAGATATGAAATTAGGAAAATTATTCCCTTCCTTTGAAAAGATGAGAAATTCATTAAGGATTATGAGATACTATTATATGACAGCAATGTCATGCCAATACACAGTTTAGAAAACTAAAAAACCTACAAAATTTGTATTCTGAATTGTTACTTACTTTATTTTTGTTGGGTAAATTATTTGCAGGTTTAGAATCTGTTTGAAAATTAATAGCGATGTTCTTTTGTGTCATTTTATGTGGTTCTAGAGACCAAAGGAGCCTCAGGAATTAATTGCAGCCTTCTAATAAACACAATGATGTAATGACGTATTTAACATTACTGGTTTTTGTTTGATTCCAAATAAATTGCTGATTTTTTTTTCTGCTGTGATACTAAAACAATTACCATTTTGAAAAAGGATAATTAATCTACAATTTTTTCACATTAGATCATATATCTCTAAAGAGTGCCCACAGATTTGATGGTCTTCAGCTGCTGTGTATTTATTTTTCATTTTTTCTGGTGCTGTACCGCCCCATCAGTGCTGACATTTAAATGAGTGAGTATTCAACACAAATGTGATCGCTTGTGTAGCATCCAACGCGGCACCATACTGAGATGATTGCTTCTGGGAGCCATCCATGGGTTCCCGAATAGGGGGGAAAAGCCAGGCAAAATTTTATCAATTTACATTTTTCTGTGATTAATTTTTATGCAAATCAGGGCCCGACCGTGCTCCCATCTCACCTGAATCATGCGGATCATCAAAGACAAATTGAGCATCACTTATTTAAAAAATAGGCTTTAAACTACTCTACAGCTGTGTTGGAAAATGCTAAGAGCGGGGCATGAACTTTTCTAATGTAACAGGAATAGATAAGAAAATGCTTCTCTTTGCATTTTTGTCCACACTGTGATAAATATGAGTCTTAACAAAATCCTAAAAATTGTCTTTGTTTTATATTCCTTATGCCCTTGTAAACATTTGACTATGGGAATGCTACATAAGGGGATTCTTCCAATTTCAGAATAAAAACAAATGGGCTTGCAAAAAAACATTGCTTAGTGATGAAAAAAAAATTATATTGGTTAGCATGCTCAAAGTACAGATTTTATTTACATTTTTAGGTACAATTCAAGAAATCATCCAGTGGTATACTGCAGTGGTAAGGGCCTTACATAAACAATCTTCTAATGTTAAAGCTGTTAAGACACACAAGTAGGTAAGTTCTGTTTACAAATGAGCATGTTCTGCCTTATTGTACAGATCTCTGTGTATGTATCTACAGATAAAAATTGTATAAAATCTGGTATTTAGACTTCGTTAAACAACAGACTTTGAAAAGAAATTTAGGATGGGAAGGTTACACTGATGGGCATTTTATAATTATTGATACTAAGATTGAAATGTGTAAATGTGAAGAGCTACTCTTATTTACTTTTTAAAAAATTATGTTTCTCTTCTTTTAGGAAAGGGACAAAAGTGTTTCTTTATGGCATTAAGGAATAAGGCAATACTGTCAGCCACAACTGTAATTTTGACAGCTGTAAGAGAGCTAACACTCAGGAATATGAACACTTGTGCCTCTAATTTTCACTTGAAATTTGTATCCAGGTGTAAGAACATGTTCTCACAGAAAGCATTCTCTTATAAAGAAGCTGAATTTTGAAAAGGCAGTTTCAGAACACAGCTCTTCAGAGCTGTGTTCTGAAAATTGTAATATGTAATGTCAGTTCAGAGAGTCATTTTACAAGTCTTTCCACAAATCCATATCCTTAAAGCTAATCTCAGAGGAGTAAATGTAATGTGTAATAGAGAAAAGACAGTCTTTATCAGTTAGAGTTGGAAAAGCAGAGGTGTGAGTACCAGATGATCTTGTGGCATTGGAGCAAAGATGTCCCCTTATGAATTACACACATTAAAGCTGTGATTTTACAGGTTTGATTAACCCACAGCTTAATGAGGTACTTTTCATTAAGCTGCACAGCTGAATGTATATTACTGCACACCCAAATAGAATATACATTTGCAGACGTGACCAATTTCATGCTCAGCCCTTCCCCTGGAATCCTGTGAGTCTCATGTCACCTGTTAAACCCTAACATGTGAGGTCATAGCTGCAGCAAAGCCAACAAGGACCCCCATATTGGTCTCAACAAACCCAGACCTCTGCCTGGTCTCCAACCTTCAGCCAAGACCTTCTGCTCCTAAATATCTCAGACAGATGTGACCCTTTGGGTTTGATGTCTATAAATTCATTCCTTGTCTCTCCCAGTTATGATTTTTGAGAACAGCTGTATTGTGGCAAGTTTGGGGATACCTAACAGCTTGACTACGTAAATGATACAATTCATCTATTCAGAAAAAGAATTGTGAAACCTAAAGTTTGAGGACTGAAGACAGTTAATTATAAAAAACCACCAAACCTGACATTTCCCTGAAAAAATTGTGTTGAAGAAAATCAATTTATAAGAGAGCAAAACATGTTTAAAATATTACTAGATCAATTGACTTATATAGAATCCTCCTAAATGGAACCAAGTTTAAAATAGTTACTATTCTCTGTCTTTCAATGAGCTTTAGCATCTTCTGTAGAAAATACCCTCTATGATTGCATTAGTACAGAAATACAATAAGAGATCTATCAAGCCCTCCTTCTCTATGTGACAGGTTTCTATATATTACTCTGTCACAGATATCCATATAATTTCCTATAAGCTGTAGTCATCATGCCCTACCGGAATAGTTCTGCTATTATAATAAATAATATATAAAAAACTACTGTGTAACAGCTGACAATGAGGATTCTGAATCAGCTGAAAATGGTGAAAGTGATATCCTGGTGTTTAATTCCAAATACTTACCACAATAATCTTACGGGATATGAGAGGCATAAAGAGATTATTTTATGAGCCATGAGCTCATCTCATCTGAGGATGGAAAATACCAGTTGTTTAATAGCACATGGTCGCACAGGACGCGTTTTAGGGCAAGGAATGAATGATTAAGAAAAACACAATATATGTGCATCACCGCTCCTCAAAGACCATGAGCTGGTACTTCCCTTGCTGTACGAAGGCAAACAGTGCTAAAAGCAACCAAAAATTAGCATTTGTAAAAAATAAATGCCTGTATTTGCAGTTACAATAAAATGTGGAGAACAGGAGGAGGCAAAAATCTTGTCATAGTAATGATTTCAGCCTTAAAAAGAAGTACATATGTGTCCCTTAAATTCAAAATTTAAAACAAGCAAGACACATATGTAAAAAAGATATTACACATACATATATATATATATATATATATATGTAAACACCCATATACATAATTCCTATGCAGACACATTGGCTCACAAGGTCCCTTTTTCAGCAATCTAGGAAGCAGACAGGGAACTGCTAAAAGGTGCTTTAAGGCACCCCCAGAGCTGTCAGCTGAGGTGATTTCAATGTGTTCAGCTGCAGCTTAAAGTCAATTTCCCCTCTAAGGTAGCTCATCCCTTACAAACTGGCCCCCCTTGACTCAGAGTGATGCTCTCAGCTGCAGAATGGGCATGAGGGGGTAGCTGGAGTCCAGCTTTGAAAAATACACAAATTTTCTGAAAGTGCAAGACAGAGGTATTACTAAAAGTAATTAAAAAGAGCAAAAGAATAGGAAATTGTCAAGGCTACACTGATGCTGTGACACATCCCTCCTTCCAGAAGTCAGGTGGCAAGTTGCTCCATTTTTGCTGCTGAGGTACCAACCTTTGGCATTAGGCCCATGTTCTGAAACCACAATGCTCAGAGGGAAACATTGCATGGAAGGCAACAACAGACTTTGCTTTCTGGGTATGAGCGTAGTGACCCAGAAGCAGAGAACTGAACTTAAATGTCCTTAAAATATCTTTTACTGTGGTGGATGTGCAGAAAAGTATATTTTACTGAGTTTTCATGTGCAGAAAATAAAAATGGGTATCACAAAAAGGAAAGATTTTGAAACCAAGGTACAATATTTGTTAGAAAAAAAACGAAATAATTTGGAAATGGAATGGTACAAATTAAGACCAAAAAAAAAAAAAAAAAATTGCATGCAATTCTCAGTGAGGTATATATTTGGTGACACTATTTCTCCTTTTACATATGTTCCTGAACCTTCTGTTACCTGGAGTCTTAAGTGTTTATTTTTATGGAGCTCCTAATACTTGTCAGATATTGTGTTACCATATCTGTGTTACCATTTCATAGCAAGTGCCATGAAAATAATGAGAGATGGCTGCTGTTGACAGAACAAACTTGTCTAAGTTCTTTTGTACTGTCTAAATGACTTTTTCTGTTTGGTACCCACATTGTAAAATTATGAAAGAGGTCATCCTAATTCCATTCATAATTTTCTAATGAACTGGAGGAAAGTTTACTTTGAAACATTGTCTATCTCCATAAATTAAATCAGACATGTTTAGTTACAAAGAAAGAGCTCAAAGATTGCTCTATACAGCTTAGATCTTTGAGTGATTACCCGCACAGAGATTCTTGCAGCAGAAGATAAGCAGTGACATACTGCTATTGGAGCTTTACTGTGGTCAGGGATAACACAAAGGTTGGGGCATAAGCACAGAATGTTGTGGCAGGACACCTGGCAAGGGGATCTGTGAGGGACCCAACACTGCTCTGGCTCTGTAGTCAGAAGCCCACAGGATACCTTAAACCTACCTGGAACAACCCTGGGTTCCCACCTTTGGGCATTGTTATTATTCCTGCAGTGCCAAGCTGAAACAAAGAGACACACACAGCCTATTCCTCAGTCTAGCATGGATCCTTACTTACCTTACACCTTGCATCTTCTGTGCAAGGGTACTGTATAAACACTGCTGGGGAGTAGAGCAAAGAGAACACGAATACTGAAAATAAAACTTATGTTGGTAGCCTCTGTTTACATAACAAGATAATTTACAAGCTGTCTCTATTACCTGGTTATGACAGTAACATATCCTGAGCTCCCTGAACTTTATGGAGATCTGCTGTTGAAAGATACCCAGATGGATGCAGTGAGCATGTTGCAAAGACCAGGACACACCCTACCATAAGCTAAAACACGATTTTCAGTTATATCTAGGATACAGTTCAGATTCTTTAGTTACCTGCACTTCAGCTGAGCTGACCTTTGCATTCTTGATGCAGTGCTTCCACAATCCCCCCCGTGAGGGTGTTTTGTCAAGTTCTCTGGATTCTGCAAATGCAGACTCACAGTTCAAGCTCAAAGGGATATTATTTAACATATGTCATTATTCATCACTTTCCTTACCTTCGATTAGAATGGGAATATTTTAAAGGACAACAAAGTATTCTTATCCCACCAAAGATGTGTCCAGAGAGGGGCAACAAGCCTCATGAAGGGTCTAGAAAACAAGTCTTATGAGGAGAGGCTGAGGGAGCTGGATTTGTTTAGTCTGGAGAAGAGGAGGCTCAGGGGGACATACAGCTGCCTGACAGGTCTCTCCTGCCCTGCCTGCAGTGAGAGGACCCGAGGAAATGGCCTTAGGCTGAGACAGGGGCGATTCAGATTCGGAATGAGAAAAAAGGTTTCACTGTCAGGGTGGTCAGGCATTGGAACAGGTTGCCCAGGGAGGTGGTGGAGTCTCCACCCCAGAGGTGTTCAAGAGGTGTCTGAACGTGGTGCTGGACAGTGTGGTTTGGGGGTTAGAGTGGCAGGGCTGGGTGGATGGTTGGACAGGATAATCCTCTCTTCAAACAAGATCTCTTCCAACCTTGATGATTCTGTGATTCTATGAAGGATCACACCAAAAGGGAATAGGTTCAAGAATAAAAAAGAGAAGCAGAAGATAACATGAAATATTTTTTTACTGATGAAACATTTGTTGATAACTGAGAAGAAATATCTTATTCTTCATTTCTTTACAATTTTCTTTAAAGAAATCACAGACTGACAGAATATCTGAGGTTGGAAGGGACCTCTGGATGTCATCTTGTCCAACTCCCCTGCTCGAGCAGGACCACCCAGAACCAGCTGCCCAGGATTGTGTCCAGATGGCTTCAGAATATATCCAAGGATGGAGAATCCAAGTTAAGGAATATGGACTTTGTTTCTTTCTAGCCTTTGATGAATCATTTAAAATATCTTTGCTTCAGGTTTCCCCTCTGTAAAAACAAAGTACTACCTTGATTTGTGAAGTCCTCTGCAGTTGTAGAGAGAAAAGTTCTGTTGAAAGCTAAATATTACTGTCAAAATATCAGGAGGATAAAATTAATATTCATAATCTGTCAGAAATATTTTCTTTGAAATGAAGGAGACAGATGTTAATAAGTAGCAGAGAGCTCTGTGCCTGTATTTAAAAATTGAGTGATACTGAGAAGCAATGTCAGAGGAAGTAGACATTTATATTTTTCTGCATATTTACTTCTAACTATAGTTCGTATTTAATAATTTTGCCCAGAAATTACATATTATAAAATATTGGTGCAATAGATCTCTAAGGAAAGTCACATTAAGGGAAAAAAAATGAAAAGTGGGAGAATCATTTAATTAGTCCAGAGTAAACCACAGCAAAATGAGTTTTAATATTTCCTCTTTTTCCATTTAGCAAACCTAAGGGATGTCCTTACTACTGACACAGCACCCTTGAAGAGTAAGATGCCATGATGGTACAGCCTATTGCAGGAATTATATATGAATGGAGTTGTTTTTTAAATTGTTGATTGTTTATTTTCCCTGGGTTTGTTGTTGTTGTTGTTGTTGTTTTTTGGGGGTTTTAAAATATTATCTCCCTGTATTCATCTTCTGCTTTGTCTGGTCTCAGATATGCTTTTTCACTCTCTGGTTTTTTCAGTTCTGTTATCTCGACCCTTCTTTTAACTCAGTCCTTGCTAACTGATTTTGAGTTCAGGATGAACTTCTGAAGCTTCTGAACCCATTGAGGTTGAGCTTCCTAGAAACAAGCTACTCTAGAAGCAAGATCCAGAGAGGCAAATGTACTTATTACAGCCTGGCTGTTTGGAATCTTCTTTCTCTAGTCACAAACCACACCCATCACACCACTCTGCTGCCAGTACCACGAGTCAGAACACAGCAAGAATTACAGAAGTGCAGATTAAAACTCTCCCAAGTTTCCCACCGACTTAAGGTGAGTCTTAGCTCCCACGTGGCTAAGGCACCTTTGAAAACACTCCTTGAGTCCTAAGGAACTTAGCAAACGTCACCCTAAAAGGAAAACAAAATTTTTCATTTTGTTATTCTTCTGTAATTAATGTAATCTGATACCTACACCTCACCATCTAGAGATCTGTTTGTCTTCACTGCAGCACATCCAGACCCGCAATCACCTCCAAATATTAAGTGAAAAGGCTAAGTCAGCTCAGCTCTCAAATACAAAAATTAACACTGGATAATAGAGATATTTTTATGACACTTTAATCTGAGGAACTAATTTTTAAAATAATGCAGTTGCTCTAACATTATTATGCAAATCCAGTGGCATTTTGTTCCTTCAAATAAGAGTGAAAAAAGGAAAAGTACCCAAATGATGGGCCATGTAGGATTACTCCGATAAAGCGAGGAAGTGTAGTGTGGAAGAAATGTGGTTTTTCTTTTTCGTGTCATAAACCTCATTGCTATTAATGATGAGGATAAGGCCTTTGAAATTCTGATATTTAAAGACTACCATAACAACATTTCCATCCATCAAGTCCCACTACTGATGGTGGTTGCTGCAGAAGAAATTCAGCCACAAGCAGCTAGAGAATGATTTTCCTCCCCATAAAATTTGCTGCCGTCTTTATTAGTTAGGGGTGGTCTACACCTTGACTGATGATTTAGGTGTGTTACATCAACCTCCTGCTCACCTGTTTTATAAATTTTAAGAACTATCACAATGAACAGCTTTTTTTCTTGATCGGTTTTTACATTAAAAAAATATGGTGCTGCAAGAAATACAAATCTATAGCAACAGATCAAATCCTTCTAACAATCCAAAGTGTGTCTCCTGCTCTCCCACCAAACTACCACAAGCAACTCTGTTAATTGTCACACTGTATGAAAATCAAAATAAATCCCAGGGATACACCCACATACTTTCTAACTTTATACAGCTGTTATCTTAACACGTTAAGAAGGCATTCAAATATTCAAAGCTGTGTTTTCTTCTAGTTAGTTTTTTTTAGGTTTGGTCCAAGAAGGCTTCTCTGAGTAGCATTCAGTGTAAGAAGAATGTGGTAGATGCTTAAAGTGTGCAAATTGTCAGACTGCTGGCAAAGCACACATGGGGCAAAGAAATCACCAGGGCAGGAGTCTAAGGAAGCATAATCACCAATTCTCTCCCATGAATGTGGGCTCCATCAGATGTAAGAGCAGAAATACTGGCTATTCAGATTTCATATAGGGGTTAACTCTCCCAAAAATCTATGTCCTTGGTGTAATTTGAAAAAAGGACATCAACACTTTATTCTCAGTAGCTAAAAAGCTATTTCCTCTTGAAAAAGAAGAACGACAAACACCAGCAAACTCTTTTGCAGTTTAAAAGCTCCTGTCTGTGCACATTACTCTTTCACAAAAAAAAAAAAAAAAAATATATATATTAAAAAAACCCTCTGTTTTGCTCTGTACACAAGGCTGCAACTAATTACAAGAAGAGACAGATGCTGAGTAGCCTTAAGGCTTTCCCTGCCACCACAGTGAGTCTGTGTGCTAGTCAACAAGCAGGTAGTGAGTGAACTCAAATGTTATCTGACAAGGCAGCAGATCCCATCACCTAGGGTTAGAATACAGACAAGCAACTCCGTGTTCAAAAGTAAAGACAGAAAAATTTCAAGCAGATTGTTTCTGACAGAAATCATATCACAGCCGCACTTTCTGACAAAGTCTCTGTGAATGAAACTATACACTTTCTGTTTTCCATCCTCCTCTTTAAGAAACAGCCAGGATTTCAAAGGTACATTGAAGGTGACAGCTCAACGCACAGTGCTTAGCAAGTGCTTCTATGCTTGCTTTCTCTTTGCAAGTATTAGGGGACCTCTACTGCTTATCTGTGGGGGAGCAGAAGAGTGCCCCACTTTTTCCTACCTCATTCTTTGTTTCCCAAACACTTCCAGCTTGCTCACAGATGTCAAATGTCAGTCTCACAACATAAAATCCTGGCATGAAAAAAATTCACATGACTACTTGGAAGCTTTAAAGAAGTTGCACCACCCTAAAAAGGAAAGTTAACAAAAGGATAAAACCTGACTATAATTGCCAATACTGTTTGCCCTGAAAGACAAACAAAATCTCCTAGCTGAATCCTAGCAAAGAGTTGCTTATTAGCCTTGAAACAGAATTTTTTGCCCTTCCTTCACAATAAACATGATCTCCATACATTTTCGAGTGTTACAAATCTCTGCAAAGTAACAGATTTGAACAGTTTTCTTGCTTTCCACCAGAAAGGATTGAGTTCATCTAGATTGATTTGGCTGTTTCACTGTGAGTAATGTCAAAACAAGACAGGAGAAATACAGTGTTCAATGGAGCACAACAGATTTTATGTACATAGGTTCTAGCAGTGCTGTGGATTTTGACCTGCAAGCTGGGCATTTGCTCCCAACGGCCCGTGAAAACCCTCAGGGAAGTTTTTGGGCTCTAGTGACTAGCATTACAAATACCACTTTCTTTTGCTGAAGACGAGTATTTTCCAGCCTTAAAAATTAAATAGAGAATGTGAGGCACGCTTGCTTACCCCGTGGTATCATTAAGACACTGAGGGTGAATGAGCCATTTATTTCTAAATATTCCTTTCAGCAGAATGGGATGGGATATACACACTGCTAATTACCACGGGTGAGGGACAGAGGACTGTGAACAGAAGCAAGTAAAGAAGTACCAAACATTACAGAAGAACATGGTCACTGTGTTAAAGTTACTTTGGACTCCGGATTTCTTTTGCATTTCCATTCCTCCCACTAACATTTTTAGGAAAGACATTAAGGATTGTTTAATACTGTGAATTCTCAGAACTGATCTCTTCCTTTACATTACTAAAATGGCTATGGCAGCATATTTCACTTGAGATTATACTAGAAATCTAGTGGCATGGAATATAGAAAATATGTCTTGTTGGGTTCAGTCAATTTTATAATCAGTGCGGCACAGTGATTTCTGTGCAAGATACTGGCTTTAGCCATAATTACATTTACATGGCTTGGAATGACACCTTCCACAGTGGGATAATATGTAACTTACATAATACTCTAAATTACTCAAGTTTTGAGCAGTCTCTGACAGATACTTCTAGGTATTAGAGCCAATAGACCTATATTACCTGCAGTAATTCCCAATTATATAGTACTACATTAAATTTGGTTTATTAAGTCTTCATACCTCATCAGAGAATTTTTATCATAGGAGTGTTTTTCTGTCTTAAAGTATTTTACAGAAAATCAAATTCTTTGCTAGCAGTAATAATGTGTCCTTACAAGCCTAGCCAGCAAGACTGTGCTTACTCTGAGGAGGTTTATCCTACCAGGGCTGCTTTAGTCAGCTCCTCGCAAGGTAACGCCTCTGCTCACTGGTACAGTAACAGCAGTGTCACACAGTTTATGAACAATTTAAAAGCACTTAGACTTGGGGGCCAGTCATGCACATCATGTGTGGATTTGAGTGTCCTGCCTGAGGTTATGAAAGACCTACCGTCCACTTCTCTTTAAAAGAAGTCTGAAAAACCAAAACAAGAGAAAAAGCATGATTTGCAACAGCACTGTATTCTACCAGCTTATTTCCCCGTTTCCTCTGACAAACTCTTTGGATCTCTGCTAGGAAAATCAACAAGAAACCTTGAGTTGTCTTTAAAAGGGATTGGGAAGAATAAAAACTTGACAGCTTTTGTAGTAGTAGAAAATGAGCAAGAAAAATCAGACCTAAAAAAATTAACCAAAACCTTGATGGTTCCAGACCCCTGGTACCTCAAAGCTGATATAGAGTTTAATTCATCCAGGCAGACCCTGGATTTGAGAGCCCTTAGGCTTTGGACATTACTGCTTCAATGAATGGTTGGATGGCAGTATTAATAATAATAATAATAATAATAATAATCTTTCTCTAATCAAATGAGCTGCCTTGTCTCTGTGAAATCATTATATCATGAGTGCCTGAGCATCATGAGTTCTCCTTGATTAATGTGACCATCCAGGAAGGCAATGTTCACAGAAGGGTGAAAATTACAAGTGAAAATTACAAAGTGATTACGAAAGAAAATGACTAATATAACCAAGTGACTCAGTTACTCTGAGTTTGCTTCAGACTTGCAGTAGGATGAAAAGAAATTACTTCAAGCATTAGCTCTTTTTCCACTTTTTCATCCTGCTCCATGGAACAAAAGCTGTTAGTTCCTGCCTTCCCAGACACAGGACCAGTTGTTTTAAGAAGCACTGGGGAGCTGCACACAGAGAAGCCCTGATGTACTTGAGATATGGTCTCCACGAGTTTGGGAAGGGCTTTTAAAATTCTTCATGTAGCCTCATCACCACGCTTTGTGCCTGCATAAAATTCCAGCTACTTCAAGCACATTTTGATAGTAATCCTCCTTTACTTTCTTGATCTTTTGTCTGATGACCCAAAAGGGCTAAAAAGCCTAAAAGAAACTTTTTTGAATCTGTTGATACCAAATTATGTAGGTTTTCCAAAAATAGTCACATATAAAATTAAATTAAAACAATAAAATAAATTAAAATATCTGATGAAACAAGTGTTTATGGAAATGGCTTTGCATCTGGAAGTTTTCTGCCCCTCAGTAAGAAAGCATTGGGCAGAATGGTAGATACCTTCTATTAATAAATTATGGCTACTTTATGAAAATTATAAAGGAAATTATTTAAAACCAATTTGTAAGTGTGCAGAAAAAGATATGTATAGATTTTGGAGCATGACCTAGATGTTCCTGGAGGACTCCCTAGAAGTTGCCATTGCTGCATGCCACCCCTGCAGCAGGAGGGCTTTGCTGTAGCTATTGCATGACTCCACATGAAGGAGACACTGCACATCACTCAGTGCCCTACTCAGAAGTTAACATGCCTCTGGTGCTCTGAAAAAAAAAACCCCACACTTTACTTCTAAAGTTAGAAATACTTTACTTAACAATCTGAGCTCCTAAACAACTGATTGGGGAATTCTGAGGAAACAGACCCTGTTGGCAGTGAATTAAGGATAAGCAGCTGCCTGAATTCTCTCCCTGGATTGCCTAAGGGTCCAGAAGTCCTGTTGTCACACAAGCTATAAAGCAACAAGAGCAGCACAGGTACTCAGGAGAGCCTAAAATAAAATTTAAAAGTGTGTATGTACTCCAAGTGCATATCTGTGCATTGAGAACTTATTTAAGGATGGCACATGCTTTCTCAGAAATTATTCACTGAAGGTGTTGTCTCTGCAGATGAAAACATACACAAATTGTCTCTTAATTCGGTGATAAAGCCTTGTTGCACAGCACAGAATGGCCAATTTAATGTGCAGCCTACATAAGGAATTTTAATTATCCTAATTTGTGGAAAAAACAACCAAACCTGCACAATGGCAAAGAGTGTCTTTTTGTCCTGCTACAGATAACTAACTACTAGTTATGTTATAGAAATGATGAGTTATTTTAGTGTAGCTAATGAAAGAAACCAAGGAGGTTTGCTTTGTTTCTCTCTGCTGTTTCTAGGTAGCTGTTGCTAGTTAGTCCATACAGTTAAATGATTTTTTTGTGCATCAGGTGCTTACAAGGGCAGGAACTTTGCTTTGGTACACATTTGTAAAGTGCTGTGGGTACTTCTGGTCCTTTAAAGAATAAACAACACTAGTATGCTTCATTTAACATGTCTAAAAATATTTTTCCCCCAGGAACAGCATGCAGGCGCTCTGTAACTGGCCACAAGGCCAATAAAGTGTGATGCACAGAGACATTGAGGGTTGTCTCTCTACATCTCACTGTCCATTGCAATGATCTCTGGCTCCTGCTTAAAGCCCTAACACACTGGGAACTGGCTATTCCAATAGTTAATAATCAGGGTTAGACTGGGACTATACACATCTTGACAAGGCAGTACTCATTTTGACATAAAGTAGCTATTGAACTTGCTTTTTTCCTCACTGAGGTCCTTTGCTAAAACAAAACAAACAAACAAAAATTGCTTTTTAGCCCTCAAGCTGGTAAATTAAAGAAAAATACATTGTTGTATAGAAAAGGCAAACAATCATACAGAAGGGTATGCTATGTATAAAGTGTTTTTACACCCTTCTGACACAGCACATGCCAAAAAGCAGTACTGCTAAGCCATATCTTCCCCGGTTCCCCTTGCTTCCCCAGCACTGACATGATTTGCTGCTGCTGCCCGTGGTCTCCCCGGGGCACCCTCCATTGGCAGAGGCCGGCTGTTCCTTTCACGGGCTCACCATTCCCTCTCTGGCCACCCCTGCAGGACGTTTGATCATCATTGACAGTTGCCCTGCTGCTCTCAGAAACGCCAGGAGGGAGAGCTGAGAGGCAGAAAACTTCCAGATGCAAAGCCATTTCCATAAACGATGGCCACAAATCCTGCCTCTGCAGAAACCCACGAGCAGTGCAGCATTTACAGAGCTAACAGAGCTTCTGTGTGAGGAAACCAACATATGCTTGTTTATCAGCAATTTTGCATCTCAGTTGCTTTTGTTAGAAATTCCATTTACCTGGTCACTGCTTTTGGTTGGGAATTTTTGGTTTTGTTTGTTTGTTGGGTTTTTTTGTCTTTTTTTAATATACATTTTTTAAGAGTTCTCCCTATTGAAACCACATGTTTTCTAGAAGAAATCTCCCTGCCAGTCAGATAGCACCTAGTCAGGTATTTGTAATGACTCAGGTCCCCTTACTTTTTCAGGAAACACTCTGTAAGAAAAATCCAACGTATCTAAGATAATGAATAGGAGTGCATAAAGATGTTTCAGTTACACAAGGTGCATCCTACCCCCCTGAGCCATACTTAGACCTCACAGTTATTCTTAAAGAGAGAAAAGGACAGAAAAATTTGGGTTGGTTTTGTCATGGGGTTTTTCCTTTGTTTCTTAGAGATCAAATGAGAAGGACCATCAGGAGGCTTCCCTGAGAGATCTTCAAAGCTGGACGTGGATTCTCCATGAGGAGCCACTCCATAGGAAATAGCAGGAAGTGTCTGCTTTGGATGCCTTGGAGTAAATCAGATATGCTCTACCCTATTGCTGCATCGTTTCAACTCATTTCCGATGGAATGGCACTTCTTTGCAATCTTGCCCTTAAAGGAGGCAAATCCCTACAGAATCCCTCAGAACAGCAGCCAGCAATGTGGAGGACAGAAGAGAGAAGTGGAATTAAGAGTGGTTTTACCAGGCTTTGGCAGTGGTGTTAGTCAAGCTACTGGATATTTATGGCAGCACAAAGGAGCCATAGGTAAACCATAATCCTGTGACACGTGTCCTGCAGGGTCAAACATGGATCTGCCTTGACTTCCTCAGGATTCTTGGGGACAAGGAAAAAGTCAGTCATGTTACAGATCCTATGGCCAATTCTTTTAGATAATATTTCCTGACCTCAGTTATTAATTCTTAAAAATATACCTAAATTATTCTATTAAGATGTATATTGACTGAATCAGTATCCAGGAGCATGCTGGGGACAATCTGTCCCATATACTAAGATTATTTGTTCACTGCTGTTTATTTTCCATAACTACCAATAATTTACCCATCAAACAGCAGATAAATATAACCATTTGTTTGAAATAAATATTAATTAAGTTTTACACAACTTAACAGGAAAACAGTATAGGATTAAAACTATTTTCACTAACCTCCAAGAAGAACAGTTCAAGGCTTTTGGGTGTTTAATGAATTAGCTTTAGATTGTTGTTAAACATGATTTTTAGCCACACTAAAAATTGTTTCTTGGTAATAACAGGTTTTGGACAAAATGTGGGTTTTTTTCTTTTCTGCCTCTAATCAACTGTTATTTTGTTTCTCTTTTTCTCCCCAGCTGCTCATGTTATTACTTGCTTAATCTTTCCTGTTTCTCTTTCGATCTTCCCTCCCTCTCGGTGTTTCAATGCTAGATTTCAACTATTCTATTTGTAGTAGATTTCTCTAGGAGGTTTGTTTCAATTGTATTGCTAGGTTTTATGTACTTATTGTTGCTGTTTCAAATTAAAACAATCTTGTCAAATCATGATTATTCCTGTTAGAGTGGTTTTTGGTTGGGGTTTTTTTGTATAAATATACATTAGATTAAAGTATGGCTGAACACAGCTTCATTTTACAGTATAATATCTTTCTATTTATTGATTACCACCTCAAGTAAACATACCATCAGCTCACCAAAATCAATATAGAGTTGGAATTTATATTTGAGAATTGCCTGGTAGCAAATAATTTTTCTCTCTCTGTAGAGTAAGTGGCAGATGATCTGCAGACTGGAAACCATATTCAAGTTAAGTGTTGGAATAAAAACTGCACAAGGTACATGATAAAGCTTCTTTCTAGAAAATGTATTTCCTTCTGTAGCAGTAGGAAAATCCATTCAGTGACCAACCCTAGTGGTCTAGCAGAGCTTCTGTTGCTGGAACAGTTCCACAAGTGAAGTAAGACATGGACTAAAATGAAACAACCTGCAATTGCAATTGGAATTATATGAATAACTATTTCCCATGCCGAATGTACTCTCTCAGATACATAAAACCCAACTGTTTCTGTAGAAATAATCTGATTTTCTGTTGTGCTTCCATTGTTTTTTGCCACATTCTTGTGATGACATATTCACTGAGGAGCCACTAGAACTTAACATATTTCAGTCGTAAAAATATCCTCTTAGAGTATTTTTACATCAGTGAGAACAACAGGCACAAATGTCTGAACCTAGTTTGACTCTTTGTAGATTGGGGAGCTACACAGGGATGGAGAAAAAACCTGAGCAGCATTAAATTTGCCTCCTTACACTGATTTTATATTTGTATTTTAGCAAATAAAATTTCACCAAAGTAAAAATGTAGCTGAGATTTAAGTTTGCTCCACATCTGTTGTTTTTGTAGGCATTACTAAGAAAACTGATGAGCTTCCAGGACCATAAAGGTTTATCAATATCAACCTGGTAATTTCTCCATAAGGTTTTTCAGCTCTTTTTATTGAGTTCCTGTGACAACACAGAGAAACAAGAGTCTGTGAAAAGTTAGTCCCAAAAGTAGTCTTTAGTTACAGGGCCTTAAATTGACTAAAGATACAGTCTATATCTGCTGCAGCCAGACTGCATGAATGTTTAAAACTGCATTAAATGTTACGTGTCTATACACCAGTTCTACCCATCAATTCTTAGTGCAGAGGGATTCCCACGGACTCACACAGCAATAGAAGCAGTAGGAAAAACTGGTTGCCTAAAAAACCCAGCTTCAGTAGAGGAATCCCCTCGTGGTCTGCCATGGGGCTTCCTCCTCTGGGGAAACCAACTGCCATTATCCTACCTGGGATTCAAATCACAATCAGATTACACGCTCACTGTATGCAATGCTCAATCTTTTCTCCTCTGCAAGCATTTATAAGACACAGGGTACCCTTTACCAAAGAAGAGAACATGTAATGATAACATATTTATGAAACTTAAGTGGTTCAATTATTTTCATCCCAGTAGCTTTATGAGAGAGGTAGAAGTATGAAACTCCACGAAATGATATAACTCAGAGGAATTATTACAATGCTTGTGCATTACTACTAATTCCACCCTATTAGATGATACTATATCTTTTCATAATGAAGATTAAATGCAGCAGAAACCATATAATGGCAGAACTGCTGTAGATCAAATTGAGTCTACCATAAGAAAAATGATCACTGATCCCAAGACGTTACGGAATAGTAAACTTAAATTGTGCCGCTTTTCAAGTTTATGTGACTATGATTATTTAATTTTCCTTTGTGCGTGCTCAAGTATAGCTGTTATGCGACTACACATGAGAGAACCTGAAATTAATTTGTCTGTATAAGATCAGTGACTGTACAAATTCTTATGAAAACTAACATGCCATGACAATAGTAATTTTGATAAAATTACAGCAAGAACTGCAATTCTCTGCCATCTGGCTGTCTCATCATAACTACTTTGATGTGCTTTTTATTACTTATTTACTTACTTCAACTACTTTAGCAGTTGTTTCAGAGCTTAGAAGCGTTAACTGCAGAACAGTATTAAAGAAACAGCATTGCCAAAGCTTAACATTAATTCCTTACAGAAGCTGAAAACAATCTACAATCATCTTTAATTAAAGCCCTAAAAATAATAGATCTACTCTATAATAGATCTAATTTATGAAGCAGACACGTTTTCTATTTCGTATTTTAAAATTCAAATATGTATCAGTTTTCAGACTAGTCTGATTAGTTTATTCAAAAGTCTGAATGAACTGCCAGACCCCTTTCATCTTCCTAAATAAAACCTTTCGATTGCTTTTGGAATTGAGTTACATGTTTACTTGATATATGAACACAATTAACAGACTAAAAGAGAAGTATATCTAGGTACATTTTTATAAATAAGGAACCCATTTACTTGAGGTCAGGGTATCAGTACTGTGCATTTCTAATTCAATCATATTTATTTCAAGGCAAATCATCTCTTTGCCGACTTCTTATGAATACTAACTAGCCACCATAATTTGTTTCCTTGATAAGGGGCGGAGAATGGTGGAGAAGGTCAAATATTGCCTTTATGTTACCACTGCAAATTTGTTTGCTTGGTAAAGGTCCTGATCTGAAAACAAAAAACTTTTGAAATTTTGTACTGTAATCTTTCAGATCAGATTTCTGAGATAAACCGTAGCACATCCAAAGCTCAAAGAATCTTTGCTTTTTTCCAGGAGATATGGATATTTTCCATATCCCTCAGAGAATTATTAGATCATAGTATGCAATATGGTTCCAAATGTGTGCACTCAAGGTATCATCTACTACATGATAATTTAGCACACATGGATCTTATAGAAATGTTGAACTTCTGAAGCCCAAGGCTAAAAAAAAGATGTTACAGAGTACACAACTACCAAGAGTCACACCATGTGCCTGAGCGAGATATTTCAATGCTCCTTGAGTTCTGGTGGGCTTGGGCCCATTACCACTTTCCTGGGGAGCCTGTTCTGGGCTGTGAGGGGCGAAATCCTGCCCCACAAAAGCCACCTCGAGCTAACCCACATCGGTCTGGTTTGGCTTTCACCCATGAACCTGTAAAGTTCACTTCCACTTTGAAGGGGTGGCCAAGCCCTCTCCTGGTGTAAAGTGCCAGCTCATTGGATTAATTGAGCTCAGGGAAACTGTAGGAATTAATGCCATGTTAGAGTTCAAGTCTGTATCTTGGGGTCAGGGTAAGGAACGAGAATGGTGGAACTCCCCTAATGATGCTGAACTCCACCTTCTGTGAGCTCTAAACTCACAGGGAATTGAATTTTAAAAAGAAAAAGAAAAAACAACAAAACCACCAAACACAACAGATAGAGCTGCCACCAGAAACTCCTTGCAGATGGCATAAAATAGCTTAACTACAATTCACTGGGAGCTAATTTCAGTCATTGCTAATACATGCTGGGTAGAAAATTAGTGTCAAACAACAAAATGGCATGATTTTTTAAAAGCATTTGGATTCAAATTTCAAATAATCTCTATTAACCAGCATTCAAGTTTCCAGATTCAAATCTCCCCCACAGAATTACACAGTACCAGCTATTCTTTCAGTTTTAACAAAAAATACAGAGGATGTTGAACATTATTGTTAGATTGTAATAATTAGAGCAGTGAAACATATGGCTATATAATACAGACAGATATTTATGTAGTGACTGGACAGATACAGCATTTTGCTAATTGTTTGCTTATCTGAGTTGCTTTTCTCTGCTGCACAGAGTGGAATGTTTCTGCACAGAGTTTTTCCTTTTTTTCTGTATTTGATCCCTCCATAGATTTATTAGCAGAGACCTGCCTGAATAGGCCATGATACCAAAATTATGGAGACAGAACATGATATTCAGATTTGTTTCCCTGGGTCTGTTTACTTATTTTTGTAAAAAGCTTTTTTACTTTTTACTCCAAAAAGGCTATCAATTGCACCATAAATGGGTATATCAGACAATCTGCAGATTTATCTTGGAGACCAAAAATAGACTCATTGCAAAAATACTTCTCAAAAGCACCAAAGCTACTGCTTTGGTAACACCATGTAGGAAGATTTAAGCAACACACCTGGATTATATTTTTATTGTGCTTTCAAACATCACAGGTTAATAACAAGTTGAAACAGGCAGTAATGGAGGTAGTCTGTACATCTAAGACATTAAACCAGAGGTTGCATCTGTATAGGGTTAAGATTGTAATACTGTTAATTCTACAGGGTTTCCAAAAGTTGAGAATTTTTTTTTTTTTAATTAGAAGGCGAATAGTTTTTGGAAAGAATAATGGATTTATTTTTAAAAACATGTAGGTACTAGTAAGAGTCAAGCAGTTGGTTGCATAAAACTGGAGATAGGTATTTGACATTAAAAAAAAAAAAAATTTTGCTTTCTGTTACTGTAAAATTAGAGATCTTTCTGATTTGCTTTGTACTAACCCACATTCCTAAACTTGACCTGTGTTTATAACAGACAGAATACATAACATGTACACAAAAAAATGCTAAATGCAGAGGCCAGTTAAAGGATCTAACAACAATTTAATCTGTAACTTGTTAAGACCTTTTGAATGTAATACATTCAACACTAATCTTTAAGGCCAGTATTGTTATTCCAATTAAAAGAGCATTCTCAAGTCCATGGTTTAAGTGAAATCTCTAGTGGGCTTTATATTTTCTTCCAAGCAAACTGCAGAAGGATAAATACTTGTTAGTTAGAAAGCCAAAAATGTGCTAACTCTAAATAAAATTATTTGTAAAGTGAGTTTTTGCTATGAAAATAATAATTACATGGCAAAACCATCCAAACAATTGTTCTGGGACGAAACTATGACTTGGGAGATAATGGATAGAGCCAGCAGGGACTAAAATGTGCAGCATTTCCTGGTCATTTATTCACTGGAAGATTTGAAAATCAGTTTATTCATGGGAGAAAAATAACCTATTGCCACCAGTCCTTGATCATAAAACACATAGAACTTTAAACTCTCAGGGCAATATTGAAAAGAAATAAATGTGCATCTAATCAGCTTTGCCCTTCATAGCAGGTATCACTTTGGCAATCAGGAGCACACTGTGGATAGCAAAAATAATGGGAAGACAATATTCTGAGTGGGGAAAAAAAAGCCTACACACTTTGCAAAATACACAGAAAGACTGTAACCACAGGTGGCTATTTTTGCTGACCTAAAACAATTCCCTGAAACGGTGGCTGTGATGCAGCCAGAACACGAAGGGCATGTTTTTATTTTAACTTATGCATTCTTCTGGAATCCTGAGGTCTGAGTAAACTGCACCATCCCAAATAACCCTTCAGGATGCAAAGGCAAGCTCACACTGACAATCCACAAAGAGGGTGCATGAAATGACTGCCTCAGTACTGAAATCCCAAAGAACCATTTCTCTTTACACGTCTGTATCAGGAATTTTATTCACTTCCACTTGAGAGAAACCTGACAAAATGAAGCAACCTTAGTGAACAGAATGGTAATTTTCATAAAATGCACAGTCAAACTGGTAAAGGCAAAATCATTTAAATTCTCCAATTTTTACTTCAATTTGAAATAAAATAATGTGAAATACAGTCATTGTGAGTTTCTTATAATAAGCCACATTTTACAGGTACTAACACCAGTCAGTAATGTATATGAATTTGCTGGCAATTCTGAACTGCTTGTCTTTCATAGGATTTCTTATGGCTATTTACATTTTCACTCAGTGAAAATCAATTACCTTCCTGCAATAAGCCTCATTTGCTACCTTTGAGTATAATAGAAACACCATTAGGATGATGACATTACCCAAAAGAAGGGCACCACACAGTTGGTAGACATAAATTAAGGACCCTTTCACATATGCATTAGAAATACTGCTGTGACTGAAATATGCATAAAATCTGTATCTATTAGAGCTATTAGCGTGTGCCGGTGATGATTTTGAAGGAGGAGGGGGAGATTGTGATCTACTACTTTGGCAAAATTATGTATTTCCTTTTTTTTTCTCGGGATGTGCCACCGATGCAATAAGCAGAGGCCCCCAGCTGAGCTGCATTTGGAAATGCCACTGAGCATGGCGTGCGCGCTTCACTTGGCTTCGCCGGAGCCGCGCTCTGTCAGCGGCACCGAGAGCGCGGGCGCGCCCGGCCGCTCCTCCTCCCGCCCTGACCTCCGCTGCTCCGCGGATGTACGCCTGGCTGCGGGCCGCGCTCATGTGGAAAACAGCTCCTGCCGATCAATTCATGGGATTTAGGGACATTTAGCTTCCATCAGGGCCGCAGCGTCTTATTGATATGTGGAGACTAACTTATTACCGAACGTTAATGGGACTAACGCAAAGGGCTGTGTGTTTGCATGGGGGGAAGAAACTAATTTAGAGATTCCTCCCTTGGAGTCTGTTAAGCAGAGGAAGCTACTTCTGAACGCAGTTATTTTTACCTGGGTTCTTATGAGCTTAAGCAAAACAAAATTATAACACAGTATGATGATGTATTATGTATTAAAAGTGTAAAATGCAATTTCCTCCTTCCTACTTCCATGCTCATTTGACATACCAACGAGCCCATTAGGAATAAGGAAAATATTGGGATGCTGTTTCTCTTACATAAGGACTGCTGATCATGGTTGTCATGTGGTTTTTAACAGGAAAGCTTGTTTCTCCTGTAGACATATCAATAACTATTTAGTTCTACCAGTACTCAGGAGAAAGGCAGGTTTTAAGATTGCTCTCACAACTTAAAAGCCAGGATAATCTCTGCTGAGAGTGCTATGAATCCACCAAAACCCCAACATAAATGCACGAAAATGCCTAATTACCAAAGACAGAAGCATTTAATATGTAGGAGGGTGATGCAGGACTTTTGACTTTCCATAATGAAAAACCACATTTGCCATACAACAGAAGTAGTAACCTGGGGCTCCTCTGCCTTATAAATTAGTCAGAAAAAGGTGCATGGGCAAAGGCAAATGGAGAGGAATCAGGTCTGGGCACCACTCTGCAGTTCCAAGTTCCCTGTTTTTGAGCCTCCTTCTCCACTGCAGTTCTGCACCCTGACAGATCAGAGATAGTCCTACACTGAGTGCTTGGTGCTGAGCAAACGGGTATCATGAGACAGAGTCTCCCTAAAAACCAAACATTAGTGCCTTTTGCTTAGCCAGTTGCACAAAGGTTTTACTGTATTTGAAAAAATCTGTGCTGAGAATCTTGCAAGGTAAAGCCCAGACATCAACAGTAGAGTTAGTAAGACGTTTCCGATTGCTAATAGTAAAAAAAGGATTCTCCCAGAATCCAACATATTTATAGTACTATTTTCATAAAATTGCCATTAAACCCTAAACACACTGGGATAAAGTGAACATGGAATATTTCCTAGTTAATTTCCCTTCTATTTTATTTCATTTTTCTGTTAGGTACAAAAATGATATCCATATATGTTTGCTACATGTTATTTCCAAATAAGCTTGACAGGAATAAGGTGTTACTGAGTTCTTAAGGAAAATGCAGTAGGGAACTAACCTTTTCTATTTGTTTTTCCTAGGGAAAAAAGACTACATGGATGAAAAAGTAATCTTACATTGTCTACTTACAGTGTATCTATTTACTTAAAAAATTCTGATTGGCAGAGGAATGCTCACATCTCTTTGGGCATTTCTATTGCTACAATGTACAGTAGAAAATATGCAGAATGGATGTGCCTTCAGATTAATCAGTTAGACACTATACATTTCATAAGGATAAAGGTCATAACAGCTGAGCAAATAATTTCCATCAACATTTTAAATAAGATTATAGGATACATAGAATTTTCATTCAAACTAGCTGGGCAGAATCTGTGCAAGGTATTGTGGCATTGCAGGAAATTGCCTCTCTGAATGAAGAAAACACCACAGTGGAAAATACAGAATTTCTTTAAATAAAAAGCAAAAAAACCCACCCACTTAAACATTAGATGCTTTTTCCATTATCTTGAATAGAAGTAATTCTAAAGACCTGTTTCATTTTAAGGACACATACAAGTGTTACATCTATTCAAACCCTAACTGAGTTTTTTGAACATATTTGATCTTTTCTTAAAACATAGCTATAGAGTCCTTTAGAAAGGATATTTAAGCAAAATGTGAAAGGAATGTCATCTCAGAAGTCAATGTAAGAAACTAGTAAGAATATGGAATTCCAATAAAATTTACTATTTATTGCAAATGTATGTATCTACATAAAAAACTACCAAGAACACTAAATATACTTCTCTTCTTCCTCAGATAATTACATTGTTCTGATCTTTACTATGTAAATACATGTGAAGAGAAACATTTCGTGTTTTCTGCTTAAGGTGTTCTTTTGCATCTAATTATTAGCAATGCTTAATAAAGTATTTGATAAATGCCTTAATTAAATAACTGATGGATCTCAACCTTGAAATTACATAATCTAGCTTGTAATCATCATTTTTCTTGTGAAAATTTATCTCTATATTGGAAACGAGGACCTGGTGAAATTGATGAATTTCCTTCCCTGCTTCTCCTTCATGCCAACCTCACATTCCCTAAAGTAGGGCAGAATGAGTAAAAATTCTGGCAGATTATGAAATAAATGTTCTAAGGAAACACTTGTTCTGTCACAAATATATTGCAAAGACCAGAATAAGTATGCTTGATACTAAAATCAGGGAATAAGTCAGGAAAAGCCCCAGGAATTTAATCTTTCCAAAGAATTTGGAAGAAGAAAATATGTCTTTTTACGCTTATCCTAATTTAAAGCTATTGGAAGTGTTTAAGTGTCTGGCATTATTTGAGTGTTTAGTGTCACTTCCTGCTGAATGGGAGACAAAGAGAACAGAAAATGGAAAGGGACTCATCCTTCTCCACCTCACTGCCACTTTTCAATTTCAATCAGGAGCTGTGCCCAGTCCTTTGAGCTCAGCCAAGCTACCCCACAGAACAAAGGCAAATTGCAAAAGCAGTCTTGATGCAAGCATCCAGTGTTCCAGCAATGCTGGGATCCCCCAAGAACCAAATTCACCACCTTCACAACTACTCTGCAGTACCAGACAAGTTTAGAGCACAAAGAAAAAGACTGAGGTCTCAGGGCTTAATTTTATAAGGATAACACTAAATTCCTGCAATGTCAATAAGTTGATGTAAAATGTCATCTACAATCCATGAAAAATGAATATTTTGGAAAATAAAACTGCGCAATTAAAGTTAACAAAGGAAAATAAGGCTGAATGTGAATTCCAACCTTCAGCTCCTTTGTTTTACACAAGGGACTTTCACCTTACTCATTTGTACTAAGAAAAATTCTTCCAAGTGATTTAAAAGACACCTGTGATAAGTTTAGTCTAGATACTTTGATAACTTAAATGTTGCTTCTTTAACTGATGTTTTATTATTTTTCTGGCACTTTAGATGTGCTAGAAGATTCAGATTCCAGGAAATTTCCCTGATAGTCCTGTAAATCTGCAACTGCTCAATTTGACTGAAGTATTTCCAAACCCCAGAATTGCAGCAGTCTCTTTGAGAGACATAAAATAGAAAGGAGTGCTTTCTACAATGTCTCATACTACCCCTCTCCTAGCTTCCTAGCACACCTCTGCATATCACAGCCATCAGTTTTAGTTTAGCTAGATGGTGCAGAAATACTTCTGCAATGTTTACTAAACTTTATCCTTGTTCGACCAAATCTTCATACATAAAGGGGAAAAAAACCTCCCAAAATAGGTCCTTTGCTGAGGCTTATGCTTCTTTAGAATGCTACATTACTGTGTTTTCTACAACTTCTGTAATTATTTAACTCCTCTTGCCTGCTGAAAAACCAGATATTGCAATAAAAGAAGATCCCATGGTAGCCTCACCTGCACAGTGGATCAGTGCCAGGACAGCAGATCATAGTTTGGGTATTTCTAGAAAAGAAGCATTGAACAAAAATGAAAATATCCCTATGCCACTAAATCCATGAACAGAAGCAGTTCTGTTTGTTGCCATATGAAAAAGAATGTAGAGGAAAACTAGAAGTGTAAGGAGACACAACAAGAGGTGTGCAGTGCTTTCTTAAGAAACTGAGTGCAGTATGATTCTTCAGGTCGGAATGAGAAAGCAGGGAGGATGATGGCAGTGGATGAGCATAGAGAAGGGACTAAGGGATGACTGCCTGGCTGTTCACTGTGTTTTTCAATTTAAGAAGTAGCAGTTCATCAGCTGAGCAAGCTGTTACAGGTTTCAGAACAAAGAAAGGAACAAGTGCCTAATTAACCTGTGGAATAACTTGACATATAATGCTGCAGTTACTGAAGGATTACAATTTTTGAACAAAGTCACAGTGGGCTTTTAAATTTTTTATGCTAATAAATCCTTGTAATGTTTCATTTCAACAATATGAAGCAAATTGAAATATGTATGTTCCAACACGCACAACTGCAGTATTCCTCCTAAATATTTCTGTTGCGGATTCACTGTGCATTAAGCAAAATGTTTTTTAAAAATTCTTTTTAATGGACTGGAATAATCATAATTGTCACCACGAAGAGACACCACCACCCCCCTCAAAAATCTAAACACATTATCTTCATCTGCCTCAAAACATATGTATACACTGTAGTTCAAGACACTGTCATGGTACGGTTATCTCACATTCAGGGTACTAATAGGATGATGGTACTTGTTCCTGGGTCAATGAACAAGCCAAAGCTGCCTAAAGTCACACTCGAGCTTTGAGAGAAAAGAAAGAGGGGTTTGCCTTTTTTTTTTTTGCTTTTTTTCAGCAGAGGAATATATAGAGAACTGGTTAGATTTTGCTGGTTCCAGCCCGTTTCATCTTTGCGTGCTCTCTGCTTTCTGCCCCAGCATGGCTGTGCTGGTAATATTCTTGCCTTCAGGCCAGAAGGTCAGGGGTTGAAGGACAACATAAAAACTTAGGCTCTAATTCAGTGATGACACAGAGGCACGGTGCTCGTAGGGGAAGAGCAACCACACTGTCAAAGGTGTCTTCTTTGGATGAAATGCTGAATAGAGGTCCCTACTGGCAAAGTCAAATGAAAAAGGAATAAAAGCTCCACTGTGAAAAATGTATTTTAAAAACGACTGCCATGGAGTTCAAAAAGAAAGCTAAAGTTCTGATAGTTTTATTATTTAGCTAACAATTTTTTTTACATCCGTCTTTCAGTATTTATGGGGGCCTGGCAAAATAAAAATATTTCTATTTTCAGTTTCATTATCAGTTCATATTAGTATAATTAGACTATAAAATCTCTATCTTATTTACATTGATGTGGCTTTGATTAATAAAAATTAAGGCATATAACCAAGTAAAAAGCAATTTCTATGCTTTTTTTGGAAACAGACTACAATGGAGTCTTAGTTGTCCCATTTTAAAATTTGTCATTTACCATCTTCATGTTGGCAGTGGGTTATTACTGCCAAGTGTTTCTGCTGGCAAGAAAATGAATTAACCATTTTCGAAGTGGGATGAAAAATATAAAAAAATAGATAATTCAGTGAGCACTAAACAAGGAACAAAGCTTTACCTGAAAGGGAAGAACCAAAACTATTTTGAAACTCATAATGCTAAGCTGAAAGAAAAAAAAAGTGGTGAAATAAATTAAGCAGAAAATGTACCATTCCTGCTGTATATTTTGGGAAAGATGCAGTAGACAGAAGAAGGAGCAGCTCTTGACAGTTCAAGTGGAACTTCAATAGTTGGATGTAGAAGACTAAAGGAGAAGAGGAAAAAAGTCAGAATAAAAATTAATCTGATCACCAGAAACAGTGAGACATGTGCCACTTACAGGGGATAACCCTTCTAAAACTTGAATCTGAATTTTCTGTTTCCTGGAAAGTTTACAGACCTCTTCGGGTGCCATACTGATATTTTGGAAATGCCCCACTGCTGCTGCCTTTATTGAGATATTTCAGGGGTTATTATCAAGTGGAAAGTGTCCCAAAGACATTAATAGAAGTTACATCCTATTAAATGTTCACTTCCCCAGAAAACCTTGGAAGTGAGTGACCAGATTGAAAAATCTGGATTAGACCATTATAAATCCATAAATCCTTGCTTGCTTACAAAGGTGTGGGTCTGCAGAGGCACTTACCTTCAGCAGAGACTTGCAAGATCTGTCCCCGTGCTATTGGCCTAGAAGTGCCAACATACAGGGAATCAGCAGCTTCCCTGATTCTGAGGATTCTGCAAGATTCTGAGCACTTCCAGGGAGGCTGCTGATTGTGAAGTTTCTTGTTCATTTGTTTCTCCCCTGATCAAGCCAACTATGGTGACAAATGTTTACAGGCTTGGCACTTTATCTATGCGCTTTCACCCACACACTCAGAAACACCAGCACCTATACACATTTATTTTGATAGCCAACTTTGTAAATGGGTGAATGCTTTAGTATTGGGCTCTTGGACTATTTTATTTCTAAAAATACCACACTAAATTTTAAATAAAACTCCATACTCTAGCAATCAAATAAAAGTGCATCTGAAAGCACAGTTTGACTTTAATACATTTATAAAAAGCTGTAATGATATCGGTCAACAACAACAAAAAAGAAATGTTGGGGAAAACCTGATATTATTTTATAGAAGAGAAAGAAACTCACATTTGTCTTCTTTAATTTTGTTTCATGTAGCTGTGGCAAATTCTTAAAAATCAGAAAGTAAACTTATCAAAAAAAAAATTAAATCTACTAGCTGACTTTATAATTTCTGAGTAGTTTTGTGTAGAAAACTGTTCAGTGCAATACTGTGACTCAACATGTGATTACCACCAGACAGTGCTACACAGAGCTCTCCACCTGCTGTAGCACTAAAGAGACCCCTGTGAGCTGCAAGACCATGTCTACACTCCAGATTTCTGCTAGCAGAGTCAACCACTCTAAATTAAAGAAAGCAGACTTTTGATAGACAACCAGCATTGAAATTAAAGCAGAAATTATGCTTTCATCAGCATAGTTTTTTCTTGAGTGTGGAGGGAAATAAATAAAGGACTTTTATGTTGACACAAACCTTAAGTGAGCTGTAATAAGTGTGTTTGTGCTATGAATACTCTCCTAGTAGGTACGGTTCTCTCATAGGAAGTAATAGACAGAAAAAAAAGATGTGCTGAGGCCAAAGTTTATGTTAACAGAAAAAAAAATCCAGTTAATCTAAAGATGTTATTGAATGGCATTACAACAATAAAATATTGGCTCAGGCCTGCAGTGTTTTTGATAAGAGGTGGTACAAGTATTTACCAGTCCTTACCATTTACCATTCTCTTTGGATATCATACTAATGTTTAAGACCCTATACTCTCTTATGGAAAACTCATTAAAGCTGTTCATAAGAGTGTTGACACCACTTCAGGGTACTGAATTTTGGATCCTACATGTTCCAAGCATGTTTGGAAACCTGAGATAATAAAAAAACCCTTTCCGCTAAAGCTCTTAAATACCAGAATCACTTCTCAAACAAACTTACTGTGTAAGAGAAAAAGTATGTGAGTTGGAGTGCAAAAAAAGCAGGCTAGAGTATTTCAGAATACAAACTTTTTCCTGGCAAGCACCCTTGGAATGAAGTGCAAGAATCTCCTGGAACTGAGGCGAGCCAAGGTAATGCAAGGAATTTAGAAAGAGGCTTTCCTCATTAAAGAGGCTTGCAAACTAACCATGTACAACTAAATTAAGCTTCACCATTGCATAGAGTGGGATAAATTCCTATCAAAAATATGGGAAAGGTGCAAACCTGTGTAGTACAAAGGGAGTGATGGGAGTAAATTGAGCAGACAATATTTTTTGGCTGAATGTCAGAGAAAATATTCCTAACAGAGAAGATGACTATTATACTGCAGAAAAGACACCCCCAAGGGAAGTGATAGAGGTCTCATTCCTTCAGTCCTTTAAAAACTAATTAGGTAATGCAGAAGATACTGTAGAAAACAGTCCTGTGCTTTTTAAATGATTTTTAATATGACTGTTACCTCTTTCTCATCTCTAATTTCTGTCATTTTAAGAATATGACTGGAGGATCATAGACCACACATAGCAAGGAGGGAAATCTCAGCCTGCCACTGGTTTCCCCCCCTGCTCACCTCCCTGTTTCTTGCCACTCACACCCTTTTCCATCATGTACAGATGGCTGGAGGAGCAGGGGGCAATTACAAATTACCCAATTACAAATTAATCTCTCTTTTTGTTGCAGAAGCCTTGAGTTGTGCTCCAACAGCACAGAACTAATTTTCTTGTCTTTGGGAGTGGGAAGATTGGTTGTGCATTTGTCAGTTTTGTCTTTGTCAGGGTGTTTGTGGCAGTTATGCTCAGTACAATGAGATAAGTGAGTAAAACAGCATTTCTCAATTTTAATATCCCAAGACTTTGCACTGTCATGAGGATTACTGGCACAAAGCCTTCTTATAAAATTCTTTTGTCACATACTGCATTACAAACCTATCAGATTGTCTCCATTTCTGTCACTGACACATTTTCTAACCTTTTTTCACTGTAAGTCTCAGCATTTTCACACACTATCAAAAAAGAAAGAAAACACCCACCAAAAACCAAAGCCAACCCCATTCCATCTGTTGCATTTAAAAGCTTTATCTCAAAAGAGATTCAGCCCAGTTCCTCAGACACAGTTTCACTGTCACTTCCAGATACACATACTTTTAGCAAGAAACAAGAGTGATGTAGCTCTTGTTCAAGCTGATACCAACTACTTTTCCCTGTAATTTTGGATAAATTCTCATCTTTTACCTTCATTGATTAAATTTCATTTCAATAATGAGATGTGATTACTTCAATATATAAGCTAAGAATAAACACACTTCTCTTTCTCTCTTGTATCACTTTACCCAGAAATAAAATATTATTTTTAAAAATAAAACCAAACCCAATCACACAGAAAAAACTCCAAACTACACAAATCCAAAAAACAGCTTACAAAGAGAAACTTAAAAAAAAATCCCTCAGGAGAGTGTTTGTGCACTACTAAGTTTATTTATTATTTAGTTATTTTGCATTCTATACATCCCATCCTTCTTCATAATTAAATCCCTTCAGTACTTTCAATGCCCTCTCTATATCTTTGGGTGAGGTTGTGTTGTTTTATGTGTTTTTTTAATTGAAAAGAAGAATTCCTTTAAATGCAAGTAAATAACTTGGTTTTGCTGTTACTGGGTAATGAAGTGTCACAAATCCCTGACTGGCATGGGCTGAGAGGGTGCTACTCACCTCGGACAAGAGCATGGTGAGATTGTTTGTGAGCATAATTCTCTTCCACAGTCACCAAAGCAAAAATAGCACGTCCCTTTCAATTCTGCCAGATCCATAAGGATTAAGCAGTGCCCTGGTTTGTACCTGACTGGGAAACCCTTTTTTTCCCCTGTCTGTCCCATATTCCAACACGTTAAGCATTAAAAAAGCAGCAACCTTTGCTAACCATAGTTCTGTTGCCAGTGACTCAGTTCCCGCTGTGGTCTTGCTTATTCAAGTTCATTAACTCATTCAATTTGTTTTCATTATCGGCTGATAACAAGCACTTGATAAATAGATGAACCTGGATGAAGATAGGTCTATGTTTTCAAGTAGAATTTACCAATAAAAACTGACTTTTTAAAAGGAGTTTGTCTCTTTGAAGCTAATTTGAAAGAAGAGTATTTCATACTATTTAAGTAAATTACCTCTGAACTAGTAATTGTGAACATGATTGGACTTTGTGCAGAACCATGATGAAAAATAGCTTGAAAGTTGAAAAATATTTGGAGGTTAAAAAATTGGACTGCTCCCTAATCAAGTCATATTTTAGTTCATATGGACTTATACACTTATCTATGGAGGAATTGTGTCCTGTAAAAATATAAAAACTTCCATTGAAAGACATTTCACACTGTGAAATTTTTGAAATTTTTATGGGATCTCAGATTCTATCTTCATAATTTTTTTAATACAGGAAATGTTTTACGTTTTCATTTTATATGAAAAAATAAATTTGTACATAATATAGAAATGTGCCCAATTGTTGTGAAAAAATAAGTGTCATAAATTTTTCATTGAAGATTTTCATCATCTTTTTATCCTTCAAAATTGACTGATCAAAGAGGCTGTTGTTGCACTTTCTTGGGAATTGAAGACTGATTTATGCTTTTCAAACAGCTGATATTTTATAACTGGTGGTTAATTATGATTGTTCTACTAAGACAATGATTGCAAAAAACTAAGTTTCTATGAGCAAGCGTCCAACCAGCAAATAGAAGTTGCGTTTTCCCTTCAAATGCATTATCTATATAACATTTTTAATTCATATTAAGAAATTCTACTAAAATTGATTGATTTTTTTGTTTCCATAAGTCCATTGGACCTGCAACTCAAATGAATATTAAAAATCTCTGAAAATGAAAGGATATGGTTTCCAAATAAAACTGTCAAAATGTGTAAAAGTTGAGGCCGACCATCTCCACAACTTTTCAATATTTATGAATACACTACTATTATTTTTTGAATAGTAGTTTAGCAGGACAAATAATGCCTTTAACCTAGCATAGCTCTCTTAAATGCATACAGATACGTGTAAATCAATATGATAGCAGGGCAATTTCTCTGCAAACAATAAGCAAGTTCTAAAATCTGATGGAAGTTTTTCTGCAAATCCACGGCTTCAACCAGTATCTTTGGCATTAACCCCTCTTAAGAGGAATAACAGATTTCAGTGAGATTGAAAAAAAGCTTTTAGTGCCAGAGCTCTCATTTGCTTCCACCAGAAATAGTAATGTATCATTTCAGACTTTTGACAATACGTTCCCCTTCCTCTCACAAATGTTTGTAGAGCTGAACAGCTTAAAGCAGAGCTGTGGAACTGATGAATTGTTTCATACACTACAGAGAAATGCCAGAAGCTGGAAGGCACCTGCCATGCTTCCCTGAACTCTATATGATGTATTGGAGAATTGTGCTGTATTTGCACACCTCCTGTTCACCACAAGCCTTTGCACCACTTTTAAATAGGAAAGGACACAGGGTTGCACTGGTGATAAGCAAAAATGGAGCAAGAAGAGCCCTTGTTTGTGTGTATCCAATGGCTCCATCACCTCATAATTAGGCAAGAGAATGTGACCTGTATTCTAGAGCAGGTTGCATCCAGTTCTACAGCCCTCAAGGAACCAATTCAGAAATCTGTGTCCTCAGAGGTAAATTATAAGGGTTTTTTTCCTTGCATGTGACCACTATCGAGGACAGCTCAGACTTGGGACATGAATCAGCTAAAGAGAATAAGAAAAAAATGTGAAAATAAAAAAAGATGACATAAACTCCCCTAAACCTGGAGTAAAAGCAGAAAAAAATAATTCATACTAAAAAGATTTCAGTTCCATCACTATGTACTTTCAGTCTAGCGAGTGCAGGCTTGAATATTCAACTCCTGCAAAGTAATTTGTACCAACCTACTCCAAGCATATTAGAACTTAAAAGAAATAAGGTATATCAACCATTCAAAAAACTTGCACTTTTTTGAAACACCTGTACACTTTTAAAGTAATTTTTTGATCATTCATTTTTCAAAAGTCATGATTTCATGTTGTTCTTAACAATCATCATTCACAGATCTGCTAAGAATCCCATTATGAGAGCAGGGATGCCTATATTTAACAGTCTCCTGGCTGAAAATGCTCATAATGTGAGCAAAGTTTCCCAAGATTTAGCACTGCTGTACCAGAAAAGACCTGCAGTTTTTGGTCAATCTGCAATAGTAATTGTTTCCTTTAACAGTAAATAAGTGGGCAGGTTGCTTGTTTGTTTTGTAATATATCATTTAGCCATGAAAAGCTGCCTAGTTTCATTATACAGTGAATTATTTTAAATGTTATTACCATAAAACTCAATATTTCACTCAGAATAGTGAAGTATGGCAAAACATTAGGATGGAGGGGTATCAACAGACATTGAACACTGCTGCAAGTTCTGCAGATAAGACAGAATGTTACATGAATACTGGTAACAGGTCTTATATGGATATAGAGAATATTTTCATTTACAACAATGTTGTATTTTAATTTAATTTCTTGTCTTTAATGCTATAAATGCCAAGCAAATTGTTAAAAGAAATGTCAGCTCTATCAGTGGCAGCTGCTGTTACTACTGAAAAAGGAGGGGAAGTGTAGGAACAGGGCAGCCAGCAAACCCCACAGCGGTCTGCAAAGTCACTAGTGGGAAAACAACAAAGGCCTTTCCATGCAACTAACACAGATGTGCCCATAGCCAAACTGTCAGAAGCAGTTAGGATGACAGCTACTCACAGTTCATTATTTCCTTCTCACAGGTCACTGGGTGACAAGCTGGGTCACCATGCTTTGTCGGCTGCTACAAACTTCCCCACACCCCCTCAGCCCCCCAGTTCTGAAGCCAGTTAAATAAAGGTAAGCTGCTCAAATTAGTACACTGATGTAAATAAATATCTTCAAGTGCTTTTGGAAAATGGGAATGTAATGTTTATTATACCTTCATTCTCAGATGGGTACGTGACATTTCCTCTCAGTGACAAGCAGGGAACTGGATTTGTATCTGTAGCAGATACATCTATTAGAATAATTTTGTCAAGATGTGACTAAAGCAGATAATGAAAGCTAATTTGTCACCAAATCGAAGTTTTAACCTTTAGAACACTTACATGCCAGATACATCATGAAAAATCATTGCAACTCAGTGAAAAGATGTTTTTCTGAGAGAGGACTTTCCTCAAATAGAAATCTGAGGGGGTACTTAAAATGAATGCAGACTTCTAAAGTGCAGAAAATACAGTCTAAAGCATGTTCTCTTTTTTTGGTGGAATGTGTATAAATAGATTTTTAAAATACTCTAGTAATTAATTAGTGTTTCTAATATATTCTTATCTGTCTTCATGGAGTAATCAATTTACAATACAGATGTAGATGACGACTTTTACCTATGTCTTGCCCGTGTGGAATTTAAAATGAATGAACAGAGTATCAAGAATCAAGGTCAAGCATTTGCCTAGCTGTAACAATGGAAGCGGGAGAACATTTCCATTTCCTTGGGGCTATTCCTTAGTCACTCTCTCTACACTAGCAAGACTTAAAAAATGTAACAACTGAATTTGTCCAAGTGATTCAGAAAAATTAAAATGAAACCAAGTGCCCCAGATGGATCTTAGTATTAAATATGACAAGGTCATAAACATTCTGACTTGGATCCAAGAGTGCTTGTACCTAGCATGTACTTAACTTGGAGCATACTTAAATGCAAGTCTGGATTAGAGACCAAGTATCCAGAAACTTGTGAAATCAAGCTTACTTATAGAAACAAAGTGATCCAATAAGGCCTGAAACCAAAACTGCACTAAAACTGGTGATTAATTTTAGAAAGGTGACCAGTACCTTTTAAAGGCACAATTCCCAAACTGAATGTACTGTTAGAAGAGCACAAATCTGTTGCAGTTGATGCAAGAGCACTTTCTTACTTTCCTAGTCACCCCCAACATGTAATATCATAACAATGAGAGAAGTAATTTAAAACACTGCCAGAAGTTACAGGGCTTACATTTCCACACCACCTAAAACATGAAGTCATTCTTTCAGCCCAGTGTCATTTTTTTTATGGAAGTGTCCATTCCAAACTATTTTTGAGTGAATGGGGGCAATGGATTAGCCATTTCTCCCACATGAACAGTGAGAATGAGAATAAGGATGGCAAGGAAATCAGTTGTCATTAGTTACTTAGTTAAGTCATTAGTTCTTGTGCACTGAGGGGAGTACATAAATCACAGTCACACAGCTCAATGCTCTACTCAACCTTATCCTAAAAGCCAAGTCTTCTCAGCAGCTTGGATCCTCCATGTCTAGCAACTACCTCGTGTTGGATGTTGGTCTGTTTGGGGCAATACTTGTCACTTTTTCCTCAATGATATTTGCTGGAATGGAAAGGATTTCACCTTTCACGTGGAAACTGAGGGATTCAGTCAGGTAAATCAGAGATGAGGTTCATGTTTTTCTATCTTATAGGCATCACATATCATGCAAAGTGTTCAAAGTGTGAGGTGCACTAAGGAAACATTGGAAAGAACGTTCAATAAGATGTCTGCAAAGATATTAAGGACTTGCTAAGACCAATAAGACAAGACACACAAAAAAAACCCTAAAACAAAGCAACTTCATTTCATTGTTATCTTTACACATATCTTGATGCATTGTTACCTTAACACATATCGAAGGAAAATGTGCAACTTGCTGAACAATGTGCAGGTAAGAAAGGGACTGACTGCAGCCTTCAGCCAGCAAAAATAAATAAGGAAAGAAAATCTGAAAGTATGAAAATTATGCAAGCAGACAGCCTTGCAATCTAATTAACTTAACAGCAATTCAATTAATCTTTCAAACTTAATTCTTCTCGTAGGGCTCTGCCATCCCATCCTATAGAAAAATGTTTTCTTTGGCTGTTGTGGCTCACTATGAAAGTGTCACTGTTCCTCAGAAACCAACTCAAACACTAAGAGTGACGTCTCTGAAATGTATATTCCTACAAAACTAAGCTGGAAAACAAAACATTTAGGGCAGGACTCAATAGCTTAAAGGGAGACACTGGCTTGTATTTGAGACTGTCAGTGTACCCAAAGGATCTGCATAGCTGCCACAGATCCATCACGGTACTGGCAGGAGATTTGCAGCATTCCAAAGCAGCTGGATGCCTGGTAATGCACCATTTAACACCTCAAAATTACTCGAAACACCTGTGTCTGGGCAGCTGAGTCTCCTTCCCTCCCTCTCAGCAAGCCAGAGTTTTACAAAAATCTACAAACCTGTTGAGCAGGGCCATTAACCAAAAGAGGTTCACAAGAACTTTGGGGGAACAGTGATCATAATCTTCACTTTATCAGCTCATGTAGCTGGACCAACTGAAGCAGTTCTAGAACACAGATGTATTTTCCTCTACCACCCAGGTCATACCTCATTTGTGCTAATGACAGATTTTCATGTTATTTTGTAAAGGAAGGCAGAATTCTTTGCTATTTGAAAATTGAACAACTTTTCAAATCACAGAAGATAAAACCCTGTCTCCTTATCTTACATCACCTTTCAGTCACTGAAAGGATTCTACAAACTGCAGAGTGGGATGTGGCAACTGTTTAACAGAATACATTAGTATTTATCACAGTCTAGTGGAAAATTGCAGTAAAGAGAATTTAAATCACTTAGTGCTTCCCATAACAGAGGTAACTGCAGAAGTTTTGAATTAGTTAGAATTGCTATTTAATGCCAAATATTTCTGAGAGAAAAATCATGTTATTTTGGTATTAAAACGTATTTTTCTATATTAACTTCAAGAAAAATGCTCCAAGCTGCAGAAGTCCATTTTTGGAAGACCTTGACTGCAGACAGCTTTCTAAATCAAATGTGTTTGTACTGCAAGAAGAGATTTTTAGCTTAATATTTATATCCTGTTATCTGAGGCTAAAAGCATAGACATTTAGTTGAAAACTCATTTATTCCATTGTACTTAAATGAAGTTAAATAGTTTTTTGGTGATCATGAAATCACATGACATATTTAAGGCATAAAAACTCATACTCAAAGCACAGAGGAGCAAATGATGGTGGTTAAATCCTCACATTACTTTGCAGATGGCACCTTTTGAAAGAGCCAATATAGTCAATATTAGCATTAGTGCTTGAATTTACATTTTAAACATACAAGATTATTCAGTAGTAGTTTAATAATTTATTTTTAACAAAGTTTGAGAGTTATTTGATTCATCAAATAAAAATAAAGCCACCCAAAATACAGGTAAGCTACCTCTACCTACGCAGTTCCCCAAAAGCTCCTGACAGCCAACACTTCCAAACACGTCAGTCATGTCACAGTCTTCAGGCACATTTTGAAAAACATTTCAGATCCAAAAAGAGTTAATGTTTGTAAAACAATATTATAAAGGAAACACCTGAAATTGTAGTCCTTGAAGGAGGAGCACAGGAGCGAATCTGTGGGTTCTCTAAGGGGAATTCTTCCAAGGGAAGAGGTACAGTAACTTAGAGGAACCAAATCCTCTTGTTGCATGAATCATCTGCAAATTACTGCCAGGAACTTATTGCCAGTAGTAACAACAACATCAGAAGTTCAACTTTATTCCTAATAGCAAGTGATGTCTTGTGGTCTTTCATCTGAATGGGAGCCCATTTTTAATATGTTTTGCTTTAAAAATACCCAAAACCTCAAAGATAACTAACCAAATGCCATTTGTAAAAGACAGTTCTGCCTGCCATAAGTAGAAGCAATTAAGAACACTATATCTTTTATTGAAATTAAAATACGGTCCTACATTGAAAGTGACTGTCACTTGGTATTTTGGCTCAGCATGGCTTTCAGGTTTCTAACAAAACCTTTACCATTTAAATTTAAGTCTTGTGGCACAAAATGTGTCACAATGTTGATACAAGTCCTATTTCTTTATGTAATTTGCACGATGTGAGGTTTGTAGATAAAAATTTTGAAAGTAAACTTGCAATTACTACTGAATATCATCCACATCAATCTTCAAAATAATAAAAAAAAAAAAAAAAGAAAAAAGCACATAAATGTCACCCCTTTTCATTAATTTTGGTCAAAATCCCTGTTTGCTTATCAGCCAGAGGGTTTCTGAGATATTTCAATAATATCCAGGAAATCAATCTTACATGAAACTGAAGGAAAACATCTAATGTCATTGAACAATAAATATCAGTTCTGTCAGTGGCTTACCTTTGAGCTGAGGCCTTAGGATGTTTCTCTTCTAGTTTCCTCACCAGTGCCACTGTCAGCTGTGTAGTCTCCCCCAGGGGATCTGCAGGCATTAAATGGGCGTCCAAAGGTCCTGAAAGTTGTTTCTGATTGGGGTTGCTGGCATTTTTTGCAGAACCTAAGAGATGAAAGTACAACCATGTAATTTATGTATCGCTAATTAAAATAATGTGTGTCTACTTTTTCAAGCAAGGCTGTTGATTAGCAGAAAATGTCAGAAATACAAATAGCTATGTCAAGATGCATCAAGAAGCACAAATCTAGAAATCTAGTGGGGTTTTTTTTGTTTCTCTTCCTTCCTTAAGTTTTTCCACATAAAAAATAAGAAATTTCAAAAATCTGTCCTACATGGACTATAAGATAACCTGTTCTGAGACACAAATATATATAATTTTTGTTCCTTTATAATCCCATATATAAATATTATTTGCCTAATATAGAAATATTTTATTAAATTAAAAAATCAAATAGGTTATTTTTTTAAGGAAATAAGCTGACTTCCACACTGATATTTCTCTTTTCAAAATGTGTTTTTGAAAGGACTGTCTCTGACCTGCCTCTGGCTTAATACTGTGACCTCTTCTGCTGAGCTGCTGTCTATCTCCTGATGAGCAGCAGACCAGGCCCCATGGTGAATACGGTTTTCTGTCTGGGTCACCTCCTCTCTTTGATTTAGTTCCTCTAGGTAGGTCAGGACAAACTCAGGGTAAGCCTGTAGGAAAGGACAAAAGCAGAGGAATAATGAAGAAAAACATCAGCTACATCAGCAGAATCACAACAGTCTAAACACCAGAGAACAATGGGAAAAGTGGCTGTTGATGTACCAATGTCACAGGAGCTCCTGCATGGACACGATTTTGTGTTTCACAAACTTTTCAAAGTCAGGGTTAAATAATCACCTTTTATATGTGCTGAAATGAAAACCCAAAAATATTTGAATATTATATATATATCAGTTTAAGAATAAAGACCAACTGCTCTCAAAATGAAAGTTCTTATAAATACAAAGAACCAAAATTTTGTATCCCCGTCTTTTGGTAATATATAATTACTTATAGATTACATTTTGGTACATTTCCATGTATTACATTAAAAGAATTTAAAATGCCATATTCTGAAATCAAAACACATCACATACAGAAAAAGCCTTCCTGGTGGTTTTGAAACCTGAGTAAATTTTACTGGTTTAATTCCTCAATTAAGTCAATTTGCCTTATTAATGCTCTTTTCATCCTTGCTTATGTGGCAAAATGTCCCAAATAAAAAAAGACAGACAATCAGAAATTACATCTGTTGAATTTGAGGCATTAACATCTCATCTACTCAGCCTTGTAAAATCCAGATTTTGTACCATGGAAATATGTTCAACGTTATTTCTTTAGCTCGGTCCATGAAAAGGTGCCATGGCAACTTCTCAGGTGCTGCTTCAATTTAAGCAGTGCTCAGTCCACTGGCTTCATAATGAAATGGGCAGAACCTTTACTTACAGAAAATATTTCTTATTTATAATGAAAATTTTAGTTTATGGTTCTGTGAGCACCTACACTATTTTTTAACAGGAAATGTATGGATATTAGCTAGACTAAATTAGACCAAAAGCTATGAAAATGACAGGTAACACTTCAACAAATTGAAATAAATAATCTATTAAAACCTTGTGGTCACAGAATGAAATGTCTCACAAGTACAAGAAAAGCCATATTTTTCTGTTCCATCTTCATTAGTGAGTAACCATAAGTAATTTCATTTATAAGGCAGGTAATACCACAGTAATTAAACACTTGGGCATGTTTTCCAAAGCCAATTCTGAATGGGTAACCCACAGATTCAGTGAAACATCTAAGCTCAAGTGGAAAGCAAAAAACCAAAACTTTGAGTCCTGAGAAGACTGCTTGTATCTTAACAACGCTTAATAATATTAAAATATTTAGTTCTTTTGATCTTGATTTGCACTGGAAACTCCCAAAAATATAGTCCTGGTTTTAGCTTCAGTTGCATGAGGTTTTCTTGAGCCTTCTCTCAGACTTTTCCCATGAATGCAGTTATTTTCAATTTAGGACCACTTATATATTACTTTAAAATAAATCCTTTCAATAGCAAGAATACAATAAACTGTGGAGTGCTCTTATTTCTTAAGGAAAAAAGTTCTTCACCGATCAATAACAGTAACTATCCTGCTGCTTCTGAGCTTGTACAGACAATATATTATGAAACATTTACCTCCTGCTTCATTGTTCCATCCACATTTTAATTCTGACTAAATAAACTCAGATTTATAGTATATTTTGCAGACTTGTCTGTATGAATAAAGAGGTAAGATTGCATTTCTTTAAACAAATTCTTCCTCGACAAGCACTTCACACTCCCTTTACCACCACTGCTGCTAAGGAAAGTGGTTCTGGTTGGTTTCCACATCCCTTTTCACCTTTTCTGCCTGAGCCTGTGCCATCACTGCTCATGTGACAGGAGAAAGCATTTGGCAGGCATGCAATGAATGCAAACAGAACACAAGTTAAAATGAACACAGTGAAATTATAGTTATTACCCATATTTTACTGAGATCCAGTTCCCTGTGTGGCACACCTGTGCCAGAATGCCAGCAGCATGGAAGCTGGGCTGGGAATCCCTGTCTGCCTGGCACAGGACCGTAGGTCTGCCTTGCCTTTATGCTGCACAACTCCCACAGGTATTCCAGGGAACCTCTCTTCCCCAGGAAAGAGAATAAACAAAGCAAACTCCCAGTGCAGAATGCAACAAAAGCCTCAAACCTTCCAGGATAAGAAAACTCATTTCCCAGTTAGTTAAACCCTTAAGCAAATACTATATTTTGGAAATTTTTTATTTCTAGTCCAAAATATATCCCACCAGATCTAGCATATATTTTTCTTTCATTGCACACCCTTATGATGTAATTCATTGTGAAATACATGTTCAAAATTCAGAGCATGTTAAAGAGCTTGATTAGCTTATCTTGCTTCCTTTCTAGAACTGATAATTGACTTATAATTTTATTTATTTATAGTTTGAAATTTACTTTTTATTGACTTGTATCTTGTTTAAGTTGTCCCTAAGGTTTACCTGAATGAGAGTACATAACATGACCTTCCACAAATATGTATAACATTAAATATTCATCTCTTAACCAAAATGTAAGTGAAAATATCAAGATTAATTTGTTGTTTCTGAATAGGAATAGTTTGTGAATAAGGAAAAACTATCAGGATTGAATTATGAATCAACATCTGAAAAATGCTTGATGATTTTACTGTCTTTTTTTGCAAAACAAACCAGTATTTTGTGACATAAATAAAGCATATATTAATTGCCTAGGGAAGGGAGAGTGTATGCATGGAGGAGGGCATGTTAATGGTAAACACAGTAAGTGGTGGATATTAGCTGCAAGAAAGCGAGTTTCCTTCTCAATCTGGATGTGTCACATAACATTACCCTGCATTGTGCTGCTTTCCTTTATGTCAGTTTTTGTTGGCCTACATATGCTGCAACTTAAAATAAGATGACACTACAGATAAAGTGAATGTGAAATATATGGAGAAATACACCATTTTCCAAAGAGATCTGCTATTAACTATTAACCTTTTTTCCTGATAAAAAGAAACACAGGCAAGAACCAAACTGTGTTAGTTATTAACTCTCAGAAACTTTAGAAATCTCTCTCCTTGTGATACGCAAACTACAATATTTTTTGTATCAATAACAATCTGTACATAGAGAAATAAAGAATTGTGCAGCTGTCATCTGAATTTTTATTTACTAATCTGGATTATTCTGTCACAATTCCAGATAACAGACAAAACAATGGGAACATGGTCACCATTTCGTCAGACTGTTGGAGTTGTGTGAGTAACAGAATCTGATCTGATGTCCAGGTGAAGGGATGAGGGTTGGTGGCAGAGTGGCTTCCTGCTGGACAGTGGATCTCTGCAGTTTTCTCCAGGCTGAGAATATACAATGCTGCAGATAGCCCCAGCACGTCTGTGAATGTCTTCAAAATGTTCCAGTGCTCAAAAAAAGGAACAATTTAAAGAATCTTCAGATGCTCGAATCACTGGATATAACCCACTGCTCTGCTAATGCAAAACCACTGGATATTTACTTATTTATTTATTTATTCAGCGATAACAGGGCTACTGGGCACAAAAACACACTTCTGCCACCCTTCCATTGGTGCCCATGGATTCCTGACAGTACCTTGCATGAACCAGCTGTGCTGCAAACATCCAGCTTCAAAGCTTCTGCTGACAGATGCCTGGCCAGGACAAGCACCAACAAAGGACAGCCTCTGCCAGCCTGGGCACTGCAGGTCATTGTCCTCACACCCTTCACATTTTCGCTGCCATTTAAACACTCAATCTGACCAAACGTACCAGAAAGGAACCTCTCAGCAATTTATTTTTTCCAGGAAAATATTTCTTTTTAATCAACAATCTATTTTAAAAGGATTATTTTCTTCAACTATGCAAGAGTAAGGACAGCCAAACTTGATCAAAGCACATTTCACTATTTACTAAAGTTTTTCCATATTTGTTCAATAAATGAATTCTTTGTATTTTGTGCTTGTTAACTGCTAATAGAAGGTGTTAGTAACATATCCAGCTTAAGCTCAATGGTCTTAATTTCTACCCCAGGATGTGTTTTAAGATTCTGTTAACAAAGATATATAAAAGCAGGAAAGCAAAAAACTCATTTTAAATGGAGTCACTGTTTAGATTTTTTAGAGTGGCCTCACTTCTAAACACTGACTCTTAGTCATCACAGGTTACTACACAGATTAAAGAATAAGGCCCATTTTTGCCACATAACTGAAGTAAATAAATAAGAAAAGCACCACAATTCAAGAAACAAAGAATTAAAACCAAAATAAAACCAAAAATTCCCAATTAAAATGATGAACACGTTCTGTTCAATTTGATTTTTTTAATAAAACACAGTATGTTTCTATTTATTCATTAAATAGAAAATATTTATGAAAATAACATGAACAACAAATAATGTAGTGACATCACAACATTAAAACAGCAATTTATTGAAAGCTTCATTTAGAAAAAGGGAACACAAAAACAAACAAAAAACCCCCCACAAAAATCCATTACTTGGCAAATGCAAATGTAATGTAATATGTATACTGTTTCCAAAACCCACATTTTTTCAAATCTCAAAAATAAATTAGCAGATAAAATAGTATTTATACTTCAAATAGCATGATTTCACCAGGAAAGAACATGTGATTTCTGAAGCTAACATGATAAATAAGCATCTATGCAGTAAATAAAGATGCAGAGAAGAATTAAGTCCTCTGCAGCTTATTCTATTGAATAAAAGAATTGGGAAATGAGTCATGCCTTAAGACTTTTTGGAGTGAAAATGAATTAATGTTAATAATAAAACAAATTAAGTCAGAAAAACTACCTCAACCAGAACAGTTTTCCAGCTCTATATGATATTGACAACACTGGAATTTTTAAATCATGTTCAAAATTATTATATTTCCCATTACTCTTTTACAGCATTTGAACCCAAACCACACTCATTAAGAGCGAACAGATTTCTGAAAATATTGTTTTCTGCCTAAAACAGCCTGGTTCTATTGGAAATGACCTACAGTGCTCCTCTAGTGCAACTCCCATAGCACTTCTGGGCTGACCAAAAGTTGAAGCATATAATGAAGGGCACTGTCCAAATGCCTCTAAACCATGACAAGCCTGAGGCATCACTTACCTCTCTAGGAAGTTGTTCCAGCATTTGACCACCTCATCATAAAGACATGCCTCCTAATATCCAGTCTGACCTTACCCCAGCACAGCTTTGAACCATTTCTACTCATCACTGGGTCCCAGGGAGAAGAGATTGCCATCCTCTCCTCTTACCCTCCCCAGGAAACTGTGGAGAGCAATGAGGTCACCCCTCAGCCTCCTTTTCTCCAAACTAGACCAACCCAAAATCCTTGTGGCTCCTCATAGGACATCCTTTCCAACCCTTTCACCAGCTCTGTTGCTCTTCTCTGGATGCATTCAAGGATCTTCACATCCAGACTGTGGGGCTCAGAACTGCACACAGCACTGGAGGTGAGGCCTCACCAAGGCTGGACTCAGCAGGATAATCACCTCTTGTGCTTGGCTGGCTGAGCTGTGTTTGATGCCCCCCCAGGATGGAGTTTGCCCTCCAGGCTGCCAGGGCACACTGCTGGCTTCCAGTGGGCTGCTGCTGACAGACACCCGCAGATCCCTGGCTGCAGGGCTGCTCTCCAGGCCCTCCTCTCCCAGTTTACACCTGTGTCTGGTGTTACTCCATCCCAGATGCAGAATCCAGCATTTGGACTTGTTAAATTCCATCACACTGATATTTGTCCAGTTTTCCAGTCTATCTGGATCCCTCCAGCAAGGCGTCTCATCTTCCAAGAGAGTCAACAGCAGCAAACTTGCTAGTGGTGTGTTCAAATCCTGCATTTGGGTCACTGATAACGATACGGAACTGAAGTGGCCTTAGAACTGGACCCTCAGGAACACCACTGGTGACTGCTCACCAGCCTGATGTAGCCTCACTCATTTTCTCAACATATGTAGATAAATATTTGTGAATCCGAAGATACATATGTGTATACTTGCGTAGCATTTTATTTCACTGTCTGTCTTAGTGAAATACTCAGTAAATACATCAGAAAGTAATAGATTTCCCTAGAATAATAATCTCAACCTGATTTTCAACCTCAGAGTTGCCTCTGTTTCTGAAGGTTTACAAAAATAATATTACAGAGTTTTGAAAGTCTAACATATTGGAATGCAAAGCCTTTCTAGTAAGGTTCTTGAAACCAGTCCAAGTTTTACATTTTTATATGTTAAAGAAAAGGTGAAAATCAGCTCATGAATCAAACTACATAAAATGAATAAGTTGTCCCTGACTAGTTTCTTCTGGTCACTTCTTCACTAAAACCAGTCTTTATATATCAAAAGAGAGACAAGGTTTTTAATCCCAGATATGAAAGTTGGGAACAAGACATGCTAAGAAGAAGAGGCAAAGTAGGCATTTCTGACAGTAAGGCAAAACTGAAATCTCCCTGTCAGTCTGACGAGCTCTACAACAGTAGATAAGTTTTAAATTATTTTATCTATATCAGCTGAACAAAAAATCAGGTAGTTATTAAACTTAATTTCCACGGGCAGATCTGCTTAATTTGCTTGGTGTAAAGAAAAATTTACCTACAGGTTTTTCAATGGACAAACAGCTTCAAGAAACCAAAAGGTACTGCACACATACAGTGATCCTCATGTTTAAAATACAGTTTATATTCCTACTTTCTCTGAGATCTAAATAATCTATGTAACATAATTTTTTCTCGAGCCTTGGGTGAAAAAAATTCATGTAAAAAAATCCTTTAAAATCCGTGGAAAATTCCAAAATCCAAATTCCAAATAGGATTTAGTTTATGCTGGTTTATTTTTTCTTAATTTCAGTTTTCCAGATTTCTTCATTCTCTGTGAATTTTGTCATAATGTGGTTTCTTTTTTCTTAATTTCAGTTTTCCAGATTTCTTCATTCTCTGTGAATTTTGTCATTATGTGGTTTCTTTTTAACATGACAGTTGAACAGAGGTTGCTTAAATAAATGCAGTTTTATCAAGTCTTCAGATAGAAGCTGTTCTTGCCCTGTAGTTTCAGGGTGTTTACAAAAACACATTTCCAAAGTAGTGTCCTACATCAGGCAAGAAAGAATTCTTCACATGCCAATATGCAGACAGTTGCTTAAGGATATATCAGCCAGCCAGGATCATGCGTGTCTGACTTGTATAACACTTGCTTTAAATGTAAATAAATCAAAACTAGGTCCAGTACACAATCTTATTCAGCTGGGACACATCTAGGGAATGTCTGGCAGAGGTAGGGGTTATTTTCCCCCTAAGTGTCAGTGAGTGACAGATCTCAATGACACCCCACGCTATTTTTCTACAGGGAGTACCAAGAAGTAGAAAGACAGAGACTTCCTACAAATCTTGACATGTCTAACAGTCCCAGGGTATCACATCAGCCCCTTTAGGTTATTTCAATTTGATCTACATATCCATGAAAATAAAAATCAATGTGCCCAATGGTCTAGTAAAACATTCATCCTATCCTGTGCAGTCATTTCTTTTCTGGAAAGTCCAGGCATAAAAGGCACAGTGACCCTTGAAGCTATGCCACAGGGAACACATCCATCCTAGCCAATGATGTCATGCTGAACAAGGTAATAGGTATAATTTATTAACCCATCTCCCCCTTGACTCTTCTGGGATGGCCTAGGCCTGCTTATAGCGAATGTTGTAAATATTTGCAGGTGTTTTTAGAGGAGCCACATAGAAAGACAGTAAGCAGATTTTTTTCAGGCTCTTGAAGGATATGACATCAATACTTAAATGAATATATATATATATTTTTTAATAATCTCATCACATCATAGAGGCTTCAATTTACCAACAGAAAAAGTCAGAGCATTTCAATGTGTGAGACAAAAATATTGATTGATACAAGGAGAAAAGTCTTCAGTACTGAATATTAGATCCTCCCTATTATTCAATATATGGGGCCCAGCTTTCAAAGTTCTCTGAAAACAGCAAGTATTTTCTTCTATTATAACAGTGACGTTTGGCAAGATTTACAGATTTTAATGAGGGAGTGAGGCATAGAAAACAGTACATAAAAGAGAGCCAGCAGTGCTGAACATAGGCAAAATATTTATACACCTGACATATTGCAGGTATACACAAACACACTCCACTCCTTGTTGGAGGCAGCTAACAGAGCCCTCCAAAATACAACTTGCTCTCCGCAGGGCCAGAGAAAATTTGTAGCTATCCAGAATATACTATGCAAATAAAAACAAGATAAACACTGTTCTTTTGGTGGGGAATCAATAGAAGAATAGACAGGCATGGGTCCAAATCTGAGATAAAATTGTGTACTCTCACTGACTTCAAATTCTTATAAGCTCAGAAGAAGGCAGGTCTGGATTAAAGTCTGGAAACTAAATGCTGTACACTGCATATAACCCCTGTTTTATTTTCATATTTTGAAGTGTCAAAGTTTTTAAAAATGCAAATCTTTATCAACATTTAAAATACTTAATACCTTAGGTATTGAGTGTAATTGTAATTTAGTGACCAGTTATAAAGTTGGAATTTCATTCCAATCAGTTTAAATACCAACTTTCAGCTATAAAATTGTATAGATCATTGTAGTATGGATTATTTACTATATCAGAGCTAATGAAACCAAACTGTACTGCAGATACACCAATATTATCCAAAATACATGCATTACCCTGTATAAAAGAAGGGCTAGTGCAGATGTAGAGCGCCTTTCCTTCACACTTTTAAGTTTGTATTCATTTACAGATGTGCCGCCACCACCACATATTTCAACTGTAATTGGCTGACCAACAGCGAGGCAGCTCTGTACTGCAGCTCAGTTCAGAATCCTTCCAGCCTTCCAATGAATGGAGAAAAAGAAGAAGAAGGGGGGAAAAAAGGTTTGAATAAGTTAAAAGAACCAGAAAATTCAACAATGTGTCACAAATAGAGAGGTCATTATGCCTGGATAACCCAGGATATTAACAGTTGCAGAAAGTGAAACACTATCCACAACTTAGCAGTCAATGAGCCCTGCTCAGAACCAGTGATCTGCTGTACAACAAGGGTGGCATTTTACAGTTCAGTGAAAAATGGAACAGACCCTTGATATCTTCATTTGTCCTTTTTCTGTGCATATTTCACAGTGCAACGATTTAGGGTCCATAACGTGTCACTTGTTATAACTACAGAGTTTACTTGAAATATGTATGCACAGAAAAAAAAAGTTCTGTGAACTGCAATGATTGCAACAAATCTATAGTCGTTGAGCCAAAATAAAGTTTTACTCCAAGTCTGAAACAATGTTAGTTAAATGTGCCAAAAGTCCAGTTTGAATTATTTTTGCTTCCAGTGTGCACATTTACTACAGAGGTATATCACTTAAACCTTTGCTACAGGTCAACAGCTCAAAAATGTTTTTTAATTAAACCCCATTTTAAGATAGGAATGGCTACAGCAATAATGTAATTAAAGTGTTTTGTCTTCAACATTTTACTACACTGAGTATAAAGTGAGAAAAATTAGGAATGGAGGGAATTATTTTTATAAAAGACACTGCCAGTGACAAGTGTCAACATTGCATATTTCAGTCCTTCTTAGAAAATGCCACTAGCAGCTATTCTAGATTGGGAATACTGGTGGGTATTTCTATATATATTTCTAAGAACATTTTCTGCTTGTACATTTTTTCTGCACAACCATAAATAAACATTCTGAACCACTGATTAAGAGGTAACATTAGGAAAATGTCAGTCTGCAAACATAGTTTACAATTTCTAAGAAAAATTCACTGTATGAATACACCTGGAAATGTTTCAGATAACATCATGTGACAGAACAGCAAGGGACAAAAACAATTATAATTGAAGTGTACTGTGTACTGCAGAATGCCAGCAAAACATTACTTTGTTCAATTAAGCATGAAAATAAATGTTTCAGCAGCATATACAAGAACTGGACTATATGATTTTACAAGTTCTGATAAAGATTTGTATCTAAACTTTCACAAGTATTCCACTGTCTTCTCCTACCTGAGGCCAGAAATGGAAACATCTTAATTTTGTCCTGAATTGCTGGTTTGACCAGAAAAGGAAATACCAAAAATCACAAAAATACCAGTTTCATGAGTTTTCCATATAAAAACATTTTAGGTGGATTCCAAGAAGCCTTCAGACTGTCTTGTGCTGATGTAACTCAACTTCTGAGCGTCCTATGTTCAAGTTCATCTTCCTGTTACATGCTTTGTATATGGGTTGGTTTTCATAACTCCATAAATAAAGGTTTTCATGTGAGAAAAAAAGACAGGTAAATCTCAGTTAAGCAGAATATTAAGATGAAAAGGGAGTCCTTGAATTAATAGGGGGGGAAAGCTTTTAAACACAAATATTAGTATTTTCATTACTCAAAGACTATTGATCATATCATACTCAAGTCTGTTATGGATAACATATTTGGAGAATGAAATGAGACATTGTATCTTGGAACCATAAAAAGACCTGTATTACCAGATGAACTCTTTCAAAGACAAATTTATAAAATAAATCATCTACTAAAATGAGTTCAAGTCATTTTGCCAATAGCACTAGAACTCCAGTAAATGATTGGCTTCTTCTTTTTTTTAAGTAAAAAATTAAAAAAAAATAAAAGAAAAAAGATTGTGCTTAGGTCTTTTCAAAAATCTATCAATATCCAAATTTAATAGGATTATTAGAAACTAATCCAGTTTATTTTATGTGTTTCAAGAGTACTATGGCTCTCCCTCTTAAACTGCAGGAAGAATGTAACTAAAAATAGTATATTTAGAAAGCGCATACACTGAGGTTTCAGGAATGGACTTTAGATGGTCAGTTATGTGAGGTCAACAAGGAGAACGTTTTCATTCAGGTGTATCAGTACAAAAGTTCTCCTAATAGCAGAAATAAACAATTTGGAGTTTAACTAAATTCTGCAAATCCCTTAGACACATAACTTGCTGTGTGCACACGTCACACACACCCCCCCCAGAACAAGCTATTTGTCCTGTAATTCTTGGCAGGTATCAAAACTCCAACTAATAGTTAGTGTAACGCTATCCCAGGCTAAAACAGCTAATTGGGTAAATACTCCTTGTGCTGAATGAATGATGTGCTACTTACAGTATCAGCACCTCCCTTCAGATGGATCCCCGCAGCAGGAGGAGCTCGCATCGAGCAGGGAAGTTGGCAATATGTTAATGCACTTGATGAGTGGGGAAAGGTTCTGTTGTTGCCAGACCTTTGACTTGAACTTGATAGGGCTGATTTGGCATTCAGCGACTGGTTACATTCATCAGGAGGTGAAGCTGCACAACAAAGATAATGTGGTGGAAGCAATTAGTATTCACAACATCAATAATAGGTCTTCAGCATTTGACCGTGGGCTAAGCAAAGCTTTAATACTATCTGGTATGTAACATGCTTTTTAAAAAGTAAATCACAAAACTATTTTGATTTTATGCTGAAATATCACCTGGTTTTCATGTAGAATTTCTTGTTTAAATGTAGTTTTTTGTTTAATATTCACAAATATATATTCACAAATATATATTCCAAGGCTTTTACAAGCTTTCAATGAGGTTAAATACATTTGTTTCAATTGAAGTGCATGATAAAGTGGCATAAGCCAGGTTTCTCCTCTTCTTCAAGAGTTCATTTGAAGTTCTTCACATTTGCAATTTATGGCATTTGATTCTGCTATATTGTTCAGGGAGGGGAAGTCAAGAAGAGGACAGCAGTGGTAATTTCTGTCCTATTTCCATCTCTCCAACAGGGTCCCTGCCAAGAAATAAAATTATCACTCCGTGCTAGCTGGTAACTTGGTATCCAGGATTCTGTCTTGACCCTTCTCCCTAGAATTTGAATCTCAACTCTCATTTAAATTCACTCCCTCTGTTGTCTGTCAAGAGAACAGTCAGCAATTCCCCTCGTTTCATCAGGAATTCTCCCTGTTTGGTCAGTAATTCTCCACATTTGTTCAGAAATACTCCCTGTTTGGTCCTTGTAGGCAGTTCAAGGTATGGCAAAGGCCCTGCTTTACCCCATTCATGTGCTGGCAGAGTAGAAAGCCCACAGGGAAAAGGAGGATTTCATCAGCTCCATTGCTTCAGAAAATGTTTCATCAAGAAAATGCTTCTGTAAGTCTGTGGAGAGAAATGGGAGGGAAAAAAAAAAAGATTAAATCACAGAATCATTCATTGTGCAAAGGACTTTAGGAGTTTATCTACTCCAAAGTCCTTTTCAGAGCTGGGGCAGCACTGACTTCAAGCCTGTTTCCTCAGTGGTGGGTTCTTTCAGATCCTGAGAACCTCCAAGGACTGAGATTCCATAACCCTTTTGGTGCTGTGTTTCAGTGTTTAATCCTTAATGGGAACACTTTCTATCCTACATCACTAAACCTCCTCTTTCAAATTACGACCCTTGCCTTTCATTCCCCCAGCATGGACCTCTGAAGAGCCTGTGGATTCCTCTCACTATTAACCTCCTAAAGGTATTGCAAGGCTGCTATTAGGTGTTCCAAAGCTATCCAATGAAACGTGACAAGAACACGGGGCTGAATTACAGAGGGAAAAAAACTTAGAAATTAAAGCTAGTAATTGAATCCTGACTTTGAACAAAAGTTATTTGGAATAGAATCCTAGAGTCAAGTGAATGTTGTGCTAACTTTAGTCTTCTCTAGAAACACTCACTGACCTAGGAAATTTACCAGAACATCTGAATAGTTTTAAAGAGGTATTTTAAGTGAATAACGTTTAAAATAAGATAGGAGTGGTTGCAATTTCAAACAGGTTTGCAGTTTAGAAATTGTCTGATATTCAGTTGTTTCGTTTCTATTCTTTACGGTATTTACAGGGCATTCATAAGGACAGTGAATTGCCTGAAATTCTATTTTCTGCCATGTCCTAGACATGACAGTTCCTTCCAAGCATAGTAGAGCTTTCTCTGAGGAAGGGAAGGGAAGGGAAGGGAAGGGAAGGGAAGGGAAGGGAAGGGAAGGGAAGGGAAGGGAAGGGAAGGGAGGAAGGAAGGGCGGGCTTATTTACACTAGAAGAATTTTAAGATCATTTTTCCCCATGATGACTTTTACAATCATCACATTGGCAAAATTACGGACACTAGAGCTTACCTCATAGCAATTAAACTAAGGAGTATCGTTTTATGATATCTTGTTTCTGTCTTAGCCTATTTTCCCTGCCTATTATAAACTCCCATGTTATAAAACTGAATTTTCTTTGAAATTCAAATCAATCCAGCCTTTTCAACTTTAAAGAATCCACCTTGGTTGTTATGAGAGAAATATCCAAAATCCAGCAAGAGTGCAAATACAGTGGAAGTAGAGTCAGCTCTCCTTGTTGCTCTTCCATGGGCATTTCAAAAATTACTATTAACTTTGTTTTGGGGGGGCCTAACATTTTGCAGTTAATTTTACAGCTTGTTCAAGACTAGCATCCCATCAATTACAGGGGAATTAGATGAGATAGAACAGTCAATATTGCAAACAAAGCTGAAAAAGTTTGTAAAGTTTTCAAACAGAAAGAAAAATTACACAAATTGTTTTATTGTGCCATGCAAAACTGCTGTATCACACATCACAAACAGGGTGCCATTATGAGACTTCTGGGGTTTCCCTTAATTATTTGTAAGATAATCAAAATCTCTTAAATTAATTTTTAAAACTTAGAAAAGAGAATAAGGCATCCAATAAAAGCCTACAGGGAAAAAAATAATTAGAGAATAAAAAGGATTTGTTCACTATTTTGCTAAGCAAAACCTTGTAATATTACAAAATATCAGGAGGGAAAGGCTTCAAAAAGAATGCCAGTGCAGTCAAATCAAAACTGGAGGCAGTAAAAGTTTTTCATCTTATTTTTTTATATTAACAAAAATTCATTCTAATAAAAATAGTTCGACAAAGTATTCATAGTAAAGGACTAAAGCGCCACTTAATGTGTTTAACTCATAAATGGGTCTGAATTATTTTCCTCTATTATGCTTTCTTCTATGCAAAATACCTTGACTATTGAATGGTTATACATAAAATACAACAGCATGATGGAAAATCAGACTGGAATTATGCAAAACACTGAAAAATTCCCAGTATGAATTACAGAAATTAGTAATCTTTAGAGATTTTATATTGTTCCACATTCTGCAAAAGATCAAGAACACGGAAGTGTACACAACAATGCTTCTAAATCTTAGCAGAAATAGACTGCTGAACTCTACAAAACCCAAACCCCCAAAATAACTCTCCCTCCAGGCCTCTAAAAAAAACCCCAAAACAGCTGACAAATTCTGAGAGATTATATCAGCTGATGATTGTCTGTCCCAACTTGCTGGTTTAGAGATGATCTCTCTCAGTGATAAAAGGACAACAGGCTGTAATTGTCAAGGTCAGCTACAATCCCAGGCTTATACACAAGGATTATACATCCTGAATTCTCCTCTGCTGGATAGTTTTACTTGGCAATAAAAGATTAAAAGTAACAGCCAGGGGCTCAGCTCTAATACCTAAATCTGAAGACGTTTTTGAAGTACACATATCCAGAACATGCATCTGAGCCGTTTCCCCTCAGTGTAATCCTCTTAGTGTTTTCTGTACCTCACTGAACTTTAAGCTTCTGAGAATAAAAATGTACTGTATCTGGCACCTTTATCCTACATTTAGCTTCAAAGGGCCCCTCTTGAAGATACCACATCACAATTTGTGATACAGTGTTCATTCCAAATGCATAATTGTTGGATCTATTCATCCTGTTTTCTAATATCAAAGCCAGAATATACAAGCACAATTTCTGTGTTTAAGTTTGTATTAGCTATTCCTTTCATATTATAATATATTTGAACTTGGAATATTCAGGTGTTCCAGATCATAAAATAGCTCTGAGAGACATTAGATCACTGTGAGCTGACAGAATATAAAACCACTGCACCATGAATAAACAGTGTTTAAGTTGACTATCTTGAAAAAATTGCTAAGCAAATTACCATTCAGTTTCCAAAATGAGGTTGGGTAAAACTCAAGTCTTAAGTCATGGACATACTAATCACTTCATCTCCTGCATGCACCCTCCTTGTGCCCCACCTAAAAACAGAACCAGCAGTCCCAGTGCTGCCCACCAAAGTTGTACAGTAATGGAATCAGACTGGGAATTTCTCCTAAACGGATTGTGTTACTGTGGCCATAGTGACAAACTGCTGGGTAGAGACCCTCTAACCAAAGTTGTGGACATTCTTCCAAGACAAGTCAGCTGGCTTCTCCACTGTGGTCAGGAACAGCCATGGAAGTAAGGTTCACTTTAGATCACTTGAGATATCAACCTCTGAGCCAATCCAGCTCTCCAGCTGATGATGAGAAATAAACACCAATGGAGTGTGTTGCAGGAAACCTGTCCAGAAATTTACTTTAGGATGAAATTGATAGCCCTTTACAAATGTGCACTCACCTCAATTAAACACAGAAGTAGTCCAGATAACCCACAGTAGATTACTTTATGCCATTATGGTTACCAGTTCTAGTTCAGTACCTGTTCTTAGGGATAAATGGCCTCTTTATTTGCCATGAGTTTAATTTGTACCTAAGAATCATTGTGACTACTTGTTACACACACAAGTATGAGGTTAAATAATCATATAAAAACCAAATCTTCTTGTGCAAACTTCAACTATTCTTTAAAAAGCCAGCCAGTGAGCAATAGCAATGAAAGACTTAAAGATAAATTTAGGTTATTACTGTTGTAGATAATTGTCTTTCTTAGTACTTAAGACTCAATATGTACCTATGTATTTAATATAGACCCTAATTCTGCAAATGCACGTACACTTATGGCTGCTTGTTCTGACCCCACAAACATTGTCCTGGAATCAAGTGAAGCTGATCGAATACCCAGTGTTGCCTGCTCAGAACTTGGAAGTGCAAGCACCACAGGATCGAGGTTGTACCAGGGACAAAAGTGCACATGAGACATCATAAGGCATTAATAAACTCATGTAGCCTCAGGTTTATCCTATTGGGAATTTTTACTTAAAATACATTTTAGCAAATTTCAAAACAAGTGTCATTTTTTTTCCTCAATTTCCAGTAAGCACTGAGTTGAAATAACCTACTAAACTGTTGTAAACAGGAATGGAGATCGTATTCCTATTTATTGTAGGACACATCCTGTTATAAGAAGGCTGCAGTAAGATTACTTTTTCATCAGATTTTCATTCCTTTAACAGGTATAATAATTAGTGGCATTGTGCTACATTCTTACCAGTCAGCAATTATCTCCAATAGGGAAAATCATTCTCAACACCAGCTTTTCAATGTTTGAATTTTTTTCTTTTAAGTCTCTTTCCCCCACCCTGTTCCTCTAAGCCCAATTACTCTATTATATCAGAGAACTTTGACAAAGTAGTAATTAATGCACTTGTCACATCCAATCAGCAAATAAAAATTAGGACTCAGAAAAGCTGTATAAATAAACTGTAACATCACTGTTTCCAGCTGCAGTTGCTCTGCCAAAGGTCGTCCTCAGAACATGATTTAAGGGAGACCTGGATATAGAAATAACATCAAAGCTGACCTTTGAGTAAAATCAAACAGCTGCAAAGCCAGTAATGAGATTATCCACACAGAGCCCTACACATGGCAGTGAGTGCTCTGCAGAGGGAATTAAGAAAGGAAATACCAACACCTGTACTGCGTTTTCATATGGTGGACAGAAAACTCACAACCTGACACTTGTCTGGGATTAGTTCACTTGCTTCCAACTCAGACACCCTCCCAGCAGCCAGATTTTTGTCTTTTTTAACCTATAGGTTATGGGGAGCAGTTCAATGTGATTGATATCTTTGTGCTAGATTTATACTGTCAGAAACGAAAACTGTTTGTAAAGAGACAGATTTGAACTATATGGTGTTTACACTGATGATAAAGGTGAAGATTAGCTACTATTCATGATCTATAAACATTATAAATGTCTTTAGGAAATTATGACTATTTTAACATTATTTACCTGAATACAATGAAGAAATACCCACTGAAGACTGTTAGTGTTCAGTGACCTATTGTACAGTTATATATCTGAAAATATTCAGTCTGTTAGAAAAGGAGGAACAACGTGCTCTCTTTTAATTAAAGGGTATTTTAAGAGAACTTGTCTGAAAATTCTTTGATTAGTTTCAGACACAAGTCAGAGGTATGAAAACTATAATTCAGATGAATTTTAAAAACTGATTTTCTACGTCTTTTCCTTCAACATTTTCCACTGTGTACATTTTATTGTATTTTGTGCCTAAATTACTTCCACCATGCTGGTATTTATTTTCGTGTTGTGAATTTGGGTATTTCAGGAAGATAATCAGAAAGTAAATGTTTTGGGAGCTTCTTTGGGTTTTTGGGTGAGGAGGCTTTTTGTTTGTTTTTAAATCCTCTTTTTTAACTTGTGATTATGTAGTATGTTTGTTTCATTTTTACTGCAGAGATATTGAGAAAGGAGCCTAACTTAAAAACCAAACAAACCCAATTTTAATTAAAGTTTCACTGTGGTGAAATTAGCTACTATTAGTTGTCAGTTTGACTTTATAGGAAGATTCGATGGACTGAAATATAATTTCATAACACACTAAAAGAAACCCATCAAAACGGGTAAAATATCAATTTATAAATTTTACAAAATAAAATAAGTTATTTGCTCAATACATTGCTTTCCTTCTGAGTAAACCAATCATAAACTGATGGGAGAAGAGGGGGGAGAGACAGAGTAAAACAGCTTTTGAAATTAGGATACTGTAACTACTCATTATAAATCATGTAATAGTCCACGTCTGATTTTCCATTGAATTATGAACTCATGTATTTTATTGGTTTAATGCAGGTCATTTGAGTATGGATAAAAGAATAGCCAAAGCAATCATTTCCTGATGTACAAAAGAGTCAAATAGCTTATATCAAGTACGAAAGTTAAATAAATTATATGTTTCAGTTAGAATCTTCTCTGAACAGTGACTGGAAGATTTGCCACTGAGTAATTTTCGGCTTGCTTTCCAGTTCTAATTGATTCCGAATTTACCCAGAGTATTACTGAATCTAGATGTAGGATAGGCATTATGGAAAAAAACTCAATTAAGTTGATCACTGCTGCAGTCAAATATCCAGATCACAGCCAGGTTTTTAAAGGTCTTGAGATTCAGACAAGTACCAAGGAGTACTTTTTTCAAAAGTGTCTCATCACTTAACACATTTAATTTCACCAGGTGTAGGCATTTCACTGTAATACCAAAAATTAACAAACAAAAACATCCCCACGAAAATAAAACAAACCCTCAAGTGCCTCACCCCTCAGAGTGACATTTTCATCTAAATGGAATACCCTACAAAATTATTTAATTGTTTCTCCTGTACCCTGAACCTGCTTTCATCCAAGATTTTAAGAAATTAGCTTTGCTTTGATGTTTTTCTTCACTTTCATTCAGCTTCTGAGTAACAATGAAGATAATTAGTGTATGCTTCCATTTCAGCTTAAGAAAGCAGTTTATATGTTTCAGCCAAAATATTAAATAATTTGATTAAATAGTTCTGAGGCTGGTAAAACACACATTTAAAAAGGTATTGGGGCTAAAAAATTCTAACGTCTAAAATTGAAAAAAAAAAAAATATTATTTCTGCATGGTAGAAGGGACATTTAAATCCACATACAAAGTATTCTTCACACCTCAGAACTGATACCTTCACTGCAAGACATCACAGTCCTGGGTTTCCAAAGTTAATTTGTGATCCAATAAAACTGAGAGCTTGTAATTTTTCCTCTAGAGATATGAAGGGTATTTTAGTATCATGTGATATTAAACAGAAGTTTGTATATAACTAAAATTATCTTTCACTATTCCATTGACATATCACTTTCTGAAAGTTGTGATGATTTTATGGCTTTCTTTAGCTAAAAATCATTACTAACACCAAAACCTAATTTCTGACTGATTGTAATTAAACACAGATTTTGCAAATCAGATTAGGGAATCCTAATAAAAAATAATCCTAAAATGTTAAAGTGAACAACACGGAATTTATGAGTCTTCAAATTAGTTTTAGGCATGAGCCTAGAAGTTTCTTGTCAATATGCAAGATCAAGACACATAGCACAGCAATGAGTTAACAGTGCCTATAGATTCGTCCTTAGGAAATCGATAAATCTATGCAAATAAAAGATATATTGAAGGAAATAAACACACGCCAACCATGATAAGGATGTAACACAGCTTGGATATATCCCGAGGAGGGAAAGGAAAAAGCTTTGGTAGGCCAATCTTTATAAAGCTTTACCAATTTAGCTTGCTTTCTACTCTTATTGGTGCTTAAGAGGTTAAGACTTTATTTGTGAAAACAGAGAGAGAGAGAGTGGGGAATCGTGTTGTCTGGAGCTTCCTAAGTCTTGCTTAAGATCCTTTTCAATTACCATCCATTTCTCCTTTAAAAAGGGACAAAAAATAGAGGAGTGGAAGCAGGTCAGGGCAGCCTGTGACAATGACAGTGTGATGGGCTCGGGCCCCCCGTGGCGTTTCCATCTGCTATCATTAAGGTGACTATTCAGACATGAAAAAATCCCTCTCGCTGTGCTGACAGGCAGACATCAAGAACTATGACAAGGCATTAAGACAGAAAGTAGAGACAGAGATGTCATATCCCGCAAACAATCCTGCCTCAAACAAGACCTCTAAAATTTTATTGGAATTTAAAATCAAAATCAAAGGGCTTTTACCTGGGGGTTATCAAACTTCCCCTCGCATTAGTTTGCCATCGAGGATGCTGCTGACAGCCACAGACACACTTAGCTCCTACCTGTAGTCTCTACCAATAAGAAACACAATTTTAAATGGCTTTCTCTTTTCTCACTCTTCGATTAAAGCAGAGTTTTAATTTCTGCCCTTTTCCCCCCAGGAAGCTGAGCGGTAAGAGCAAGGCCTGGCGGTTTGAAGCTCTTTAAGCGCCGAATCCAACAGTGATAATAATAAAAAATAAACTGACAAGGCGAAGGTCCGTGATAAACCGGCGCTGCTTCCCGGCGGGACAAACGGCCCCCGGATTCCCGGGAATGCCGACCAGGGAGCGGGCCGGGCACAGCGGGCGGGCCGTGAGGCGCGGGCGGGCCCGGCAGGGGGCGCGCCAGGACCGCTCCGCTCCGCTCCGAGCGGGAACCGCGCCAGGCCCTGCTCCACAGCCCCGCTCCACGGCCCCGCACACAGCCCCGCACACAGCTCCGCTCCACAGCCCCGCTCCACGGCCCCGCACACAGCCCCGCACACAGCCCCGCTCCACAGCCCCGCTCCACGGCCCCGCACACAGCCCCGCACACAGCCCCGCTCCACAGCCCCGCTCCACAGCCCCTCACACAGCTCCGCTCCACGGCTCCGCACACAGCTCCGCTCCACAGCCCCGCTCCACAGCCCCGCACACAGCCCCTCACACAGCTCCGCTCCACAGCCCCGCACACAGCCCCGCACACAGCCCCGCACACAGCTCCGCTCCACAGCCCCGCTCCACAGCCCCGCACACAGCCCCGCACACAGCCCTGCACACAGCCCCGCACACAGCCCCGCACACAGCCCTGCACACAGCCCCTCACAGAGCTCCGCTCCACAGCCCCGCACACAGCCCCTCACACAGCCCTGCACACAGCCCCGCACACAGCCCCGCTCCACAGCCCCGCACACAGCCCCGCACACAGCCCCGCACACAGCCCTGCACACAGCCCCTCACAGAGCTCCGCTCCACAGCCCCGCACACAGCCCCTCACACAGCCCCGCACACAGCCCCGCACACAGCCCCGCTCCACAGCCCCGCACACAGCCCCGCACACAGTCCCTCACACAGCCCCGCACACAGCCCCGCACACAGCCCCTCACACAGCCCCGCACACAGTCCCTCACACAGCCCCGCACACAGCCCCGCTCCACAGCCCCTCACACAGCCCCGCACACAGCCCCGCACACAGCCCCGCTCCACAGCCCCGCACACAGCCCCGCACACAGTCCCTCACACAGCCCCGCACACAGCCCCGCACACAGCCCCGCACACAGTCCCTCACACAGCCCCGCACACAGCCCCGCACACAGCCCCGCTCCACAGCCCCGCACACAGCCCCGCACACAGTCCCTCACACAGCCCCGCACACAGCCCCGCTCCACAGCCCCGCACACAGCCCCGCACACAGCCCCGCACACAGCTCCGCACACAGTCCCTCACACAGCCCCGCACACAGCCCCGCACACAGTCCCTCACACAGCCCCGCACACAGCCCCGCACACAGCCCCTCACACAGCCCCGCACACAGCCCCGCACACAGCCCCTCACACAGCCCCGCACACAGCCCCGCACACAGTTCCTCACACAGTCCCGCACACAGCCCCGCTCCACAGCCCCGCACACAGCCCCGCTCCGCCGCGCCCTCACACAGCCCCGCCGCGCCCTCACTCAGGCCAGCCGCGGCCGGGGCCCGGCGCGGGGCAGGGGCTGTGTCACTGCCCCGGCCATGGCAGACGGTGCTCCCCCGGCAGATCCCTCCAGCGCAGCACCCATCCGCGCTGCGCCATCCCAGCGCTCCCTAAAGGGAACCCCAAAGCAGCGCTCGGCGACAGTCCCTCTGCCCTGCCCTTGTGGCACCCAGCCAGCGCTGCGTCCAGCTCCGGGCTCCCCAGCGTCGGGACACGGAGCTGCGGGAGCGAGCCCAGAGGAGGCCGCGAAGATGCTCAGAGGGCGGGAGCGCCTCTGCTGTGGAGACAGCATGGAAGGGTTGGGGTTGCTCAGCCTGGAGAAGAGAGGCCTCCAGGGAGACCTTGTAGCACCTTCCAGTACTGAGAGGGACTTTTGACTAGGGTTTAAATTGAAAGAGGGTAGGTTTAGATTAGATATTAGGAAGAAATTCTTTACCGTGAGGCCCTGGCACAGGTTGCCCAGAGAAGCTGTGGCTGCCCATCCCTGGAAGCGTACAAGGGGCAGGCTGGATGGGGCTCTGAGCAGTCTGGGATAGTGGGAAGTGTCCCTGGCCCTGGCAGAGGGGTTGGAACAAGATCAGTTTTAAGATCCCTTCTAACCCAAAACATTTTATGATTTTATGATTATCTTAAATCCTCTAGAATGATTCTTTGGCTCTTAAATCCTCTTCCTTTTGCCACTCTCTTCTGACTAAAAGGCAAATTTTTTTGCAACTTCTACACACTCTTGAAGCATGGTTACTTATATTCGGTGTTTCTTCAGTCACAATGCTGGTGCAAGCTCTCATCTCCCCTTCTGCTCTACATACTCACATATTGAGCTCTCTCATGTTCCTCAGACCTTCACCTTCATAAATGTTCTTTTGGACATGTGATGAATCAGGGTAGAAAATTGATGCTTTGGGGTTTTTTACTTCAGATAAGAGAGAATGGGGAAATAATATGTGGATGAGGTGCTAAAGACAGGGGCTACTTAAACTTATTTATCACTAAAAGAAATACATGTGTGTAATCATGCCCATCTTATCTACTCACACACCATTTTACCACTTAATTAAATTTTCTCCTAATCACACTTAGCAGAGGCACATTGGGAACAAATGTGGGAAGGATTCTGAGGTAGAAAAATAGATAAAATAGGTATATATATATATATATATATATATAAATACACACATATATAGGCTTCTGTATTTTTAAATAATCCACCCATATGCTGATGGGAAATATTGGATATGAAATACTGGAGATGAACAAGACACCAAACAATGTTTTCCACATTGTTATGCCAGTTGTCTTGGTATTCCAATACCCATTAATTAATCAATATGAATCAGTTCAAATCTATATTTGAAGTATGTAATGATTGATCATGGAAGGATAAAGACAATACCCTAATAGTTGAAGTTTCATTTATTGTTCACTTAATCTTACCTGTTTTTTCAGCCTGCAGCAATTTGAAAAAATGCATTTTATTGTTTAAAATCTGAGGTTTTCTATAAACATGTTTCTAAGTTTAGTTGAATCAGTAATTTACATATCATACATAGATATAGATATATGGAAAAGTAAAAAAACCAACATGGATAGTGCATTTTCCACCATCCGGTTAGAGAATGGAGGCATGACGATTTACATTTCAGTAACCACAACAGCTACTTCAGCCACCAATTTCAGATGAGTTCTGGTCTCATATAGAGGAAATGAGATTTTAAAACTCCTCCAGTCCACAATAGTTGTTTAGGATTTTTCTGTAATCTATAGGTTGAGATAAACTCCAGCCTGAGGCTATTCACACTGGTTTTATGATAAACAAGGCATTTTGCTTTATTCTCTCTCTCTATTGAGAATAAACAGCTTAGACAGCTTCCTAGTTTATATCAGGAACTCCATTGCTATTAGCAGGAACTAAAACCCATCCAGCCATTATGGTCTCTTAAACAAGGAGGATTGTAGCATAAATTTCAATGCAAAAGTAATTTCCATGCATAATTATTTACTATATTCTGATTATAATGAAAACATTGGAATAATGGGATATATGACACATATTAAAAACAGGTGCCACAATCATAGCTGCCAGTGTAACTCATTATCAAAGGAATAAGAAGCTTTTTTCTTTGAAGTATCCTTCATCCTTCTTCATCCTTCCTCACCTTACCATCAGCCACCCTTTATGTCCCCTCCTCTGGAAAGTCACAACAGGCTCCAATACACCCTGTAATACACCTGGATACAGAGAAGGGCGTACAGAATTCTCAGCAACACAGAGACAAAGGAAAAGCATAAAAGTACCCCTTCAAGACTGACAGATTACTTCTTAGAGGTCCAAGGTTTAGGGGAAAAACAAGTAGTTTTATTTGTCATAAAATAAATTCAGGACAAAAGCAGGAAAGGAATCTACATCCAGCACAGGAAATCCCTGAGCCAAACAAAGAAACAACCTGCAACATTTGGAATGGCAACCACATCTCCAATAGCAGCCAAAAGACTTGGACCATAGAAATCCTGAACATCATATTTAATCAGTAGCAGAGACAGAGCTCTTAGCCAACCTCTCTGGAAATCTGGAACCACTGAGTGGGAGGACACTGAAGCTTTATCAGGCAGCATTTATGGGCAGAGAGCTCCAACCCTCACGTACTTTGACTGATCTGGAATTGACACCTGAGCTGAAGAGGACCTGGATGCCAAACAGGCCACTTAAACCTCCAGAGGCATATCCAATTCATTACTGTACTCTGAACACGAGGAAGGAAAATAGGTGGAGAGAAGGGAGAAATAAAAGGGGAGGAGAAGAAACTCCTCGGTGGGAGGAGGTATGGGATTGCCAAATGCCTCCTTGTCTCCTTGCTAGACAAAGATGACTTTTTCCACAGAGAATGTAGGATTGAATATGGCACACATTAAAATGTTACCAAAAGCAAGAAGAGTTGGATTAAATCGTGAGGGGAAATCAAGGGTGTGTTGATAAAAACAAACACACCAGCAAGGAAACATCCAGGGGAAGGTAGTACATGTTACATAAGGAATAGTAAAGAAGCTGACATGAACTTCAAGAAACCATCAAGAAAAGATCAAAGTGTAAATAAGATCATAGAGGTCCTGCTTTATTTTTATGACTTGTTTTATGTGTCTTCTCTGTGTGGAGAAAATAAATAAATAATCTTTCTTTTGAACCTTAATAAACTCACAGATCTCAGGAACAAAAGGGCTGATAGGTAGCAATCCTTGTTGTTTCAACAAGAGAAGCAAGGGATCTGTTCCCAGAGACTCCTCCTGTAAAATGTGGGGTCATTCGCCTACAACAGCATGGGCTTCATTGACTCTGAGTGGAGCACTGGCTCCCCATACAAAGGAATGTTTAATCTAGCAGATAAAAGTAGAACAAATCAGGCATAATTTGAAAAGCAAAGTAGCAAGTTTGGTTTTTATTAAATGAGTATGTACTAATATGATGGATTCTTTAATACACAAAAGCTGTAAAGTGACAGGTATCTTTCTAAGGGGAGGATTGTACTTCTAGTAGACATTGGGGTTTAAATAGGAATCTCTGGGCAAAATTCTGAGCACAGCCACCATTCTTGGTTTTCTGATCTCTGAATTGAGCATCTGGGAATGATGAGAATCTGAGAATGTCCCTTAAAGCATCTAAAAGTATTCATATGAAGGATGTCTTCACTCATAAACACACCTTAACAATTTCACATCAGGGACATGTGTAGTTGTCCTGTTCTCTGTCCAAAAAGAAAGAGCAATCTAGGATTTTATAGTTTCCAAGCTGTTTGTCACTGCCCTCTAACTGACATATGAGAAGCATTTGAAAGCTCTGGATTTCACACTGAACAGCACACAATGTTGTGCGTCATGCAACATGATTTTGAGCAGATCTACTTAAAACAAGCCTGACACTAATGGCCTGCAAGAACAGAATTTCACTCTACACAGTATTGATAGGGCAGAATTGATATTAAGAGTAGCAAAGCTTAAAAATTTCCCCAGTGAAATTCTTAATAAAACACCATAGGGGAATTAGTGCAAAAATGAAGAACAGCAGCAGAAACCAAGAAATGGTGAAACATTGACAAAAAGAAACAACCTCAGATTAAACTAATGGAATCTGGCAGATATGCATTTTCACAGTAAAATTCCTAGAAGCCTATTCAGAAATAAAAAGGCATGATTTGTAAAAGGACTTATTTCACCTCACACAGGTTGTTCATATTTCATAAAATCATAGACTCATGGAATGGTTTGGGTTGGAAAGAACCTTAAAGATCATCCAGTTCCAATCCCCCTGCTGTGGGCAGGGACACCTTCCACCAGAAGAGGTTGCTTCCAGGATGGGGCAGCCACAATTCTTTGGGTAGTCTGGTCCAGTGCCTCACCATCCTCACAGTAAAGAATTTCTTCCTAATATCTAACCTAAACCGACTCTCTTTCAGTTTGAAGCCATCCTCCCTTGTCCCATCACTACGTGCTCTCATAAAAAGTCCCTCTTCAGCTTTCTAGCAGGCTCCCTTCAGGTACTGGAAAGGCTGCTATTACCCCCAAAGCCTCTCTTTTCCAGGTTGAACAATCCCAATTCTCTCAGCCATTGTAGAGTGCCACTAGGCTGGTCATAAATAGGACACTAGTGGTAGAGCTCTCAATGGTTAATCTCAATTTAGAGAAATAAAATTAAACTACGCAAGTCAGGCATGTAACGATTATTTACCAAAACAATTTTGAAAATGCTGATCAACCACTCTACAAAAGCACTGTAACAATGTGACCCTGGATCTCTACTGGGTAAAATTTTCCCCTAAACCAAAAAAAAAGGGACAAGCAGAATAAAACAAACAGCCTCACTGGTGAAGGGATGAAGAGTCCAAGACATCACAAACAGAGTATTTAAAAGCACAGCTACAAGTTCTTTCTGATATTACTGCATGTTTGTTGAATTCAGCAAGAAGCTGCTTTCAAGTATCTTAAAGTGTATGTTTATTAGATCGTTTTACCCCTCCCAACAGACCTCATTTAGTGTATGCTGTTTGTTATAATTGACTTAGGAGGTCTCACGTGGCACTTTTCAGTTCACCTGGGCATTGCTTGTTAGAGCAAAAATTTAATATTTTGACCTGATTAAAATAAATATTCCCATAGACATCCGATTCTGAAAAAGCACGAAACAGAACTACTGACAAAAATGACATTCATAACTAGTTTATACTCAAACATGGCTATAGCCCTGAATGCAATATAAAAATAAATTTTGGACAAATTTTGTGGTTTGCCAGAAATAATCACCACTGAAAAACACTCCCAGAAAGAAAAGCAAAATTTGTCGCAAGCTTAAAGAGATTTTCCATAAAGAGCTCCAGGAATGGAGACAGATTCTATGAACTGCTTTCAAATTAGTTGGATTTTTAACATGTAACTAGAGTGATCACTAGCTAGCTCTTATAAATGAGGGTGTTTCAGTGATGCCAGAGCAATTTGACCTAAGTTTTAATTCTTTAATGGGTGCATTAATTCTATTTTTTCAGAATTCATACTTGAGCATAGATCACATCGGTAGTAGATCCTACCAGGCTTCCCTAGAGCCAGGTTTTACTGATCTAACAATGACTAAGGAAAGACATCTACTTACAGAAAATACGGAAATTTACACAGAAGCTGCAGTCTGACCAGCTTTGTGCCTAAACTGACAAAATCTGACGGGCTCTGTAGTTTAAAGATGTCTCTGCATGAGAATTGGCTACACAATAGGGAGTACTACCAGAACTACCACATACAAGAAGAAAGTATTGTGGTTATCATGGAAGTGTAAATAATTTGTCACTTTTGTAAAAGCCGTTGTCAGAAGAGGCACAAAAGGAGATAGAAACATTTTCAAAACTGAACACATTCATCTCTGGATACAAAATTCAGATTAATGAAGAAAGTGATATTATATGACCATCTAGTCAGACAAGGGATGGAATAAAGAGATTTTTTTCTGTGTTGTTTTCACCACAAAATATTCTGGTTATGTCAGGAATGAGCTAAGATAACATGGCAGGAGATAAATCAGCTGCTCTCTGAATCAGAGGCACATTGAGAGGAGCTAAGCCCATTATGCTCCTTAACTACCTACAGAGGAGAAATGCCAGTGCAAGCTTGTACCAGGGCTTGGTTCCATTGTCACTGCTCCCCTGAGGATTCTCCTGCACATCAGTGTCATGTCTGGATCTCAGATGTCCAAGCACAGCGAGTCCTGCAGCTCTACCTGGCACGTGTCCAGTTGCACAGGGGATATTGCTGTGGCTCTGATGTGGGACAGGCCCTGCATGTTGACCCCTGTGGGAATCCTGGGGGTCACCAGCCAAAGCTGTAAAAACTCAGTTTTTCTGAGTGAAAACCTAAAATCACTTAATTCTGAACAAGATAATACTTGAATTTAAAGTCATCACTTATTTAGTCTTTTCATAATAGCTCTAGATTGATTCTCAGAATAATTTCCCAGTTCTTTTTTGTTAATAGAGAAGTACTTTCCCCATGCCTTTGTCACCTTCACATACCTGCAAAAATATATGCGAGTTAAGGATGCAAATTAAACAATTAATTCTCAGTAATCCTTTGGCTGCATCCACATTTTAATTTAGATCTAGAGAAGCACCTTCAAGGCAAACATCTCAGCCATCCCTACTTTCCATACTCCATTTCACCCTACAGCCTTGGGGCTGGCTTCCTTTCCGCTGAGCAACAAGACACCTGATGTTCTCCAACCACAAATAAGATCTTCTGCCCACAGATCACATGTGAGCCAGCCAAACACAACCTCCCAAACTGCACTGAGTGCTGCAGGACCAGCAGCATTCACTCCTTCACTCTCTGGAGCCTCTGGGTAAGTCTTTGCTAGACAAAGACACTATCTGAGAAACTCCTAGAATTTCTCTGATACTTTTTGGCTTAAAAGAAAGTAAGGATGGGTTTGAACACTCCATAGATGTTGTTATTGAAAGAAAAAGTTTGCGTTAAAATATTCTTGATATTTAGTTCACTTGCAAAGTACTATACTACTGTATAGAAAAAATAACAAGAATAAAGAGGCTTCTTTGTAGGATAGATATTCTAAACTATGTCAGTTACATAAACTTAACATTCCTTAAATTCAGCAGATATTTTGCAAATTTTAAATTCTGTACCTCATAGTTTAGGCTCAGAGAAACGATTTCCTTTTCATATGAAGAAATTTCATAATGGTGTTTTAAGCAGCATGACTGAAGCAGTGCAAAGCCAACACAAATTAAATGCTGACACTGTTAGACATTCTACAGATAAGGATTATCACTGTGCACAGCTCTGCCTTTCATAACTGCAATGTTCACACTTTGCACCCTTTCTTATTTTTTTTTTTTAAACATACCAAAATAGGAAATACTTTGGGAGTGCTTCAAGCAAAGCACTTGAGTTAAATATGGCTTTATTATTGCTTCAACAATCCACATACTGAGGGCTCTATAACCTTTATCATTTAAGTTAATAAGAGGATTCTTTTAAGAGAGGAAAAACAAATATTCATTCTAACCAACTTAATTTTTCTTTCTACATCTCTATTTTCCCTTCAGATTACAGCATCCAGGAAGAAGAAAAATTAGATAAAATGAATCCATTTACTGCTAGACAGGTCTTAATGTATTCAGAAAAGACCCAGAATATTTTCTATATCAATGACCATATGGCACAAGAACAACAAAAATCTAGATCTTTTAAATGTACTTTTTGATTCAGAAGAAAATTTAAACACTTCATGCAATCTTTCAAATATCCTTAATCCAGAGCATAACCGTGTGTTTAAATCCCTTCTTAGAGAACAAATTCATTTAAGGTAAACTTGTTTAAGGACCAGATTGGGACAGTTTTCTGTAAAAGGTGAAAAGGTGTTGTTTTAAGTAAGTGCATACCACACACAAATCTATACACACATTTGTATGTGCATGAAAACAGAAAAAGAGAACTCCATTTTTAAATGAAAGTCTAGATTCTTTCAGCTATATGCCCCAGGCTGAACTTTCAGTTGTAATTGATGAGGAGAATCAGGAGGTTAGAGGGAAATGCTAATCAAAATTTACACTCAGTGCAATAATTTCATTAATGAAACAATGTCACTTCTTGATGAAAAATCACAGCCAAGCAGTGCAGGCCTTGCTACATGAAGAGCGAAGAAGTTCGGTACTAAACTATGCGACTTCTGGGCGCTTGGAATTCACCTAAACCTCTCTGTGTAATTATAACTAACCTTTTATGTCATACAAAAGAAGATACTTTGTATGGAAATCAGAGACAAACCACCTTATCCCCCAAACCAGGATCTCTATTCCCTGCAGACATGACCTAATGTCTTGGCATTCCAGAGAAGCACTGGCACTTGAGAACACTCCAACCTGTGAGTGCAGGCTCGGGAGGATTACAGGGGCTGTGCTGCACAGCATTTATGACAGGAATGCTTTGTGAGCCGTGCTCTTCATTTATCTCTGTCTTTTCTGACCACACCAAACACTGCTCTACCTATGGAATGGTTTGGTCATGTATGATCGAATTAAGAGTCAGCGTGCACACACACAATGCTCGATTCAAGGACAATTTGGGATGAATAGCCAGATGTGTCTGTGTTGGGGAAGTGGTTAGACAAATATTTAATGGGGACTGGAGGGAAGGGAGGGGAATGCACAGTGAAATAAACTTTTTAACCTGCATTTATTTTGTAACACAGTCATGAACCAGAGAACAATGTTGTAAAGAGCAGCCATAAATCAGAGGTCAAACTTGCAGCAAAACCCAATAAATAAGCATCTCATTTAGCCACACAGCTCTATCTGCAACCACATTTCTTCATCCAGTCACCCACCTTTCTTTTTATAATTAAACAGTTGACCCTGTGAGGTGTTAACTACCTGAATAATCCTTATATGGGAGTTTTCTTAATTTCTACGGAGGAAGTGGAAAAAATTCTCAAGAGAAGAACATTTTGAAAAGACATGTGTTGAGACTGGTTGTTGCAACATACAAGTCTGAGAGAGGACATTTTTAGAACTGGATATATTTTTAATAAATTTAGAAAAAAGCTATAACTGAAATACAGTGATTGAACACGAGCATGTACATGATATTTTAAACAAAAGTTATTCAAGCCCTATTCCTGCCCTACTAAAGTCAATAGCAGGGTTCTGTTGTGATCCATAAATAAGTCCAAAATTGTAGTGCTGATGTTTGTGTAAAATACATTTGATTCAATCTGGGATTCTCGTTCATAATGTGAAATCTTTTTCAGCATATTACAATGTCCCCATCCTAAATACCTTAAGGGACTACACTCCTAAAACAAAACAAAATCATAACTGTTTCTTATGGTGGGTTTTTCTTATTGATCACTTCAAGCCTTCCCAAGATTAAATGATCACAGAAAAAAAAAAAAAGCAAAGGAAAGTTTTCTGCCTGCTGAAGTTACCTGCTGACAGGCAATTTCCTTGTGCAGTTTTGAGATTAGAAGTCTTCCCCTGACAAAAAAAAAAAAAAAAGAAAAACTTTTGACAGAAAGTTTTAAAATTTTTGTAAGAATATTCACTCCACACTCAAACCAGGTGTAACACAGAGGTACTCTGAAGTCATCTCAAAATTTAAAAAAAAATAACTGTAGGCTTATTTTCTTACTGATTCACTCAGGAAAATGCAGAAGTTAACAACCTATGTGTGTATTGATAGGTAAATATTTAACTTCTGCCAACAGTTCATTCTGAATATTAAGAATAAATTTGGATTATGGATTGTGTATATTTGCAATATCCAAATATGAGAGTACAGGTCTGACTTTCCAGTCTGTGTTGCTATGTACGTGCCACGTTCAATCACTTCACAATCACATGAAGAAATAAGGCAAACTAAATAAGAAGATATTTAACTCGCAACATCTGCACTCTCTATTCCTCAGATGTTCCCAGGCTCGCTTTGACAGGCACCATCCCAGATTTCCTTATATTCTCTGGAAAGTTTCTTAAACCCAGAGTATGAAAGAAAACTCCAAAACTGAACACCTGTGGTTGATTTTAACTCTGAGGAACACCTCACATAATATTTCACTCCCTCTTACAGCTTAGCTAGAGCATTATGATCAGAAATAAGGAGGTTATCTCTATTTTCTGAGTGTTCACTAAAGACTTCACCAGAAACAGCTGTCAAACAACACTGCCACATTCTCACCTGCATAAAACTTCTTGTTGTCTTCTCAAGTCAAGAAATGAAGTCTTTTCTTCAAAAAAAAAGTCTGTAATTACTAAGGTTTGTGATATAGCAAAATGCCATAATACAAAAAGGAAAGATTCTGCTTTTAGAACCAGGCTTGCCTGGAAGCGATAGATCATACGGCAAGTTGATTTCCTGAGTCATAACAAGGAATTGTGTAGGCTTCCTGTAGATGTATAAATAATGCCCAGTACTCAGTACAGTAATTTGCCATAGGAACCAATTAATATCTAAAACTTGGATATTCACCCACTTTCTCTCTGTGGAAGATTGAAGGAAGCAAAATAAGACATAAGCTCTGCTGTTATGCAAGAGCTACAGAAACAAGATTTAGAGTTCTCACTATAGCAATGAAACTGCTGAAAGAACAAAAGTCAGGCTAAGCTAAAAGTTAAGACAGCAAATTACAAAAATGTTTCCATACTGTTCATAAAGTTGACCTAAACCCAGAAAAATGCTCCTATTCTCTTCACTTGAGCTTGATAAACTCCATAGCAAGGGAACGCTGTTTTAGGCACTGCAGAGCAAACTTTGTTTTGTAAAATTCACCCTGAATTAATTTAGCTCTCACACAGCTATCCACTGGTTAAAGAGAATAGACATACCCACATCTAAAGTGTTATTGATCAAAGAATTTCTTAGAATATCTATCTGTCAAAGGAAGGTTGATTATAGGATAGGATAACAGACTGTATTTTCCCAGATGTATTAATGTGTTTGAGCAGTACTGTAGAACTTCAAGCAGTTCTTTCATAGTCCTGGGAAAACCTGTGGAGCAGTACTGTTTAATTTCATAGAATTTAACTTTCAGAAAGGAGTTTAAATATATATATATATATATATATATCCTGCTCATTGACTTTTAAACTAATTAGTGAAATGAATTGATAAATTTTATATATTTCAATAACTTCAATTTAAAAACTACTACAAACCCTCTCAAGCCCTTCTCCCAAATGATGAGGAACGCAGCCTAATTTTGAACAAATTCACTTCAGAATTCACAGGGGTATATATGATGTTACCAAACGGAAGCCAAGATGTTTTTAACCAAGTTATGAGACCATATCAATATTGAAACATACTCTGCATACAAATCCTGTGATGGATTTGTGATTGTAGTGCTGATGGTTTACATCTACAGCTACACAAGATCCTCGTCCCTGCTTTGCCTGTAAGAGTGAAGGATTTCAGGAGATGACCTCCAGAGCTTTGGGCAGCTACATGTAATTCATCACTCAACCTCCTCCCCCGAGCAGTTAAATTGCAATAGTTACTGGGAGGAGCTGAAGTTGTGACACAGGTGAGTGTCACACCTCCTTTGTAAGATTTCTCTCTTAAAAACCTACAGAGCTACGGGGGGTTTACTGTTCCAGGTTGGGGAGGACACATAATTCATATGTGTAACTTCTTTATAGCAATGAATTCCCAGTACAGATGCATGGTCATGTTTTTATGCCTCCTGAGAAAAAGAGGCAAAACAACATGCAAAACCACAATTAAAACTGGCAAATGCAGGGAATAAACAGTTTTCCTCCCCCTTTAATTTTGCATTTTATAGACAATCACATAAACCACCAGTAATTATACACTTTAAATGAACTTTAATAACTGGACAAACACATTCATTACTTCCAGAATTTGTAATTTACAATCTCTGTATTCACAGACAAATGGCATAAATTCAAACTAAAAATGGAAACATAGTTCTTTAACTTCCAAAGAAGTTATATGTATAAGCTATACATTTCTTTAACAATATTTAGCACATATTCTTCCAGTTTTGGTTAAAATATTTTCAATATTTTTATACATATTTCATGCCATATTTTCATTATAATAAGAGCCATATATATATACACACACATACATATATATCCTTATGAATTTGGGAAGGACAAGAGAATGTCTCAAATAAAGGAAGAATAGAAGAGAGCTGAATACAGTAAAAATCATCACTGCCATGCACTCAAACATCAAACTTATCCTACATGTCCTTAGAAAATAATAGAGGGAGCCTTTCCAGTGATCAATGTCTATTTCTGACACACACGATAACCACGTAGTTACAGTTCAGAATTTACGCTCTTGGGGCTGTTAAATACAGGTGATCACATTAACTGTGTAATCATCACCATCGTCATGTTCAATTCTGTAAACCACTAAGAAATGCTAATGAAAATGGTCTCCAGAAAGGGCAAACATCAGCAGGCTGCTCAAAAGAGGGGTGCTTACAAAAAACGAGCCCAAACTCTCTCAAACCTTTTGGTTTGGAAATTTCAGGTTTCAGAATTGCAGTCTTACCAGCCATACCTCAGTTATATCATTTAAACACAGGAACACAACTAAGGAGTTAGGTTTTGGTATGGAAACAGAAAACTTTGTATCTTATTTGGAAATGTAAGCTTTACATGTACAAACACAGAATACTGGGACCACAGAGTGTTTGAACTGATGCCTCCAAGTGTCTCCATTTGAGTTCCTAAATTCATTTCTCATAAGTAATTGTGCACCTAACTTAAAGAAAATTAGATTACGTATGCCATTAGTTTTAATGGCTTAGGAGAAATAACTGGGCTAGACTGTGCATGGCAACTAAGGAGTTATAGCTGTGTATTGTGTGGGCAATCACATGATTTCACTGCAGAGGGTGTCTGTACACGCAGAAAACCATATTCACACCAGCAAGGCAGCCACAAAGTCCTGAATTGCACGAGATTTTTCAGTTTTATTTACTCTGCCTTTTGTTTAAAGGGCAGTGTAACACCTATTGACGGGAAAGGTTTTCCAACTGCTTGAACACATTCTTCTTCTTTATTACTACGTTATTATGCCTCTTATTCTATTTCCTTATTAATAAAAGGTATCAATTAAGGAAACACAAAACCTAGAGATTCCTGCATATCAAAAAGAGTATCAGCATTGCTACATAGTCATCAATCCAGCCCAGCCCAGCTGAGTCTATGGCACTGACCCTTGCCACAAAACAAAGGTAACAGGACTCAAGAATAACTTGCAAAAGTGAGTTCTGGAATTTCATTAAGTACTCAGAAGGAAAAAAACTGTAATGAGCCTTATGTTGAAATCCTGTTGTTCATCTATTTTATGCACGGGTGTTTTTATAATGTTTTATTTTCATCTTAGTTGAGCAACTGTTCGTCATTTTTACTTTAAGTGTAACATCTGTATGCTTTTTGAAGACAAAGCTTTAAGCCTTTTTTTTATTATTATAGCTTTCTTTCTTAAGCATGTGGAAAAAAATAAGAAGTTTCAGATGGTGGTGTTGATATAACAGCATTACAAGATTTTGCTATCATTTTCTTTCCTAATTTTATACAGTGTCAAAGCTGACTTCCTTCCATTAACCTCATTTACTTCAGCCTATAGGGATTCCTAGATGATTTTACTGAGTAGCAACAATCAATTTTTGAATCAGTAATTCTTAAATTGTAAAAATAATGTCAATGATTCTTTCAGTGTGAATCACTTTTTCTATTAATGTATTTGTCCCATTGTAGTCATTGTAATGATGTAATTATTACATCAAATGTAATCATTTCCATGCTCCTAATTTTAATAGGTTTCTCTGGACTTCCATGATTAATGTCCCGCCTTAATCACACTCAAAAATTTTATATCACATTTGCATTTTTTTACTTCAAGATATTTTGTGTCATTTTTTGCAAATACAAGCAGACATAGAAATACATGTTTAGCATTGCATAAAGGAAGTAGTGATGAACTTAAATGCATGTTCTTGCAAGTATTTGCACTGGCACACACATGCAAACACACATACCCAAAAAGGTGCCAAAAGTAATGCAGAGCTTTAGTGTACAAAGTTAACTTTTTGCCATCTTAAAAGCATCTCCTATTTCCTCAGTTCTCTCAATCGTGTTTTCCATGGAACATATGGGAGATATTATAGAAGAAAATATTTTTAGGTATTAGAGTTATTTCACTACTCTGCACCATTGGATATTGAACATGAAAATACAGTAGGTACTCTTCAATGAAATTATTTGATTTTCTTATAGCAAAAAAAATTGTGAAAATTATATAAGTATTACTTACTATGAGATCTGGCAGAGCACTTTGTAACATCCACTTTTATGTGGCTGTAGATATTAAAGTTAAATATAACTTTTCAAACAAATAGTCTAAAGGAATAGTTCAACCTCAGTGTAAGATTTTCCTGAAAAAAAACCAAAAAACACAACCAACTTTTAAAGATTTTTCTTAGAATGCTGAGACAATTTTTCTGCAGTTAAACATGTCCATTATAGGAGCAGGAATATTTTCCTAAAGTTCCTTTTTTGGTGTTTTTGTTCCTTATGTAGCAGGTCATTCCATTAGGTAGCCCTCCAAGTGACCCAAAGGAGATATATTAAAATCTAGTAATACAATACCTCTGGACTATTTTACATAATAAGAATTTTTTTTCCAACTCCCAGATGTTGCTAAAGGACAGAAAAAAAGACCTGTAAAATTCTTCATCATGAATCTTTTTTTTCTGCAAATCCCTTTTTTCCCCCCTTTCAAAAGCAATTCTGAATAGAGGTAAAAGAAGACAAAACTTGACCTTTTGTGATCCCAGCATTAATAGGTCTGTTCATAATTCAATCTGTGTGTGTGTAGAAGCATCCATGTGGAAACATGCAGGCCTGAGAGACATAAAGCCTTTCCCTTTAAACATTATCTGACCCTATGAGTCTTATTCACAAAAGAAGGCTTACGTACGCATAAGTTGAAAAAAATGCATGCTTTCATTGTGCCACAGAGAGCCTACACATTTTACTCCTCATTCGCCAGGAAAACTCATCATGGAAGTGACACTTGTACAGGAGCTGGGCGAGGGAATGGTAAAAGAGCACAACACAGCAAAAAAACCCCAGCACATGCAAAGAATAAAGTTCTTTTCTCATTAAAAATATAGGAGGGTCATCTCCTCTGCTGGCATGTGACAGGGTGAGGGCATGGGTGTGAGAGGAGTTGCTGTCCTCTGTGTTTTGCAGCCTTGCAAAACTCTGCCTGAGGAGAGCAGCCTGGCTTTTTTGCTAGTCTAAGATTATTTTCTCTTTCCACAATCTGTGTTCGCCAAGGTGAGGGATGCCTGTGCCACTTGTACCCGGACTGATAAATATTTATAATACCATATTCATAATTTCATAGATTCTAATGATTATGATTATACAGTATACAGGTTTCAAGACAATCCTGCAAGGTATTCAAAGTCTACTGATGCTGCTGCAAACCCTCAGCAAACAAGAGTATCAGGTATTTGTGTTATGTCAATACATGAAGTCCATCTATTACCAGTATCCATTGACAGCTCTCCTGTTTAGTTTGGCTCTGGAAAGTCAGCTGTCAGTTTCAGTGCCTGGTTGCCCAGAGCCCACTCGCGTTATCAGAGAGTGCTCTAAGCCACTTTGCGCTGAACCTTTCAATTGAAACCTGGACAAGGGGCAGGACACACACAATTGTAAGAACAGCAATAAGAGTTTACATTTAGTGAAACAAATCCTCAGCTGGTACAGATCAGCCAAGCTTCAACAGCTGCAGTATTGATTTATACCAGGATCTGAGCTCAGCAGCTGTAATTATTTTCTAAACAAGGCAAAACAAACACCATCGGGAATCATGTGGAAGACTTTTCTTAATGAACAATGAGTGTAGTAATGATGACCTTCCCACCAGTTTCCAGCATTTTCCCTCCCAGTAAAGAGGAATTACTGTCCAGATTTTGAAAATCACATTGTGCACCCCTATGCATTTTCACATGTCCAAATACTTTCAAAATACAGCTTTAACAGCACTCAACTTCTAGAATCTCACAGGAGGAATTCTAAAATTTCTCTAAGGAACAAAATTAATGGAATTTCATGGCCCTTGATTGCTTTAATTGTAAAAAAGAAAAAATACTACTCAATAGATCATCAGAAATCAGGGAAAAAACCAACACCAAAATTAAGGCTGTGATGGTGCCAAAATTAACTATTTACAGTGGCTCCAAATGTTCAGATTCAGCAGCTTTTTAAAATGAAAAACCTTTATATGAAAAAAGCATGTATCCCAGTGATACCAATTGCGTTAACAACTGGTCATTGTTTGTTAGGTTTAATGTCTAAGTTGTTAGTGAATAAAAATCTAACCAGGGATTGATTAAATATATCTACATTTTATTGTTTTTCATAATACGTATAATAATTGATAATACGATAATGCCCACTAGCGTGACACAATGCCTTCTGTTCAAATTACATTTACAAGAAATTGTTTAGTTAGAAAAATCATAAAAATGGGGAATCTTTAAAGGTAAATCTTGATCATTTAACATGGAAATACTACTGAATCTGTATTCAGGCTAATGTCGAGTGACATTGAATTAATATCCACATTGAAGAACATATGAAATATTGACAACTGACAGTTATTCAAAAGACAGAATAAAGGCCCAGCATTCTCTTAGTGGTGGATGTTATAATTCCAAGGAGGATCAGAGAGCTGTGACTGCCCTGCAGCTGGCACCCACTTCACACTGTGCTGCTCAGAGGTGTTCCTCCCTTGCTGCTGGTCACTCCTGGATGTCCACAGGTTAAAGCTGCTCAGGGGTGCCAGGGTGAACAGCTCCCTGCCCAGGTTCAGGCTCTCAGAACCACAGAATCAATGAGGTTGGGAAAGACCTCTGAGATCATCGAGTCCAACCTATGACCCAACAGCACCTTGTCAACCAGACCATGGCACGGAGTGCCACATCCAGCCTTTCCTTAAACACCTGCAGGGACAGTGACTCCACCACCTCCCTGGGCAGACCATTCCAATTCCCAACCATCCCTACTGTGAAGAAATTCTTCCTAAAAGAATTCCAGCAGAAGTGTGACCCGTACGAGGTGCTTGGGTACTGGGTGGTGCAGTGCCTGTCACCACTTTCATGGATTTTACTGTGCCAAAAGTCTTTTGGAGGAGAGTTAAAATATCCTGTTCAAGGTTAGTGAACAACCTGAATGGCTTTTGCATGTGATTCTCAACATTAAAATAAATCAAGTAGATTTGTATATGTGGGTTATCAATTTACAAGCTCCAAAGGGAAAATTTAGTAACTCTAAATTAACTGAATAATATTTATTGGAAAATCTTAAGCATCTAGAAGCAAAACCACGTTTAATATTTTGCTTGCAATACATATTTCTCTTTCTCTCTACATAAATTGTGTTGTTCCTGTTTTATTTTCATGGCCTTCTAAACATTTTAAGGATGGTTCAGGGCAATATTTGGGTTATTGTAATAATTAATAATGCTTGTCTTCTACTTCCATATTTCTGCCAATAAGTGATGGGTCATTAAAAGCCCATTGGTTTGGTACATGCCTTTTAGGAGGAAGAGATAAAACTGCCAAGTACATGGAACTGGAAAAGAAATTCATGCTAGCCTCAGGCAGATAATTCAGAATTTCTGCCAAAGTAAGGAGATCAGGATTGAGGTCTACATGTGATGTTTAGTGAGCCTGTTCTATTTAAGAAAAATTTAATTTGTTAGAAATTAGTAAATAACAAGGAGCAGTATTACTACTGAGACAAGCTAACCTCAAATATAAGGTATTGGTAGAGAAGTGAAATATTATTGGTATAATTCTAAAAATATTTTTAATTATTCCAAGAAATGGAATGTTACAGGTAGCATTCTGATAAGATGCATGTATTAATAGTATCATACCTGAAGGGCTTATTTCTTTTTGCCATCAAGAAACCTACTCTGAAATAATTCTTCACTTTTAACTGACATCAATTTTGTATTAATGTTTCATTTATAGAATATGCTCACAACTTCACAGCGTGAGATATTGTAAGAAAAAAGCTTGATTTAATAGCTTTTCATTGTATTTCCTGCATAATCTTATGATTAGCTTAGCAAATCTTGACATTATAAACTACATTTTCCCCCTAAAAGAACAGAACAGAGTTTAATGTTTGTAATTAGAGGAGCAACACAGTTCTAACAAAAGCAAAGAGCTACTTAAATTCTTAACTGAATACTAAATATTTTGCTTTGTTGAAATAGCTCTTTTAAAAATCGGTTTACAAGCAAAAGAATCACGTATTAAAAAAACAAAGAAAATTTGAAGAAAACATCCCTAGTTTCTTTAGAAAGTTTCAGAATTGATAAAAAGTATGACCTATACCAACACCCCTTTTGGTTATATGAGATATAAACACTGCAGTCAGGGAGGTTCTCTCTAAAGGTAGAATGAATCCATCCTCCACATGGGGTTGGATGACACTGAACACATTTAGAGAAACTAAATTGGAATATATTGAGGTTTTACCTCATTTCAAGCTTCCCACCCACCCTTCCCACCCAGTCACTGGGTTTTTTTCCTTTGTCCCAAACACATTGGCAGAAAGGCTGGCAGGGATAAGAGAGAGAAGACATAATCTGTACTCTACTCTTTCATCACGAAAATAAAGACAGTGAAGATGGCAAAGAAGGAGAAGTAAAAGGGTCGATGAAATTTATTTCCATTCTGGCAGAGTGAGGGAAGAAGAATGAACTTGCACTTACCAAATACTGTTTGGGGCAGAATAAGAAGCAGAGCACTGCTTCTTACACAGAACTAGGAACTGGGTGCTTTTACTTCTTTTTTTATCAATGTTAGATATCAGCAAAAGTTAATCTTTGATTGTTAAACATGGATCCTAATGACATGACTCATTTTTTGATTTTTCATGGAGGTAATTGGATCTAGAAGTCAATCTTCGATACAGTTTTACACAGAAAGGCCTAGAAAAGAGAAGAAGGTTAGAGTGTCCCTGTCAGACCACTCAATATGGAACTAGGAAGATAAAAAAAGAGAATAAAATTGGGGGTGAAGTGCAACAGTTGTCTGCAAAGAAAAAAGGCTTCTCTTCAGAGACATTCCAGACTATGAATAAACAAAAATTTATTCATAATTGTCATCATTCATCATAAATTCATTTACTGTGATAAGAACTGAAGTTTTCTCTGCCATCCAATATTGGCACTGACTTTACAAGGTATTTAGTTGTTTCTGATAAGCAGCATTAAATTCATTAATAGAACTGGATCATAAGCCAATGAGAGGCTAAACTCAAAAGAGAGTCACATATACATAGTCCTGGAGACTTTTGTGTGTGTGCCCTAAGCAGGGCACAGAGAATATGAAATTATTGCTCTTGCCCAGCACAGCTCTTGCTCTCTCTCTCTCTCTCAGAGAAATTACCCTTTGCATCTGTGGATCACAGTTCCTCACAGAAAAAGATGTAAATCTGAAGATTCAGGAATGTGTATCCTGAAATTATTTTTGGCAATTATTTTACTGGGTCATTAAGAAGGAAAGAGATAGAAAATTGTCCCATTTTTACTTGGAGATCACAATGAGCTTTGATGTCAAAAAATAACTTTTCTGGCCTTCAAATATAGTCCTTCTGGTCTTCTTTTTGTCTTATTTGTCAACAAAATTGCTTTATATAATTCACTTACTTCCTCTGGCTTTAAAGACAACTCCTCTGTTATCATTGAATGAATATCAAATTATTTTTCCCCTTAAAAGCTAAAAACAAACTCCAGCTGAAGAATGAATAATAGCATGCTACAGACACATGGATTAAAAACCCATAAGAAGCATTTTAATATAAACACGTCATTTTCTTATGCATTTTCATATAAGCATTTTTAAGTACATTTGTTCTTTTTTTGCCATCAAATTGAAAATGGATATATTTTAAAAGTTATTAGAGTTCCTTGGCTTGCAATATAATTTTAAAAAAGCGAACCACTTTTCAGAATTAACAACCTTAAAACGTCATATATCCCAAATACATTTTTCAGTGTTCGATATTTTAAAATGGTGAAAGCTATGCCTAAGTCATATGCAGTAGAGGTGAGGTTAAAAAGAAAATTAAGACCATGCTAGTTTTGACAACAGTCAATGTTTTTGCGTGGGTTGTTTAAAACTCCCAGTTTCTAGCTCCCTAAGGGGTCCTATTTAAATGCACTTGTGCCCTACCTACGGTAGGGATTGGCCTCACATCTGCATTTTCCTCTCTGAACAGGGGCAGGTTTTCGCCTTCCCCAAGACACCTGTCAGTCAGGACCAGCATGAGAGAATCAGTTATTAACTCCAATGAAACCAGGATTTCATCTACTGTCCCAAAGTTTGAAACCATTCAGACCATTCATCTAAGAGTGGGAAATGAAACCTCTAGAAAGGCAGAAGGGCTCTGTGTATGCTCACTGTCACGAGGCAACTTGATTGACACCAGTACACCCACTGGCCTTCAGCAATTACAGCTCAAAAGAAAACCAGCAGAACTGAGAGCAGATGGGTAAGCTTTTAGGTAAATACAAAAGTTAGAGATGATTACTGTTAGCACACAAAACTTTCTTCCTGGCACAAGCTAAGGGTTGACAAAGTTAGCTATATAGGACATGCCTTTCATTTGACAGAAGACATTGCTAAAACTCTGATTCTAAATATTCTGGGTACTTGCAAAGGATCTAAGAACTTTATTATGAAAAATTCTAAAGGTACTACCAAAGACTTCCGAGCAAAAAGACCTGCACTTTCATGAATAAGTAAAAATAAAGTAAAACATCTTTAAAGGAAGATGTAACAAGAGTTTAAGCCAAAAGAGTTGATTTCAGTCACGGATCTTTGAAATCACACACTGCATCCTTCTCTTTTTGTGGAAAAGACACAAATCTAGTGTCCTGCTTTTCAGCATTTGCTTAAGTTTATTCTTGTATTGCTGCTGAATGGGACTGTTCTGACTCAAAAATATTTAAACTGTTGGCTACATTTCATACAGAAAGTATGTATTTCTCCAGGCAAATGAGTGTAACTTGTCCAATAAAACTGATACACCTCCATGGCATAACATCTTCTGAAGACCGGGATGTGTTTCTGACTACCCTTGTGTGAGTCTGTGCAAAACACCTGAAGCTGCAGGAGAGACAAAAGCCCGAAAGCTCTACAGAGCTGCTGTTCCCAGGTTTTCTGAAAGCCTTTGGTGGCAAAGGTGTGAGTCCAGGTTTGCATGTCACTCGACTAAATTAGTAAAAAGCCACCAACTTCAACAGACACCAGTGCAGAGCAGCTGAGGGTCTGTCCCAGGACATTCAGATACACAGGGGGAGGGACCAGTCAATTGTAAGCACGGATGCGTTGAGATCACAGGAAAACCCAAAGGATCTCAGGGTCCTCACAAAAGGCTACAGAAGCTACACAGAAGAATAGCTCCTCCTTTTCCTCCCCCAAGCCTCCACAAACAGCTAAAAATGATGCTACTCTGAGCTCCTGATCTCCACCCCCAAGCTAGATACACAGAAGTTAAAGATAACAAGACAGGCATTCATTTCTGCAGCAAGTTTCTTCTCTATGTGCAAATTTTTACAGAAAATACTCTTTGCTTTGCTGTCTCAAAAGTTATGCTAATACCTGCTGTTCATAGGAAAAGGGGTAAGAGCAGAGAAATTTAGTTATTTTTTCCCCCTTGCAACCTTTTTAAAAAATAAATATTTGGTAATTCTAACTGGGTTCTAGGAAGGCCTAGAGAACATCCAAATATCATATCATAAATCAAGTAAATATTATTAATTTTTTTAAACAGCTCTGTCTGGGCAATTACATGGAAACTGGTCTGTGCTAACAGTCCAAGATGGAGCTAAATTATGTTAGGAAAATACCTTAAAGAAAGAGAAAGAAAGTAAGTATGATATACAAAAATATTTTGGGGGGTGGGGAAACAAATTAAAGATTAAGAGTGAAAAGAATAAAAGATAAAAGAAATGCATATGCAAAAATTAGAAAGAATACAAATTGGTAAAATCAAGGTGTGACAAGATTAACTCACAGAATCAGAATAACAAAATTATCATGATTCAAGGCTGATAGATTAGAAATAAAAGATTAGAAATCCACAATTTGCACTTTCCCAGTTTTCTTTTTATAGGACTAGAAACATAGAAACTTATGCAACCCAAAAATCCACACTTCCTTACGTCTCGTAAGGAACAGGAATATTCACATGTATACAAGGGCTATGATACCTTACCTCCTTCTAACTTCTCATTTCTACAGAATTTATGTGAAGTTGCAGCAGAACACTCACATTTTACGTTCGGTATGCCATAGCTAACACAACTTCACAGGCACAGGGAATCAGCAGCAGTGTGGCAATAGCTCCATTAATTCATTTATATGTTAGTAAAATGCACTGGAAAACACCTTCAGCCACATTCTAACGAGCTTCTAACTGCCTGTGATGTGTAACCAAAGAATTGCAGGGCTCAGTAGAACTCTGCATCCTTTTTTGGCTATATTAAATTGTTCCTGCAATGCAGCAATTGGGTATTTGCAGCATCTTTTTAAGTAATATGCCTTACTATTTAAATTTGTAAAAAAGAAACCAAGTACTTGTTTGCTTATTAAAAATAACCCATAGTAATTAAAAAAGATATAAAACTCACTTTCTTTAAAATAAAATGTTGTGCATAAACGTACATGAAGAATTAACATATGTAGCACGTAAATCCCCCATAAATCATATATTACAAAAATGTGCAAAAGTTAAAACTTCAATTAATAGTTATTCAATATTTGTTTAGTTGACCATAGATATAAAAGTATCAGTATATATCAGTTTATACATATTACTTTAACAACTGGTGCCAAAAGGAAATTTCTCAATAAAAAACGTCATGCCTATTAACTTTTCAAAGTCATTATTTGCAACCAAACAGCAAACAGCTACTGTAAATACCTTTACAATTATGCTTTTTATGCAGATCAATATAAATAATATTGTTTAACCAAAATTCTCTGACACTCAACCTTCATATCTGTGTTGACAAGATTCTCCAATGGTTTGTTACCATACAAAAGAGTGGGACAAATTACTTATTTATATATACAAAACATGCTTATAAAGGCCAGCTGCAGGTATTTTTTGGAAAGTGCATTTTAATAAGGTCCTATTCAGTGGGAGAACAAATGGGGAAAAAGTAGTTTGCACTACAGAGTTTAGTGCAAGAGCTTTCTCTTTTTCTAACAACGAAATCAATCATTTGTCCAGACTGTGGGGAGTCAGAGTTAGTTACTGAAAAGAGCTCCATATATAAACAAGTCAATAACTCATTGTGTGTTATTGTTGGACTGAAGAAGTCTGCTTTCAAAAAGCTGCCCCTGCTTCTCTGAGAATGAATGTCACTGTATTCAGAGAGGGAGAGAGGGGCCTTTTGTTTCTAGCTATTGCTAACTGCCATTTATGTATGGGAAAAGGGATGTGGCTGCTGGTTGTCCCAGGAAAGCCACAGCATCACCTCCGCACAGCCCTGCACTGGCCTGGCCCCGGACTTCACTTTTGTATATGGACTTCTGTCAGAGAATTCACACGTTTCATCCAGCTCCTGACTTCACTGGGAATATTTGTAAATATTGCTCTCATTTTACAAAGATAAAATGGCCAAAGACTAGAGGAAATAACACACTTGAGCACTTTATTTTATCTGTGACCGTGTAAGGAGTAACACCCTAAATATAATCAGCCTTAAGGTTCTCTGAGTAAATATCAGTTTAGGAACTCAAGAGAACATAAGTGAACTTTAACATGTCTTTGTATCATTTCACGCTTTTTCTTTAAAAGAGAATAAACCCCACAGTTGTTAAATCATCTCAACTCAGAGTTGGGGGGAGAAAGGAATTTAAGAGTTGTTTTTGTTCACCTAACTAAGATTGGCGCGATCTCACTTATCCTCCAGCCCAATCAGTTAAAAAAATTTCTGACCTTTGAGATTTAACAGAAAAAATAGGATGTCCTGCAAACAATATCATCATTCCGCATGGGAACTCAGGGAAGTTACATTCATACATCCATGTTAAGCTATTCACATGTAGAAGTGTTTTAAAGAGCATTCCTGCTCTAGGTTGGACTCTTCTTAAAAAGGACAAACTTCACTAGTTTTAAAGTAACTCCATTTTCATTTAAAAACAATACTTGATGTATTCTTTACACTGACACAGAAATCAAAATTTCTTTTCCGTTGAGCCTAATAAAACTGGAGAAAAAAGTCATGATCTTTGCATCAGACTGTGGAATTAGCACAGGTTCACACAGGAAATAAGCTTCATCCATGTTTCAAAATATTTACAACACTTCCTTAGACTACAGAGCATTTCTTAAGTAATAGAGAAATGTAGAAGAAACATTTTGTCACCAAAACCTCATGATGAACATTCAAGATGTTTTAGGAGGCAGATCAATAGGGAAAGCCCAACAGGAAAAGCTCATCAATAAAGTTTCAGAGTGTAAAATCATGATTGCACTGTAAAATCCCAGCTATTACACAGACTTGCAGCTCGCAGCTGATCAGATCTGTGCAAACCAGAGTGGCTCTGTTGAGACCACTCCACTTATTCTGAATTTTGGGAATTCACTACTCTCCAGTAGTATCTCTCTTGCCTTGGAGCCCCTGTGGGGCTACAGGAGAGATTCAGGTGGACTACACTGTAAAGCTCACTTGTGGTTTGAAACTTGTAATTTTTAGTAGATTTTATCATCAGAACCAACCACATTTCTAGTCGTTCCTTCTGTCTCTTTAAGAGTAATGAGATTCTGCATACCAGGGAAAGCAGGTGACCTTGGTGAAGGTCACCTCCTGGGTAAAAATAATCATTGAGGAACTCAGAGAAGATATAGGAAGTGACTCTTATAAAAGTAACAGTTATTAAAATTGAGGATGAATTTAAAAGCTTTGCTAAAACCCAGACCTTTTACAGTTCTTCTGAGTAAAACCATATACACTGGACTTAAAACTCAGCAGTGTTCTGAGAAAAACCTGTCTGCAAAAGAGGGCTGACAATGGCACATCAACTCAGGCCTCAGAAACAGCCAGGGACTGTTTGGACTCTGAACTGAGAGTTCGCCTTCAGAAGTTCTCAGGAGAGGCAAGGAATAAAAGAATCTTCCAGGAAGTCTAGCTATACCTTTTCCTCTTCAATTTTATTTATTTTGTGGATATTGAGATCCTGTTGATGTCATGGACACTCTACAGCCCAAGGCACTTAAACAGAAGAAGCACTGACTCAACACTGAGTAAAGATCAAGTGAATATGACAAAAAACCCCCTACCATAGCTGAGTACATACATGACTGAAGGAGTTTATGGATGAAAAGCATTTATTCTCAATTACATCACACTTCAGAAAGAATTTCTGTATTAAAAAATACTTATTTCACAGCTATGGATGCTGATTGACAACAACATAACTCAGTCTTTACATCCTACAAGATTTTCAAATGTGCCAGTTTGGCAAAAAGAGAATATTGTAAACTGGAGGGAAAAGATAGAAGCTGGCTGAATTAAAAAGGAATTAGTAAGTGGATACTACTTTAATATTCCTGTAGTCATGCAGTTTTTTGAATTTGTAAGTTTGACAAAAATAATTCATAAATAACAACTTATAAGATATTTCAGAAGGAAATATCTTGCACAATTAAGTGAAATAACTGTATTTATTAAACTGGCCAAGCAATACTAGAAAAAAAGACATAAACTCCATAATACAAGATACATAG